>NW_024704742.1:117992044-118009544 GCF_018977255.1 Callorhinchus milii | reverse complement strand
AATTAAAGTAATTTATATTGCACTGTTTACTATTATAATCCCAAATGTGAGATACACAGTAATACGTTAGCAACTGAAGAATAATGAGTTCAATAATGATGGAGGTGATAATTATAATGATCTTCTAAACTACAAAGAATAGTGTAGATTTATTGCCAATAATTTGGTGTAACATTTTTTTGAAATACGTGTTGACTGTAACCATGCTGAATTTAATTAAAATGTATCCAGCGTTTTTGGTCTTTTTTTTGAAAATGGAGAAGGTAAACACAGTTAGGGCTGTGTCGACATCCATAGCGTGTAAAAGTGAATTTACCATTCTTCCTTAATATAATATTGACTTTTGGTCTTTAATTTTGTATGTTTAAAAAACCAATACATGTTTGAACAACATCACATAGATCATTAACGTGAAATATCATTATGATTTAGGCTCACAGAGAATACGTATATTCAAATAAATGCATCAGGCTTTGCTTTCAATAAATAAACGTTGTAATTTATTAAAGGTACCTTTAAATAGTTTAAAAATATATTAGTTTAAATGTGTTTCATAATTTACTTCTAAGAATATTTTTTGCAACAAATAGGCATTGAGGTTCACCCCTCAAGTGTAGCTAGTAATTGGGAGACTCCTAGTTTTCACTCTATATATCAGTTTACATGATGAGATTATGTGCATCTAAATCTATAAAATAAGAAAAACTGAACAATTATATTAGAATGGGTAGTTACCATAAAAACTCTGAACAGCCTGGAGGTTTGTTTTTCATCTCAACATGCATTATACAGGATTTGTTAAAATGTGTCGGAGACTAAATGGACTAAAATAGGATATTTTAAACAGAGAGAGAGAAAACTGACTCCCTTGTACTAAAGATGGATGGAAATATATAAAACATTTTAAATTCAGCCGTAAAGTTAAACATCTTCTTGCATTTAGAACAATCGATTTGTATCAATCTTTAATAGTATAAGTGTCTTAAAACCATTTGTATGATTTAAGTAATTTTACAACTAATTTTCCCTTTATATAATTATTTTTGTCTGATTCTGAATTTAAGAAAGACCTATATGTTTCTGGGACATCAATGCCGCAGCGATATTACAGTCCCTCTCCAATTAGTCGATTATCAAGAAATAAAAATTAAGTTTCAAGGCAATTCATCACAAATAATAATTGCTTTTGACTTCACAGCCAAATACAACAGATCCATTAAGTGCTTAGAATATATTTACAACTTTCGTATAATATTTATTTGTTATGTTATTTAATTGAAATGTTCGGAATCTGAAAGCACGTGCACCTTTATTTTCAGGAAGGGTTAGTCTAAGGCTACATTTAATTCGTGAAAGCTTATTGAAGCATCAGCGTAGTCGTCTAACCAATGATACCAGACTAATAATATAAAAGGGAAAGTAATCTTTTATATCTGACTAGCCCTAGAGTTCTTCAACTTTCCGATATACAATGCGTTACTAATTTCACTTTGATTACAGATAAAACATACGCAAGTTCACCATTAAACTGTCTTAGCAATACAAACAATATTATTGCTGGATTCAGAATAATCAAGGAAGTTGTTAATTCAGCTTTTGTTTGAAACGAGAGTTGATTATCGGTTTGCCTTTCGCTGCTTTTGCATTTCTTCGCAATTAACGGCGTATTTGGTAACCTTTTAGTTGGATAGGCCTTCAACACAACCAAGAACAACACATTGCATTGATAGAGCTCCTTTCACGTCGGGAGGAAGTTCAATAATTATATGGGTAGGCACATTCTGTCAAGTTTTTATTTCTCAAAATGTTTTATTTTTAATGCTTATGTTTTTACCATTTCCTCTTGCATTTGAATGGATGCTGGAAATATATCAAACAAAATTAGTTCAAATGCAATTTCTCAAAATGGTCAAATGCACACTTCCTACTTTACCTCAAACCACTCAGAACGGGACCCATCAATCATGCGACATCAAAACGTAAGTAAACCTACAAGAATCTTTATTTGGGCAAGAGTGGATTTTACGTTTGACATGACACAAAGCTCCTATCTGTGCCTTATTTATAAACACGTGTTATACATACGAACAAAAATGGATCATTTGTGACAATCCTGAAATAGATAACTGAGCAGAGCGTCCACCCATTTTAAAACACTGTACACAATTTAGAGACAACTGAAGATCGTGTGTTAGTAGAAGGGCATTATAATTAAAAAATTAACTTACAAATAACAAGCAGTCCAATACTCAAATATTCAAAACAGCCATAGAATTCTGAAAATACATGTACCTGGTATTTTATACATATACACGCATATTGAAAAGGGACACACACGCACATGCAAACACATCACACACACACACACACACACCCAAAGGCGGATTTCAAAGACTTCTCCTATAAGGTCTTTGGATTTTTCCTCTGTCTCTGCTGACGGATGCCCCTGGACCTTATGACACATCATTCTAAGTGAATAGAGATGAAGGCAGGGATATTAACTGACTCTATAAAGCATCCAGGACACAATAGTGTGATTGATGGAGGACAAAGTGGGAACAGCAGGACACGGGACCCAGGGAGAAGCACCGCTGTCATCCAAAGCCTGGAGCCTCCAATCTGAAGACTGCTTCATCATCATGGAGTTTGCAGTCTATTTGTAACAGTAATCAGATGAGACCCCCTCTCTGTCAGCCGTGTTTACTCACTGATTTTCTCAACAAGACAGCCATTGACACTGGATGGATGGGGCTAATCTGGCGCAGAACTCGCGGCTTGGCAGAGGTTACAGGTCCAAGCAGAGCACTAACACATTCTCCCCAGCTAATCTACCGGCAAATATTTATTACATCCAATTTATTGCTGGCATTTTAATCAGAAATAAGCTTTTTTTTTCTCCAACTGATTCGTAGAAGTGAAGAAGACCAAATTTCTACATTGATTAAAAAAAATGAATTCCTCCTCTGTATTTAAGATGTTTGGATAAATGTCTTTAATTAGATAATAGCTGTTTATTGAAAGTGAAAGCGGTAGTGACTGTCAATGGCGACACACTGTCTAAGCTTGGTATGTATTTTTGCACAAATCTAATTTGTGTTTAAATAGCCAAATTGAATATGTAGTACCCGAAATATTAAACATGGTCATTTTCTTAACAGCCTGGTTTATATTAATTCAGGATTCCGTTTGTTATAGTTGCCTTTTAAATCGCTAATGTCATAAATTGCACATTAATTATCAAAAGTATTTCACAATATATTGTTGTGTATAAATAGTCAAGTAACAACTGGCTGAGGTACAAAAGTCCATATTCCATCGGTTCGTTCCACGTTATTACACAAATACTCAAGTAGATGAGCGATTGTAAATAAAAATGCGCGGTGCACAGAAAAATTAAATGGTAATATAACGCTACCACTGTAGCTCTCGCCTTTGCCTGTGATGTTGAAATAGATGTAAAAGATGCAGACACATTGATGCAAAAGTTCTCTTTTTTATTATATATGTGGTCTGTGCGGAATAGGAAAAATGACAGGATGAGATTAGAATTGTCTGTTATCCAACTGTCATTTCCTTCCAACTTCATCTTTCTTGGCGGTCCTATGGAAAGGGAGAGGGGGGGTGGGGGGACATTACGTTGGCTGCTGTTTGGCAGCAGGTACCCAGACATTGGTGATGCGACTTAAAGTTCATTCAGAGTCCCTGGGAGCTGACAGCTTCACCTGGTTCCCCTCCTGCATTCGCTCCCCTCTTCTCCTGGCTGCTAATTACCAACTTCTCTTCATACACACATTCTCACTAATTTCAAATTTGTAATTCTGCGGGTAGCCGAGACAGGACTCAAGCCATACAGAAAATTCTCCTAGATACAGCATGAATATAGTTTGACATGTCCATCAACTCATCTGGAAGCGTTGTTCTGAAATTAGCGGTTGTGCTTCATAATCAGACACCCACAAATCTGCCCATTTCTTTTGTTACAAGCGTTCTACATAAGGAGGTGAGGCTCAGCATGCAATTTCTGTCAGCTCTCTCTTCCTATATTAATGAAATAAATTGCAATTGAAAGAAAATATTAAACATACAGGCTAGGGTGCAGATGTGCATTGCATTAAGTATACGGAGGCATGTAGTTAAATATAAGTTTGATAAACTACATGAAAATTAACAATTCAGCGTATTAATTTTGAACTCTTTACGTTTTGCATTCATTATCATTCACATAATTTTCAGGTTTTAGACGACAACTACATAAATATATATATCAATATCATATCAGTAACCTTATTCCTGTATTTTTAAATATTTATTAGAACATTTTTTTCATTTTTTTCAAAAAATGATGCATTTTAAACATTTTAACTAAATTAAATACTTTTAATTATTAAATTATTTTAGGTGAAACACGATGTGAATTATACAAACACGGAGATTTATTTATTTGCAAATTAATCAATTAATTGGCTTTGGTGCTGCATGACCTTAATGTCGAAGTGTGAAATTGCAGAACAGAATGGTAAAAGTTTGATTGAGAATATAACACCCAATAGACTTAAGCGTTAAGGCATATACGATTAAAATAACGTGCATTTACATTATGATATTAATATTTGAAACGATAATCATATGGCTTTATTTTTTATACGCCATTGACATCAAACCCAGTTTATCAATGTGGAATATATGCACACACACCTTGGATGTGCATATTTGTTTAATTATTCTATTATACCATCGAGAGTGTTTTTACAATTTGATACAGGTTTGTTAATCACAATTGCATCGCCGCTTGCTATTGAAAAATGACAAAGGTTGCAATAATAGCAATGTTGACCATCATTTCAAACCCTCTAGGCTTCTTTCACTTTATTAAAAAGAAAAACAAGATGTTATATCTCAAAAGAAAGGCACCTGGCTGACTTGTTTCTGTGCTACATTAACTCGGATTAGCATGATGTATTCTATGTAATGAATTAAATAAGTAAAGTGAACTTCAGAATGGTTAGCCTGTTAAATTCCCTCGTTTAAGCAATAAGTGAAAATAAAAAAAGTAGAAGAACCTCACACTAAATTAAGGCAGGAGCCTGTACAGCAATGTATTTGTGGTTTAAATTGAGTAGCACATGCGGAATTCACAGTGGAGCTTGGGGCTGAGCACAAGGAATTCACCGCCAGCTTGCACATTAGCAAACCCAAAGTCATCCAGTTTGCCTTAATCACTACAATTAGTCCTGAATTATCACCGGACTCTGACAGACGTTCCTTGTAACTCTCTTTTATTTCCAACAGCCCATAATCAGCAGCTCTCATTACAAACGCTGATTAAACTGCAAATTATCCAGCAGTGGCCTTGTTACCGTCTACCAGCGGCTCGTTCAATATCAATTAAGGCAAAGGCAGCAGCCTGCAAGCTCCCGCTCTTCTAAACGTCTGATAGTGGCGCTTATTAGTTTGGAAAACTCGGAAAATACTAATAATCGACGGATAGGGCAAAGAGGGGAAAAAAGGAGAAACTTCAAAATAGACATTTTAAACCAATAGGCCTTAATTCTACCTAAGATTAATGAAACATTTACCCACGTTGGGTTCCTATTATGTTTTTACTAGATATCTCATCCCAGTGGGTGGCAGAGAGATTTTATTGGACAAGGTAATATCTTTATATTATTGAAGTCACTTTTGGAAATAATGAATCGTATTAATGCATGAAAAATCTAAAATCCGACATCATTAGGTCGTTCCGGTAAGAGTGAAAATTTAATAAGTAATTTTTTCTCCCTGTGACCCTGTAGCCTAAGTAAAATTAAAGTTAATGATAGCTGATTTTATTTATTTATTTCATTAGTGAAAACCTTCTCATACATGTCAAGCTTTTTCATGAAGTCACGCTCATTGGAGTGTCCAATGGAATAAAACGGGTTCTACCTTTAAACTGGGAGTTGTTTTTTTATATAGTAACTATTATAAGACAAATGGGTTCTACTCATTCAGAATAAATATATTTCAAAGTATTACAATTATCAGGCGTATATCTTAGTTAGCGCATCGAAATTCGCAGATCAATTACTTATCAACGCGTTAGAATACATTCTGCAAATACAAATCGAATTAAAAATTAATGAAATTACTTAAATACTAATTTTAACTTTTTTTTTCTCACGGATGCCGTGAAGGATAATCTGTGATCACGAATAATTCCGAATACATTGTTCATTGAACATGAGGGACTGAGTCGGAAAACAAATGTGTTCATTTGTCAAGGTTGTTTATTGGCAAAATTCAGAAACAGTTGCAGATATTTACAAAATAAATACATTCTCAACGTGCAACAAAAAACACCAAATTGAGATTATTACGCACAACTTCCTCTATACAACTACAGGTACATACATACATTTCTGCGTTTGTTTACAATTTCAAAATGAAATGAAAGCGTACATGTATTTCAAAATGAATATTAATCATGTCAGAATTGCCAATGGATAGATACATGTAAGCAAGACATGTGCATGCATGATCTGTCGGAATATGTAGGTCTCTAACCATGAACTGAATGAAGTATTGTGTATGGATTTGTGTGCCTGCTGTCTGTCGGTGTCTGCTTGTTGCAATGGTATCTCCCTTGTTGTTTCACGGATAAATTGAATGAAATTAAACTGCCAAACGGTCTGAACTGAAATCAGTCCTTAAAATTTTGCTTGCTACATTGACGACTTTCAGCAAACAAATCGTAACCTCAATCTAATTTGAAACAAGACAAGTGAATAAATTGTGTAAAACGCTGCTTACCCGGCGTAGGAAATTCGCCTGATACAGAATTGCTGTCTTTAATGATGATGGCTGGGTGTGCAGGACAGATAAAAATTAACCATTCTAACTTGCATTGCATTTTCTATCTATTAGTGTGTTAGGAAAGTTCAAGGTGTAATACTGCGGGAGGAAATATCTAACAAAATCTTGCAAATTGGTAATTAGGTCATTGCATATAAGAATGCAGGGATGGCGAACGTTTAAAAGCCATTTGATCACAAAAATCCACACGCAATTGTGTGACAGTTTGGAGTTTACGGGAAGGGAGAAGAACAAGATGAATTCATAACATGAAAACTCACCACCTCAGGGAAATATCATAAAGAGGTGTTTTATTCAGATTAATATCAAATGTGGCATTTATCTCCGCGTACACCTGAGCAAAACCATCAATAAAGGAGCTGAACTAAGGTGTCGCAGGATAAGTTTCCCCAGTGGGTAGGACCTACACCTGCTCAACATATTTTACATGAAACAAAGGCTAATATAACCAAATGATCTAAACAGTCTTATGCCTTCGTAAATCCACTGAGCAGGAACAATTAACACTGTATGCGATCTTTAAACTTCAGTAACTGATCGTTAACTTTCCAATATAAATATACTGGCAACAATGACTAACAACGACACAGTAATTCTACTAACTACACCATATGGAGGACCCTTGCTCTTTGCATTGCGGAACCTTCTCGTTTCCCCATGAGCAGTTTTCGCCTCTCATGTGTGCAAAAGACAAGTTGTACCAAAGTTGGCCAGACTACCAACCAGGGCTCGCAAACAACAGCTGAGTGTTCAAAGAAACGTGGCAATTGTTAATACGGTCCAAACAATTTGGTAACCAACTTATTCTCATGGTTCTACACGTTCCCTATTCATTTAACATGGAGACACGATGCGAGCAGTGAGTTGTCATTCAAGTTAAACACACTTCACGTCTCCGTTGTTTTTTTGCGGCGCAATGTAATGAGCCGTGCCTTTTCATAAACAGCAAAGGGAAATTGGGTCGTATTTTAGCCTAGAATTTGGCAATCAGATTGTTCTGCGTTTAAAATAATACACCTTATCAATCTTAATAGAGACAATGCACCCGTTGTAACTATGTTAGAGATGTATTTTACAGACTATTGCAATTAAAACGTAGAGATAGCAGCAGTACCAGCATTATTATTAATTATATGAAATTACAGTAAAATCTATCATTAACCATATACTGTGTGCGTATAAACGAATAATACCAATTATATTGATTAGATTGAACAATATGTGTAATTAATGAATGATAAACTAGGATTTAATATGTAGTTAACGATTCCTTAATGAATTAGGAAGAGGCCAATTTAAAACCTGCCATGATATTATTTACAGTGGTATGACACAGAAATGATAAAAGGCATTTGTTTTAAAATTTGCACTATCACATGAAACTCAAATGTAATAAATTAATGATTTTAAAATTGATGGCCTGATGAGTTAGGTGCCACCCAGTAACGTTTCCTGTTTTGGTCCACCCGGTGTTAGGCAGTAAGGCATACAGACCAACTAGAAAGTCATAAAGATCCATTCTGTCTGTGGTGAATAATTGATCTCAACAAGAGAGAACAGTTGGGGTACTACAGTTGACTTCAGCAAACCTGCACTTTGAAGAGGACATATCAACCAGAGCTCTTGCTTCTTCTAACAGCTTTCCACCTACCCATAAAAAGTATGCGTGTGTGTGTGTGTGGAAGATGGGGTCTGACTGTACTGTTTCTGTACTGTTTGACTCTGGAACTCTATCCCCCAGTGCCTTCGCCTTGCTTCCTTCCTTTCCTCCTTCAAGGTCGGTCTCAAGACCTTTCGCTTTGACCGTGCCTTCAGCTCCCCTCTCAACTCTCTATCCCCTCCTCGCCCCCTCCCTTCCCTCCCCTCACCATTTCCCCCCTGCTCGGGTTCTGACCCAACTGTCCAGCGCCTTGGGACGTCCTCCCGACGTGAAAGGCGCTCTATAAATGGAATCTTGTTGTTGTTGTTGTTTCTATGGTTGATTAATCTGTCAATTCTCACACATGAAGAATTGCGTAATAATAATAATAATAATCCTTGAATTTGATATAGCACTTTTCACGTCTTCTAGGCGCTTCACAGAATAGACTGCAAAAGTGAACTGACTGTATTTTTTGTGGGCGAAACGCGGCAGCCAATTGCGTTCAGCAGTGTCCCACAAACAGTCATGGATTGAAGTGACCAAATTATTATTGTTTTTTTTCTTGAAGGATTATTATCAGGCGTGTGGAGTAAGGAAACTTGCCCAAGGTTTTGCCCTGCCGGGAATCGAACCCAGGATTCTCGCTTGTGAGGCGAGTGTTCTAACGACTGAGCTACAGGACTCCACTAAGATAGTGGGTCAGCATCACTAAGATAGTGATGTTGAGCCACTTTCCTATGTAACCTGGCTTGTATTAATAATAATAATAATCCTTGCATTTGATATAGCGCTTTTCACATTGGGAGGACGTCCCAAAGCACTTCACAGAACACACTGTAAAGTGAATTGACTGTATATTTGTGGGTGAAACGTGGCAGCCAATTGCGCACAGCAGTGTCCCACAAACAGTGGTGGATTGAAGATGACCAATTTATTATTATTTTGTTTTTGAAGGTATTATTATTAGGCATGTGGAGTAAGGAAACTTGCCCATTAGAATCGGTTCACATTAACCTATTCTCTATGATAGTGCGAAGTTGTAATGGTTTGGGGTTATCTTGTGCCAGCTGCAGCTATTTTAGAAGAGGCACATAATAATCCCTCCAAAACAAAACAATAATAAATTGGTCATTTTCAATCCACGACTGTTTGTGGGACATTGCTGTGCGCAATTGGCTGCCGCGTTCGCCCACAAATATACAGTCAATTCACTTTACAGTCTGTTCTGTGAAGCGCTTTGGGACATCCTCCCGACGTGAAAAGCGCTATATCAAATGCAAGGATTATTATTATTATTATTATTATTATCAAGGCTATCAATATTCAAGGGTCTGAGAAGAGGGGTGGGTTGTTGCTGGGTGGCAATTATAGGAAATGTTCCAGTCCTCATTTTTAACCACAATTAATATTTCTTCATAACTATTTATTGAGGTATGAGTGGTGATGTCTACTACCAATTCAATAAAGTTTTTTTATTAAATAGGTAGCATAGCAATATCGATTAAATATAAAATCAAAAAGATTCATGTGAAATGTTGGACTCATCTTTGAAACCTTAGACATCCAAAGAGCTATGAAAGAGATTTTGACCCTGCTGCACTATTTGTGTTCCACTACTCCATACCTGAGAAAACAACTTATAACTGAATTATAGCATAACTATTTCCCACATTTCTCAGAAATCCTAATTGGTATCACATAATAATAATAATAATAATAATAATCGTTGCATTTGATATAGCACTTTTTACATATTCTAGATGTCTCAAAGTGCTTCACAGAATATTCTGTAAAGTGAATTGACTGTATTTTTGTGGGTGAAACGCGGCAGCCCCTTGCACACAGCAGTGTCCCACAAACAGTCGTGAGTTGAGTGACCAAATTATTATTGTTTTTTCTTGAGGGATTTTTTTTTAACCTATCTGGTTTGCTAACTGAAAACTGTTAACACATGTACCACAACAACTTACCAATAGACAATAAAAGTGAAAGTGAAGAATAAGGTGTATATAAAATAAAAATAGCTGAGATTTGTACAGAAACATGTGAAAAGGATAAATTTAAAGATCTCTTTATCGTATTTTAAAATTTTAAGAAATCAGATTCATGGAGTTATTTGAGTTCAAAATAGAAGGCATTAATACTACCAAATCATAGAACTTGGATAAGATAAGTCATATTGAAAACGTTAGTTTTTAAAAATATTAAAATTAACTTTCTATCACAAACAACACATGAACACTCTATCCAGCATTTCACAAGTTGTTGCTTCTTTTTTGTGCATGTACTTTGTGATTTCAATTTTTTACACTTTCTAATGTGGTTTTTCATGGCTTGGTCCCCTTTACTCTCCTCTATGTTATAAAGCCAACCCACCTATTTCCAGGTCTGAGCATTTGTGATTAACCAACTGTTGAAAAACAGCATTTCAAATAATGAGTCTGGTTCTGTCTGGAGTATGGTATTGAAATAGTTATGATACCTTTTAATTTTATATGATAACCAAACCGATTTTACAAAGTAAAAGGTGTTCTGTTTTACAATTGAGTTATGTAGACAAATCCTTAATCATAATCCTTGCTTTTGATATAAAATAAAGACTTATCATGTTGAAAACAGTCTCAAAGAACTTCACAGAGTTTTTTTTGTAAAGTATAGTGACTTATTTTTGTAGGTGAATTTTTTATCCTATCTCACCATTAAATCCTTCCGCAGTCCTGTCCCACCCTAACTTGGCAACCTCCTCACACCCTACTCACTTGGCTGCTCCTTTTACTCAGCAAGCATCGGCTTGCTTCATGCCCCCACCCTATCCGTCCCACCATTGGAAGGTGGATTTTCATCCTGTTTGCCCCCACTCTCTGGACAGGGCTGGACATTAACCTTTTGTGGGTTTGGCGCCCAAAAGATTGTGGACCCCAATTGTCATGCATTCTATTTAATGACAAATGTGAGGAACTAAAAAGAGGACAATTGGAAATTGTATACCACAGAACAGTAACATGTAGACATTGAAACAAGTTATTAAAGAGTGGCAACAACAACAACTTGGATTTATATAGCGTCCTCCACACCGGACAGCATCTCAGAGCGCTTCACAGTAACGGATCCCGGGGCCGAGCCAGGGGGAGGGGGAGGAAGGTGACCAAAGACGCGGTCGAAAAGAAAGGTCTTCAGCAGAGACCTGAAAATGGAAAGGGAGGGAGCAGACACTGAAGATTTTTTTTTTGACTTATCTTGTGTTTCCTTCTTGGTCTTATGATCCTTATCTCTTCACTTAACTTTCACAATAATGAAAAAATGGAAAGGAAAGTTAGAACCAAATCGCTGCTAAATAGAGGAAAATGCATTGCTTGAAAAAGAGCAGATAAAAGCATTGCAGAAGGTGACAAACAAATGGGATCACTCTGCCCACCCTGAACTCTTCCGTGATCTATCACAATTGTTTAACATTCCTTGTGGACTGTAAAAATATTAGCAAAGCTCACTGAACAAAATCTTCTTCGTAACCATGGGGTCTGTAATAAACACCACCTATTGGTCAATAAAGCATCATCTAACAAACCATTAACGTGCCTGCTTGAAATGAAAAGAACTGAGGAAAAAGAAATTACTATCTGAACCCACTTAGCTCATCTCATTATTTAGCCATGTTCAAGAATCCATCAATTCTCTTCTGACCTCCCTCATACATTGAGAACATGTCCAACTCCCTGGCATCTCCATTGTATCAGGATTTACCCATTTATTTTGTTAGTTATTCAACTGACCTCAACATATTGAACAGAACAGTAATCTGCTATGTTAGTTAATAACTAAATATAATGTAGTTCCCACTTAAGTCCTTTTTGGTTCATTTTTTTCAATCCTTTAATTTTTTCCAACACTGTTGCAGTTTACATTCTTTCATTTTCATCTTAATTTTTATTTTTTTGCATAGGAAATCCTTCGATTTGCTCCTCAGTTACTCATAGTTTCTCTGGGCCATTCATTAATGGGAAAGCATTTGACTTTCACCAATTTTAACCTTTCACCAATTTTACATTTGCACCAGTTGCTATGAACCCATAAGAGCTGCCTAAAAGTATTTCCTGATACATTTTTCCTACATGAATTTCATTTGAAACCTCCCAATAGTGATTTTGGCTTTCATTGGCAAGCATAGTGAATGGGTGTTTGAACCTACATGGCAGCAATTTGTGACACCCTGCTGTGATATGTTGTGTACATTTCTCTTGTACATATATCTATAGGTGAAGAAAATAATCCCAAGGATTTGGAATTGTTTTTCATGTCACTCTCTCTTTTGTCTGCCCCCCATACACAACAACAAAATTACATTTGTATAGCGCCCAATCAGTGTTTCAGACCTGAGCAGGGGGGAATGGAGGGTGATCGAAGGCCCGGTCGAAGAGGAGGGTCTTGAGGTGGGTCTTGAAGGAGGCAAGGGAGGGTCCATAGTGGAGGGACTGCGGGGTGGAGTTCCAGAGGGTGGGGGCAGAGGGTTTGAAGGCCCGCCTGCCAATGGTGAGATGGGCGAGGCGGGGGACGTGAAGCAGGCTGAAGCCCGCTGAGCGGAGGGAGTGGGCAGGTTGTTAGGGGTTTAGGAGTTCATTAAGGTAGGGGGGAACGAGGCCATGGAGGGTTTTGAAGGTGTAGTCTCTGTGTGATGGGAAACCAGTGGAGTCAGGAGAGGATGGGGGTCATTGGGTCACAGACCCTGGTGCGGGAGAGGATACGAGCTGCAGATTTCTGGATGATCTGCAGCCTATGGAGGGAGGAATTGGGGAGGCTGACAAACAGAGAGTTTGCATAGTCAAGCCTGGATGTTATGAATCATGTATGAGGGTCTCGGTGGCTTGTGGGGTGAGACAGTGGTGGAACCGGGTGATGTTGTGGAGGTGGGGAAGGCAGAGCAGGTCATGGCATGGATGTGGGGTAGAATGGATAGTTGAGGGTCAAACAAGACACCAAAGTTCCGGGACTGGCTCAGTTAGGTGAAGTAATAATAATAATAATAATAATAATCCTTGCATTTGATATAGCGCTTTTCACGTCGGGAGGATGTGTGGAAGTGTGCATCTATGGATGGTAATGCCTAATCCCTACATGTAGCCTAGCTCAAATGACTCATTGACTCAATGACTTCTGACTCAGACTTTTATGTCAATTCACTTGGATTCAAGTACGATGTCAAGATTTGAGTTGGTCGTCCAAAGTAAGACTCCTATACACTGCTGACAGAGGTGCTATCCTTCAGATGACATGTTAACAACAACAACAAAGTTACATTTGTATAGGGCCTTTAACATCAGGAGGATGTTCCAAGGTGCTGGACAATCAATGATTCGGACCCAAGCTGGGGGTTGAGGTCAGGAAGTGTGGAGGTCAGGGAGGGAAGGAGGGTGACCGAAGGCACGGTCGAAGAGGAGGGTCTTGAGATGGGTTTTGAAGGAGGCAAGGGGATAGAAGAGAAGCCATTTGTGGAGACGAGATGTTGTTAAAATGAAATGTCTCATCTGCCTGTTCAGGTGGACGTTAAAAAGTTCCATAACACTATTCAAAAAGAGATGGGAGTTTCTCCCAGTGTCCTGGCCAATCCTCCATGTAAAATTGGTTATTCACTCGTCGTTGTTTGTAGGTCATTACTGGGTATAAATTGGCTGCTCTGTATGCCTACAAAATACACAGTTTCTAAGCTTTACAATGGATCTTGTAAAGTGTCTCGTGGCCTCCTTCTGATGTGCTAGTTGCAAATCTATCCATAATATTTTCTAAACACTACTTGCTAAGAAGATTGATAGGTAGAGAGACTAAGAGATGGTCTCTTTTTATTGTATTCATAGCTATATATGTTTTTCTTTGCTGAAGTTATCAAAATATGAAGCTGATCACTTCTGTGGCATCTTCCATGTAAATTGCTGGATTATGAAATTGACCATGCTATGTGAAGATTTATCACAAATATTTATGGTGCTTGATCCTTTCTGGAATGAGGAAACACTTTATTGCCCTGGCAGGCCATTCATGCATATGAAATATAGCGTGTAAAAGGAAAAAAAATTCCCTCAATTTTCCACAGTTAAGTAAGTACAAACACCCCATTATTTCTCCTCTCTCTGCCTGCAATGGACCCACATTCACTCTTGATAGTCTATTCCTCTTTATGTACCTGTAAAAACTCTTACAATCTGCCATTAATTTCCTAGCTAGTTTACTCTCATATTCCATTTCCTCCCTCTTAATCGGTTTCTTGGTTTTCCTTTGCTGATCTCTAAAGCCCTCCCAATCCTCAGGTTTATGCTCTTTCTGGCAGTATTATAGGCCTCTTCTTTTAATTTTATGCTTTCCCTAACTTCTCTAGTTAGCCAAGGCTGAACCACTTTTCCTGTGGTATTTTTATTTTTCAAGGGGAAAATAATCAGTGATGTCCATTTGATTTCACCCTACCTTTACAGTATTCCCATTCCAGCAGAGAGTTCATGTTGAACAGGTCCAGTGTCCTAACCTCAACCTGGTAACCTTTTTCCTGGCAATCGTTTTACATGTATATATGGTATTCCTGCAATTTTGTGCCTATATCTGAGTATCTAAAGCTTGAGCACGGCTTCAGGGTTCTTTAACACAATCAATTTTCAACATAACCTTTTGATGACTGCTGCCTCGCACTTATTTGGACAAGGTTCATAGTTGGTAACAAAGGTGAGTAACAAATTAATTTGGCATTGCAAGTCTTAACTTTTCCTTTCTAAAGTTCTAGATTATTTATTAAGTATTATGTTCCTTCTATATTTATTTCCAAGTAAGTAAGATCTTGCAGTTATCTGGTTTGTCACTGGCCAGTAATCAGATCAGATCCATATTCAGCTGAGCACTCTATGAAGACAACCCTTACCATGGTGTCACCAGTCACTGAAACTACCCTATACTAAGTTAAAAATCAGGCTCCATCAATACCTACCCCGTTTGAACTCAACTGCTCTTAAAACTACTCTCTGCTTCTTTCATGACAAATTCACAACAACAAAATTATATTTGTATAGGGCCTTTCACATTGGGAGAATGTCCCAAAGAGCTGTACAATTAATGTTTTGGACTCGAGCTGGGGGTCGGGATCGGGAAGGGTGAAGCAGGGGGATCGAAAGCACGGTCAAAGAGGAGGTTCTTGAGATGGATCTTGAAGGAGGCAAGGGAGGGGGGCGAGGTGGAGAGATTGCGGGATGGCGTTCCAGAGGGTGGGGGCAGAGTGGAGGAAGGTCCACCCACCATGTCTTCGTTCTTCCTTTGATACAAATCCACATCCATGACTTACTTTGATTTGCACCAGCAATATGTAAAGTGTCTAGTCAGTATTTCAAAGGCTTTTTGGAAGTTGACTTACACGACAATCAGCTGTTCTTTCGTCATTAAGCACAAATTTAGCATAATTACAAAAAGAATTAAAATGAAAGATTAGAAAAACGTCTACATACAGAGTGATCACATTGTAGAATTCTCTGCTATAAGCCATTGTTGAGGTAAGTCTAACTGTTTTAAAAGGGAATTAAATTCTTGGAAAAGAGAAATATTAAAATGTGTGGAGAGCGAGCAAAGCAGTAAAGTACGACTAGACAAGTTGGAGGAACAACTTAATGGCATATTTCTGTCCTGCAATTCTAAAATTCTTTGTAAGCAAAACAATAAAAAGCAGCAGTTGGCAAAAACATATTTGTTTCTCTTTTATGTTTCTCCCAGTGTTCTGGCCCACAATGCCTCAGATGAAAGTGGTCACTTGCTTCACAGATGTTTGTGGAACAATGCAGTGTGCAAATTGCACAGTTCAATGTTCAAATACACAGTCACTGCACTTTACTGTAAAATGTGTGTGAAAGCTTTCAGACACTGACAATGTGACAAGGCACTACATCAAATGCAAGTATTATATAGCTTTCCTTCCCTTTTTCTTACAATTGTATAATCTTTTTTCTAAAATAAGCAAGAAGAGTGCTTAAATTGTTTGGCTAAGAAAGTAACAACCAATATTCTGATTTGTTTAATTGTATATTTCTTGAACCATGCATATTTAGATATGTTTCCCAATAATTTAATATAAATAATTTATGATATAATTATACAACCCGTGATAGTATCTTCTTCCAGCTCACTTTGCCTTTCATTGCCAATCCCCCAAAATATTGTACTTGTTACATTCAATGACCACATGCTCTTTAAAAATCATGACAGTAGTCACCCATTTAGTTTGAAACAGCAAAGCCAATGTCCAGTGGTATGTATGGTTCCCTATGTTTGATCCTAGTCTTTAATGAGTTAGTTGATCTCAAAGACACAATAGACACACAATTGGGGGGGGGGGGGGGAAGAAAAACCAGCAAAGCTTATCACTCATTTGCTATCCAGCGATTCCTACTGGAAATTGAATGTTCGTGAACATCAAGTGATCGTAGGATTGCATTCAGATGTGATGTTCTGCTCTATAGACGATTATCCTGCCAATATTGCAAATATTAACTATCTGAGCCTACACGTGAAGAATGGTCACTTGGGGTGAAATGGTACAAATGGAATTTTATGAAAATGAAACATTTTCAGGAGTTAAGCAAAAGGAATCTGTGGGGTGGAAGAAAATAAACTTTGTATACCACTCAGATCAAAAGATTACACCCTTCCTGTGCATCTTGATATAAATAGTGGTGTGTGGGGGGGGGGGGGGGGGGGGGGGGGGGTGAGAGTGCTGGTGACCCTGTGGGGGGTGTTGACAGTGCTGGTGACCCTGTTGGGGGGGGTGAGAGTGCTGGTGGGGGGGGGGGGGGGTGGGTGGGGGGGGGGGGGGGGGGGGGGAGGGGGGGGGGTGAGAGTGCTGGTGACCCTGTGTGTGTGTGTGTGTGGGGGGGGGGGAGAGTGCTGGTGACCCTGTGTGTGTGTGGGGGGGGGGGGGGGGGGGGAGTGCTGGTGACCCTGTGTGTGTGTGGGGGGGGGGGGGGGGAGAGTGCTGGTGACCCTGTGTGT
>NW_024704742.1:116127737-116522737 GCF_018977255.1 Callorhinchus milii | reverse complement strand
GGGCAGGGGTGGGGTGGGCAGAGCTGGGGAGGGCAGGGCAGAGGTGGGGTGGGCAGGGCTGGGCAGAGCTGGGGTGGGCAGGGGTGGGGTGGGCAGGGCAGAGGTGGGGTGGGCTGGGCTGGGGTATAACAGTGCATCTGCTGTGGGGTCGGTGTCACCATGTATCTGCAGTCCATCGGTAAGGTATGTGCTGTGCAGGACTGTATCTGACAGTCTGCGGGAAATGATGTGTGGTGGGTCCGGCCGGTGCTACAGCTGTGTGTGATGTGGGAGTGATGTGTGTCAAGGCTGGATATGGCAGCGTATGGCGGCGATGAGTTGCTGTATAGAGAGAGGTTCTGGGTGTAAAACTGTCTTGGGGGAATTATGTGTGCTGTGTAGGGTGTTTAACACTGTGTGGGGAATGATAGGTCTGCACAAGGCTGTGGGGGGAGATGTCTCTGTGTACAAGGCTGGGTATAGCAGTTGATGGCAATGGTGTGTGTGCACAGAGCAAAATGAAGCAGTCTATGGGACACGACGAGTGCTGTCAACGCGAGGTATATCTATGGGAAATGATAGGCGATGGATACGGTTGTGTATCAACACATAACAGTCAACGACACACGATGTGTGTTTTATAGGGTTAGGTGTATAACCGTCTATGATGAATGGTGTGTGCTGTGCAGGGCTGAGTATATAACAGTACATGGGGGGGGTGGGGGGGGGGTGATGTGTGGCTGCACAGGACTGGAGCTGTGTGGCAATAAGGAGGTGTGCTCTACAAAACTGGGTGCAGCAGCGGGTGACACGTGTGTTGTATGGAGATGTGCTGAGTGGAGAGGAGCTCTTTGGTGTGTATCCCTGAGTGATGTCTTTGCTGTGTTCGTGCGAACCTCTGTCCCATATTGCTGTCCATGTGTAGCTGAGTGACTTTTTGTGTGTGCGCTGTGAGTAACTGTGTGAAACTGTCTGCAGTGCTCTGCTGTTTCAGGCTGTATATGCTGTATGTGGAAGCACTTTGTGCGAGTCTTTGCTCATATTCTCTTTGTGGGTCTTTGTTGTATATGCCCTATATGAGTCTTTGCTGTACATGTTATTTGCTGTAGATGCTCCGCGTGGCTATCCTTGCGGTGTTTTCTGTGAGGATCTTTCTTTTGCCACATAAGCCCCCTCTGGTTTCTTTTTTTTTTGCTGTGCCATTCGCTGCATATGTTCTGCGTGTAAGGTCCTTTGCTGTGTAAAAGTTCTGCAGTGGGTGCTTTTGTCGTCGCTGTTGCTGTGCTATGCAGGTTTGACAGGGGCTTTGCTGTGCGGGTTGTGCAGAGTGTTCACTGTGTGTAAGGCATTTTGCTGTGGGGGTGTGTGTGTGTGTGTGGGTGTGTGTGTGGGGGGGGGGTGAGGGAGGCTGTGTGCTGCATCTCTGGTGTATGACAGAGGGCTGGTGTGTGTGGCAGTAGTGCAGGGCTTTGCTCTGGTGGTGCAGGCGTGAGTGAGTGAGTGAGTGTGTGTGTGTGGAGGAGGAGGAGGAGGAGGAGGGGGGAGTGGGAGGAGGAGGGTGGGGGGACGCTTTGAAAAGACCCGCTGTTTGCACTGACTGAGCCGCCGGCAGCTGCTGCCCCACACAGTGCTGCTCACTCACTGCCCTCTCCCAGCGCAGAGGCAGCGCTGTAACAGCAGCACCGGACGGTCCTCCACACCCCACACCCCCCCCACACCCCCCCACACCCGCCCACACCCCCCCACAGCCACCGCATCGATCCCGTAAGTACAGCCGCGTTTTAACGCCAATGCTCATGAGTTGCACTCATGAGCGAAACGTCGTCGGGACTGTTTTGCAGCTACAAATTGACCCCCTTGTAAATCAGTCACATTCAGCAGAACAGTACCTCGAGCCCTGGACTCCGGCGATCCTCACCCCCTCACCCCCCCCCCCCCCCCCACCCAGAGGCTGTGGTCTCAGGCCAAGCCGTGTGTGTGGTGGTGGAGAGGGGGCACAGGGATGCGCTGAGCCGAGCCGAGCCGTGTCACTCATCCCGGGCTGGAACCAACCCCAGTAACCGCACACGGTGAGCGGTAAACGCTGGGGCCAAAGTCCAGGGTTTGGAGCAAAAAAAAAAGCACAATGCAGTCAGCGCATTGGGGGCTCTTCGCAACGATCCAAACGCCAGACCGCCCACCAACGTACAGGCAACGTCCCACGTGAAGCGCTGTGAGACGCCTCAACAACGCGGTGTGTCGAATGCAATTGTTGCTGTCGTTACAAATTATTGCTACTAAACAACGTTGCGCGCGTGTGATCCACTGAAGTCCGCTCCAGTCGCGACTATCGGGTGCAGTCGAGAGAGAGAGAGAGAGAGGCGCGCAATGAAAACAATTTAATAACATTTTGTGGCTTTGAACTGCAAACCCCTTTCTTCTCAGTTCCACCCACCAGATTCCCTCGCGAGCAGAGAGGTCTTAAGCACAGTATAAATAATAGGACCCGCAGCTCAGAGTTGCCGGAGCTCAGGTCTATATATTTTAATGACAAGTCCATATACTTTATGCATTCGCTCAGCCGTGCAGTGAAACCTTTGAAATAGAATGGAATATAAATTAGGTAATTCCTATTTTTTTTTGCAAAAAAAAGGCTGTCTGTCTGTCTGTCTGTTGTCTGTCTGTCTGTCTTGTCTGCTCGGTTTTGGTTGGCAACTCGCAGCAGCGACTTTTGATTGCACAGCGTTGGGGGAAATCCAGCAATAAACCGACTTCTGAAGTACTCCGCCTTCTCTCAGTTTGCAGCAGAGAGAGAGAGAGAGGGAGAGAGACAGACAGACAGACAGAGACACACACACACACACAGAGATAAGGCGCTGCTCAGTGGAGTGCAAATCCATGCAATCTGGGGAAAAGATAAATGTTGCTTCACACGTGTAAATTATCACTTGTTTGGTGGGCAGCCAAAGCTGCATTGGGATTTGAGGAACAGGATTAAGAGAATAGCTCACCAGTGACAGCGGGCTGGTTGCAGGCATGTTTCTGACTCGTGCCAAAGCCTGTAATACGTTACAAAGGGCTTTTAACACGAGTTAGAGCAACCACAGCGACTGGCAGTGGGCGAGGATTCCCTGCATGATGTTTGCTGGGAACCGATGCTTGTCTGTGGGCACAAGGCAACAGCGCTGTGTCAGTGTGTGTGCAGTCGAAAGGGATGATCGCAGAGGAAGAATGCACTCCAGACACTGCAGAACTAAAAGAGGCCCTGTCATGTGCAGTTCACGTTTCTGAAATGCAAAGAAAAAAATATGCAAAGGGGCAGATAAGTGGGGCTGTTAACTATTTCATAATAATAATCCTTGCATTTGACATAGCGCCTTAACCCGTCATTGAGATGCCTCAAAGCGCTTCCCAGAATATACTGTAAAGTGACTTGACCGTACTGTGTTTTTGTGGGCGAAAATATTTTTGTATTTTAAATGCGTGAAAACACTTCCAGCAATTAGCTCCTTGGGCATCAATGTACTTATATGAAAGGTTTTTCAGTCTTGCAGTTAAAGGTAGGACTCGCCAAGAGATGTCATAATTCCAGTAAATGTGGACGTGCATGGTTTACAACTGCAAACGAAAAGGGAGTAATTACTGTTTCGCGCACAGCCTCTGACACAATTGCTTTTTAGTAACTCAAAAGAGGCAGTACTGTATGTTCATGAGCTGTTTTGGGCAACTTTTTTGTTGTTCAGTGAGAGAGGAGAGCATTTTCATCACAATACCAATGACATGATAAGTGACTGTTTGATACATCCAAATACCATTGAAGTCAGTGCTTGCAAGAAATTGCACTTACATTAATAATAATAATCCTTGCATTTGATATAGCGCTTTTTCACGTCTTCTAGACGTCTCAAAGCGCTTCACAGAATAGACTGTAAAGTGAATTGACTGTATATTTGTGGGCGAAATTATTTAGGAGAACACCTCAAAGCGCCAGACAGTCGGATGGAAACCAAAGCAGGTGGGAATTGAGGAGGGGTTCTAGAGAGTTGACTGAAAGTCTGATCAAAGTGCTGAGTTTTTAATAATAATAATTTACATGCATACCACGCCTTTCATGTAAAAATAAATGACAAAAAATCACATTTTTACATGTTATATTATATGTTTTATGTAAGCAAATATGGAAGCTTGTCTGAGTCAACAGTGTCTCACAAACAACAAATAGATGAATAGCCAAATTAATTTGAATTTGGGGTAAATTTAGATTAGAGTATATAAACCAGGATAATGGGAGGGAAGAAAAATCTGCATCTGGTTGAAATAGCAATGGCAAGGTGATCCCTTTACATCTATCTGATGCACAAGGCAGGTGGAACCTAAAATTTATAACATAATGAAAGAGGTGCTGATCTGAAAATAAGTAATAAAATTGTACATCATTTAGAATGTTACGTGAACAGAAAACCTTTCTGGAAAAGGTTTGAAAGCAATGAGGAAGGGTGTGAGACAGAAGGATTTTGGAAGAGAGTTCCAGAGAACGAGGGCACAGTTGCTGAAAGCTCAGTGGTCGATGGTGTTGCAGACAGGGCAGAGGACAAGCAAAGTGACTTTTGTCCCAATACTTTCTCAATAACATTACTGATAAAGTAAACGCAGACTATTACAAGTGCGGAATGTGACAATACCAGTGTTAACAGTGAGTCAACACACAGACACGCAAACAAAGTATTTTTTGTATCCAGTGACGAGGAAATTAGTTGCACTGTGTGGTGAACATTAATGGGCTTTAAGATTGGGTACCATGCAGAGCAAAACCACGGGATATTTTCCTCTAGTGCCTTGTTACTGATTTTAATTACTTTTAGTTGTATTAAACAGTACCCATGGAGTGGCAGGTAATCTTACCTTAGAGGCATGACATAGTGAGGAGCATTGGGAGGCTGGGAACAAAAGGCAAATAGTAAAAAAAATTACCTTAACTGCGGCAGCTCTGAAGATGTAATGGATGGAGCTGAGTTTACTGATCATAAAGGCACTGGTTTGAATCCAGATCTGTGCTGATTCTGCTGATCTTAACTTGGCTGCATAGGGAGGTTCAATTGGCCCCAGGCTTCCCAGGGTTAGGAGGGAGAAACAAGGCAGGAGTCCTGGTACCCCTACAACATCCTCTATTAGTTGGGCGCATTTGTGACAATTGGGTGAGGAGAGGTCAGGCTCGGCTGTGATGTCCACTACAGTTGAGTGACCCACTGGCACTCACTGACGATGCTCACATATGAACAATGGCAACCTGGGTGGAATACTAGAGGCCAAACTGTGCCTAATTAGATTGGAAAAAGATGACCAAAGGTGCGGTTAAAGGTCTTGAATGCGACCTTGAGGAGGGTAAGTCACGGGCTGGGCCAATAGAATAGTGCGGAGATATTTGCCAAAAATTGCGGGGACGTTTGCCAAGCTTTGCGGGAAATTGCGGGGATCGATTCATGCTATTGGGGTACATTTTACTGCCAACCCACATTTTTTCACTTGATTGTTAAAAACTAAATGTGAGGGAATAACACATTGTTGTAATTTTTTAAAAATTAATTTCTTCTTTAACAAAAACTGGGTGGCCCAATTGGGGTGAGGAGAGGGAGACAGGACAAGACAGGGACACTGGTGCAGACCCGAAAGACCTGGAGATCCACCAAAAAACAGACACTCAGGACCAGTGTCCGGATGGCGGGGGCTACAGGAGCTCACCACCCCCTGCCTCTCGGGGCCCAGCACCACACACAGACACAGTGACAGAGACTGAGAGAGAGAAACAAACACACGCATAGACACACAGAGAGACACACACACTCAAGAGACATAAAGAGAGACACAGATTCTCAGAGAGAGAGACACACACTCTCATAGATACAAAGAGACATACACACAGACAAAGGAGAGAGAGACACATACACACAGAGACACTCAAACAGAAACACATACAGAAGAGAGACACTCACAGACACTCACAAACACACAGAGAGAGAAAGAAACACAGACACACTCACAAACGCATAGAACGACAGACACACTCACACGGGCACTCACAACCACAGAGAGCGAGACACACACACTCACAAACACAGAGACACACAGACAATCTCAACAGCTGGGCCTCCGAGAGGAGCAAAGCCCATTTCCCACTTGCGCTGCACTGCACATGCGCGTCTGGAGCTGCTCCCCCCACAGTAGGGGCGTTGAGAGGAAGCGTTTGCTTCTACTCGGTCCGCTTTTTGCTTTGCTGATCGTTGGGGGTTGTTCCTCCCAAGTTCCCCGTCACCACATTGCCTTGTTGAAGGTGTCTCTTGGCTGCCTGGTCTCTCGCAGGTCCGTCGTGCTGCACTGCTTCTAGCCGCCCAGCCCAAAGTGACGTCAGGTAAACAGCCGGGAGGCCCGGGGCCAGAAACGTTTTTTAGCGGGTTTATAGCAGAGGGCCCTGTTATAGCGGATTCCGTGGAAAATGGTGGCTGTATTTTTCTATTGGTCCAGATCATAGGGACTCTGGGATGAAGTTGCAGAGTGTGGGGGCAAATCGGCTGAAAGCTCAGGTGCTGATGGTAGGGTGGGTAGGGCAGGGGATGTGAAGTAAGTTAGCGCCCGCTGAGTGGAGGGAGTGCATGGGTTTACAAAGTTTGAGAAGGACGCAGAGGTACCGTTTTTAATGGCAAATGACAATCTTATAACGAACAAAAATCTAACAAGAACCTCCTGTGAGGCCTGGACAGTGCATGCTTTTAACTGTATACCTAAAGTGTCACTTTTACTTTCTTCCGCAGCGTTTGATGAGAATGTCAGTCAGCATGCACGAGAATCGCAAATCCAGGGCCAGCAATGGCTCCATGAACATTTACCTCTTCCACAAGACTACCTACGCGGACAGTGTCCTCACCCATCTTAATCTCTTACGACAACAGCGTCTCTTCACAGACGTCCTCCTGCACGCGGGCGAAAAGACCTTCCCTTGCCACAGGGCTGTCCTGGCAGCCTGCAGCCGATACTTTGAAGCTATGTTTAGCGGAGGACTTCGCGAGAGCAAAGACAATGAAGTGAACTTTCACGATTCCATACACCCTGAGGTCCTGGAGCTTCTGCTGGACTATGCTTACTCGTCTCGTGTCCTCATCAATGAAGAAAATGCAGAGTCACTGCTGGAGGCTGGGGACATGCTACAGTTCCAAGATATCCGAGACGCTTGTGCTGAATTCCTGGAGAAAAATCTGCATCCCACAAACTGCCTTGGAATGTTGCTGCTCTCTGACGCCCACCAATGCACTAAACTTTATGAACTGTCCTGGAGGATGTGCCTCAGCAATTTCCCAACCATTAGCAAGAGTGAAGATTTTCTACAACTGCCGAAGGATACATTGGTGCAACTTCTCTCTAGCGAAGAACTAGAGACGGAAGATGAGAGGTTAGTTTATGAGACTGCCATAAACTGGGTGAAGTATGACTTGAACAGACGCCACTGTTGTTTGCCAGAACTGTTGCAAACAGTTCGACTAGCCCTCCTTCCAGCTGTTTACTTGATGGAGAATGTGGCCATAGAGGAGCTTATCACCAGGCAGGTGAAGAGTAAAGAGATAGTGGAAGAAGCAATACGCTGCAAATTGAAAATTCTACAAAATGACGGAGTGGTGACCAGTCTTTGTGCAAGACCTCGTAAAACTGGCCATGCCTTGCTCCTGCTTGGAGGACAGACCTTCATGTGCGACAAAGTATATTTAGTAGACCATAAAGCAAAGGAGATCATTCCAAAAGCAGACATCCCCAGCCCACGCAAAGAATTTAGTGCATGTGCAATCGGCTGTAAAGTGTATGTGACTGGAGGTCGAGGATCAGAAAACGGTGTCTCCAAAGATGTCTGGGTGTACGACACACTTCATGAAGAATGGTCCAAATCAGCTCCTATGCTGGTTGCAAGATTTGGCCATGGCTCTGCTGAGCTGAAGCATTCTCTGTATGTAGTTGGTGGACACACAGCAGCCACCGGACGGCAACCGGCATCACCTTCTGTGTCTCTGAAGCAAGTGGAACAGTATGACCCAGTGACCAACAAGTGGACAATGGTAGCCCCTCTTCGGGAAGGTGTCAGCAATGCAGCTGTGGTTAGTGCCAAACTAAAGTTATTTGCCTTTGGTGGTACTAGTGTGTGCCATGATAAACTGCCTAAAGTACAGTGTTATGATCCTTGTGAAAACAGATGGACCGTGCCAGCTACCTGCCCTCAGCCTTGGAGGTACACAGCTGCAGCTGTGCTGGGGAACCAAATTTTTATCATGGGCGGGGATACAGAATTCTCTGCATGTTCTGCATACAGATTTAACAGTGAGACCTATCAATGGACAAAGGTTGGGGACGTAACAGCAAAGCGAATGAGCTGCCACGCAGTAGCATCTGGAAATAAACTCTATGTAGTTGGAGGCTATTTTGGCACTCAGAGATGCAAAACACTGGACTGCTATGACCCCACACTGGACACATGGAACAGCATTACTACAGTCCCTTACTCACTTATTCCCACAGCATTTGTCAGCACATGGAAGCACCTCCCTGCGTAGAAGATTTTATAAGACTATAGAGGTAAGCAAATCTATTCCCAAATTCGTTGGTAAATGTCATATGTTTCAGAGTGATTGGAACAAACAATGTCACATTGAGCAGATGACATTGCAATATGACATGTACTCCAAAGGGCGGCCAAGGCTTGAAAACCCCAAAGTGTGTACCCCAACGCACACTCTGGAGTTCCAAAACCTTGGCTCTTGCCAACCTGCGCGCAATGCTCTCAGGAATTAAATAAGCAGGATGTGTCCCTCCAGGGAGAGGGTGCACATTCCTTTCCAATACCCAGGAATTTCCCATGTGTAGGTGGGATACATGGAATTCTCAGTTTGGTTTGCATAGTCTTAAGTGGTGTTGGGTTTCTGTATGTGTCAGACACCCGACTGACCAAATAAAGGTGGCCAAATGCATTAGATCCATGTTAAAATTGTAATCCTTAGAGAGAAATAAATCCCATAAGATTAAAAAAAGGTTTTGTAGGAAAAGGAAACAAACAGCAACTTCAGTAATGTTAGAATTCACATTTCTGATTTGTGAAGAAATTCTCAGAATCACAGAATCACAGAATGTTACAGCACATAAATTTCCATACAAAGGCATACATGTGAAACTCTGGTTCACACGCTCTGAAGCATGGTGATGGGTTTCTGTGTCTGACACCTGGCTGACAAAAAGAAACGTTACAGTAAAGGTAATTGGCACATGAAAACTCATCGATCAACTCTATGATTTAGAAATCACTTAACATTTAATTTGGCTCTATTTCAAGCGCTCCGAGATGCCTTTTGGAGTGAAGTGCACTACATAAATGCAAGTTGTTATTGTTGTTTTCTTCTTTGGCTAACACAACCTCCTGTTAAAACTTAGACTCACAGAGTTAATAGTCTTCATCTTGTAAGTCTCATCAATGTCTTGAATTACTAACGTGTCTCCTCAGAGATATTTATTTTTACATACGATACTTATTTTATTAACACATTGGAAGGCTAAGTGGACCCAGGGGTTTTGAACGAAGAATCTTCTGATTTCTTAACAAGTGCTCAACTGACTGAAGTACTCAGGATGTTTCAGTGACTTGATGAAACAGTGTGGCTGATAGAAGCTACAGAACTCTTCCAGTTGCATTGTAGGATGTGACTTTGCATATTCAAATTCTCCATTCATTGCGGATTTGAGCCATGTCTTCAGGATTGCCACCAAGCAGTGGCCAGATATCTCCCAGAGGGAGGAGAAGAAAATCAAGTCAGTCACCCTGGGCTACTGGTCACATAACCTACAGTGGTTGGTGACATGTGTTGAGAAGGCTGCTTGCACTCAGTTAGGTTAACGTTCATGCAATTCAGTTAATGGGGAAAGCACGAGAGACCTAAAATAAAGAGAAAGTAAGAAACCATTACAAGAGGTTAACTGAAAACATAAAAAGAAAATTGTAAATGATTTATTGCAACCTGATGAGATGCAGAAGTTCAGTCATTAGCTGAAATGGAAGAATCATTCCAAGGACAAAGCATCTAAAATTTCACAGCCTGGAAGACTTTATTTGAAAGCTTCCAAATTCGACTGAGTTTAAGAATTCCACAAACATTAACTTTTAAGACACACAAAATGGCCTTATTCTTACTTAATAAGTGGAATTTCGGGGTTTTCCCAAAGTGCGTCAATGACATTTTTCAAAGTACTGTACAACCTATGCAAGAAGCAGCACAGAAACCAGAATTTGTATAGGTAGATTGTGTTTAGCCCTGCTTATAGTTATTTAATACTAATCCAGGCAGTAACACTGCTCAATTTACAGCCAACATTTGTTTCTAGCTGACACATATTTGCATTGGAACGGAGAGATTTTATATCCTTTAGCTTGCAGATATTATGACTACAAAATATTGTTTGAAAACAATATCAAATAATACACTTGTAATGGAGATAGTATCACTGTAAGATTTGGATAATTCCCCCCCCCAAAATCAGCCAAATTACCTACGTGTAAACAGCAGTTTTAAGTAATCTTGGGGACATCCCTTTCAGAGTGATTTATTTAGCCTGGCATAATTCTGTCATAATGCTGGCGAGCAGCCAGTGAGTTATGAAAAGAAAGTCGAGTAAAGCAATGAAAGGCATAACATTTCCTGCATTAAATTTGCAGTATCCTTTTATTCGTCCATGTGAGCAATGCTGTGGAAGGTTAAAGTGATATTAATCTCCCATTCCTGATTTTACGACCTAATCCTTTCTAGAAATGCCATGCTGACTGGTTTTTAATGACAAGGCTGAGGTAGAGAGGAATAGAGGATCAGTAACGGACTGATTTTGAAGTCAAATCAACTGTCTATTGTCCTTAGTGCTGAGAAAGAGTGGGTGGGGAAGGACTACCAAATTGCTAAAAGAGATTTGCAGCTAAAAGCTGATGGAAATCACAGTTGGCTTCTTGCTTTCTCTTCCGTGACCTTTTCAGGGCAAACAGCCTCGAATGCAGCCACCTACCCTCTAAACATAGGGAAACCCATTGGATAGCATTCAGGCTGAAACTGAATACACTGTTTAATTCTAAAACTCAATTTTATTTGCAGTGTATTAAGGAACTCTGGTGCAACCAAAATATTTTATCTTGTATTTCAAACCAGAGTGCCCTCTGTTACCAGCTCAGTGTAATTATGGTATATTTGAGCAATAGAATTTTAAAGTGTAGAAAAGGGCTATTCAGTGTGAAATAATGTTTCTTTTACTGATGTGTTATTTTTGCTTTATGTTTAATAGCTGGTTGAAAACACAATTTGAACGTTGAGTTCTCAATTAATTTTATACTGCAAAGTTAGGACAGAAGTGGTCAGAGAGCATTGGGGCCTCATACATTCCTTTTTATAATCTCCCAAATCACTGGAACACCATTATGTAATAGCTTTCATTTGAGGTTGTAGCAGCTGATGGTAACACTATTGCTGAACTTTTCTGTAAATTTTCACTTATTCTTGCTCAGCAGCTCAATGTTTTAAGGTTTCCTGCCACACAGCTTTTGTTTTAATAAACATAAAAGCCTAGAGATGTTATTATTTCGCGGCAATCTGGCTTTCCTTTGATTTTAGATTCACAATTTAATTTAGAGACTGAACAGTAATATAAGGAATGTAACCCTGAACCCTGTAATACAGTACATAGTTTCTGTAACTTATCAAAGTAGCAAAACCTTTTCTTAGTCTTCTTTATGTCTAAGAACTACATAGCTTTGTTCACATTTCAGAGTGGAGTGGACGGTGTGTTTGTGTGTGTGGGAGGGAGGAATGGGTGGAGAGAGAGGGAGAACGGGAAATCCCTTGCTAATTGAGATTCGCTCTTTCCATCCTTTGAATATAATAGCCAACACTTGCCAATGCCAATAAATCATGTTTATTGCCATTGGAAGAGGCTGAACTAACGTCTGAACCCTACCACACAGTGGATATTTGTTAGGGAAACCTTTATGGCCATATGTGTGTGTGCATATCCATCGATCAACAGAAGCTAAACTTGGCTGCACTTGGTAATGTATTCAAGTGGCAAGGATTGCACCAGGGAACACAATGACATTTGAACGCAATGGCCATTTCATTATATGCTTGATCCTATGGTTATAAATAGCAACCTAGATAGTCTTTTTAGACAAAGGAGGAGCAGTGCTTCAGGATGCAAGAATAATCTACAAATACTGAAATCATTCAATTTTTTTCCTGTCAAATTTAGTTCATTGACACAGAGGTGTGAATGCACATAGTTTATCATCGGTAAAGCTTTTCAAGAGCTATGTCCACGACTTGTATTTGGTGTTGTTTGACATTTGCCCACAAAACACACAGTCACTCCACTTTTACAGTGCCTCCCGCTGATAGCTTTGAGACAGCTACCCAATGTAATGTCAAATGTAAGGATGATTATTACTATTATGATTCACTTCATACAAAGTTAACTAAATGGGCGGAATTGATGGCGGAACTGTGAAGATCATGTTTTGGTGGCAGCTTGTAATTGTGTGGATCAGTACAGCACAAGTTATAATACAATGATCCTGAGGAAGGATACATCTTCACTGAACAGTACATACTGTTCACTGTGAGACTGTCCACATCTAACTCAAGCAACCATAATATAACTCTAAAATGGGGTGTGGATTTTATGCAACAACAACAACAAATTACACTTGCATAGCTCCCTTCACGTCGGAAAGATGTCCCAGGGCTTTGGGACAATTTGCAGTAAAATTTGCAGTTGTTACTGTGTCCCTGGGCAACACAGCTTTGTGTTATTTTGCTGGAATAAATAGCTAGTTGTTGAATTGGAAACGGCGTCTAAACATGAACTTGTTTCTTTCTTTAATAGAATTCTGTGTCGGCCGATATGAAGATTCCCTATACTGTGAAGAAATACAACTTAAATGAAGAAAAATAAAACAAATCCTTCGCCGAGGTAACATTGCTTGGTTCAGCAACCAACACAACACCGGCATGATGAAAATCTGTTCACTTTAGGAAGCAACTTGTAGATGATGGTCACCAGTGATAGTTAATAGTGAAATAGTAGTCGGTCTTCATCAACGCCACAAAAGTAGAAGAAAAACGACTCATCATCACCTCATCTCCACATTGTTCTCACTTTTCATTGACTCCAACATTTGTGTGTGAAATTTGAAATAGTTGTCACCTCGTATTGTGACATTTGAAGTGTCAACAACAGCTGCGAGCAAGCAGGCAGATTCTGAGGTGTTGATGTCAGCCCGGGCGGACATACAGCTCTATCTGACGAACCTTTTGCGGATGGAGCTGTGGACATTGGACATGGTAGCTGTGACTGTGCTGAGGGCAGCTATTATCCTGTTTCAGGAGCTCCATGCTTTAAAGCAGCAAAATCCTTCAGGCCCTAGAGCCAGGAGTCGACATCAAAAATGGAACAACATCTTTAAAGGTCAATTTTATTAAAAGAAAATGAATGGCCCAAGAGTCAGCGATATTGATTTTGTATGAATTTTATTTATGTCTGTTTTTTTGTAAATTGTAGAATAGGTATTTATTGCTCAGTTATACGACTCGCACGTTGGAATGACAAGTAAATGTCTTTTTCATATTAAAGTTTTTTAAGTGGAAAACTATTTGCACAATTGTTAGGCGGGCGGGGAAGGAGGATTGGGTATTGTGTCCGTTCTCTGTCACATTAAGTTGTAAAGTTGCAATGAATAGGAGGGTGGGAGGTGGGGTTGGGGAGGGCTTCTAATCGGAAATGGAAGGGTACAGAAACATATTCTTAAATTACACAGACCCTGGAAGAAGCCACTGAGGTCACTTTCTCAGGCCTGTAACACTCCAGGTTACTTGGTGTCATTTCCAGCATGTTACTAACCTCCCAACTATTCCCCACACTGTTTAACACATCAATAGTATCTATGAGCATGTACACATTTCTAAGTCCTGTGGAGTCCTGTAGCTCAGTGATTAGAGCACTCGCTTTGCAAGTGAGAGACCTGAGTTCAATTCCAGGCAGGGCGAGACCTTGGGCAAGTTTCCTTACTCCACACAGAGCCTAATAATAATCCCTCCGAAACAAAACAATAATAAATTGGTCATTTTCAATCTACGACTGTTTGTAGGACATTGCTGTGCGCAATTGGCTGCCGCATTCGCCCACAAATATACAGTCAATTCACTTTACAGTGTGTTCTGTGAAGCGCTTTGGGACATCCTCCCGACGTGAAAAGCGTTATATCAAATGCAAGGATTATTATTATTATTACTCAATCCCATCTAAGTAATTTCTTCCTGCAGCCCTTTACAATCCTCTTGTATTTGCTACCAGAGAAAATAATCAGAGCTACTGCCAGTTTATCTTATGAATCTTAACAAGGATAACTTTACCTGATATGTGCAGTTTAGACAGGAAATATAGAAGGCATCAAAATATAGCTTCAAAATTTCGACTAAACCTTGTGAAATTTTCTTTTTGCTTGCTTGTAATAGCCAGTTTTCCTATTCCAGCAATTTACATGTTAATTTCAGCCCGGTGTCTGAAATCCTGATCATAACCTTCACTAACATCTGGGTTAGGTTAGGAGTGGGGCTAACCTATGAGTCATTACCACACCATAGCTCAGAAAACTTTCTTTTTGAAGAAATGCTTGTGACAAAAGGTGATTTGGATTTGGAGAAATGCTCAAGATCCATGAGCACAAACATTTCAAACTCAATGCATTCATGGGTAATGCAACTTTGCTGGCGTGGTGCAAAATGGAGTGAATGCAATTGGTTAAGTACTCTTAGAAACGTAAGTGAAAAAATAATATAGGAACCATTGTTGTGTGTTTATCTTTTTCATCCAGAAGATGAATATTTCAGTGCTCCTCTGCTTGAAAAACAAACACAATTGGAAAGCAGCCTTTGTAAACCATACAATAGCATTATTTCAACAAACGATACAGGGGAATAAATAGATTATGGAATGTTTTGGCTGCTGAAGTGGGGCTATCAGAGGGTCTTAGTAATTTATTCAAGTGACTACAGACCCTTAAATAATTGGTAGGGGGAAGGCAAGTGAAAGCAGGGTGGGCCTCAGGACCTGCAGGGAACTTTGGTGATTCCTGCTCTTTGAATTGATGTGGGAATTGTCGCTTGCTGTTTGACCATTCCAGATCCTCAAAACATAGCACAGTTTGAACAGAATACAGTTCACAGCAGAGTGCACACACAAAAGTCGGCGTAAGACAAGGAGGTTCTTCCTATTTTGTCCACCGATCACCATAGTAACACATAACAAAGCGTACCCTTCTATTTCCAGTGTAATTGTGTGCGGGCCTTTTCAGGAGAGCTGACACCTGTCTGAATGGGGAGTGATTAGAGATGAATAATGTCTACTCCAACAAAACTCGATGTGATGTGTTGCAAAAAAAAATTGTCAGTGCAAAATTTACTGTAAGCGTTTTTTTTACTACTGGAATGTGACGTTTTTGTAAAAGTGATTTTTTTTTTAACGTGAAATCAAATGCATTAAAATATGCTGCTGTTTCTCTGTATAATGGTCCAAGTTGAATTATTTAATGCGGCATATGGATTCGGTGGCATTTTAGTGTGGGGGGAAGGGAAGAGATAGTGTTACAGCCGCTTAGCTGGTCCTTTTATCTATTTGACAGTGCTTGTTCTCTTGTTATTTTTTGTTTTCAAACAATTCTGGTCATTTTGTTAACTCCATGCAGATTTCACTTGAAATAATAAACATCCAGGCAGTGTTACATAATTATAATTCTTTAACTATCCCTTTGTAACCAGCAGCAACCTTTGGTGCTAGTGAACCAAAGCTGTGCAAAGTTTCCTTTTTTTCCTGTTCTGTCACCTTAGCAACCAAAATCTTTATCTCGGGAGTGATGGTAATCTGTGGGGGAGGGGAGGGGGTTTCGTGGCAAGACCTCTGATCTCCTTTTAAATAAGGATCAAGTGCCATAATACCTTTCTTCATTATGATAATATATTTTGAATAGTAGAAAGGAAAATAATTATTATTCAGCGACCATCAATATGCATAAAATACACAATCAAGACTGATTCATTGAAAATTATGGGTTTATAATCTGCTAACGCTCTATATAAAGATTCCCAAAAGACCAATGTCAATCAAAGAAAAAATGTGTAATATTCATCCATCCCCAGAATTGCTCTGTGCAAATATATGCTAATTCTCTGGTTAACATATGGTCAATATTCCCTCCCCCTTTCCAGGAACAGAGAAATCAATGTGTCCTATGGAACATACATTTGTTCATCTCAATCTGCTGCTTTGCTTGTATCGTCCAATACAGTTCTCAGGGTGACACTAATCCAACAACACTTTGCCTTCACATTGGTATATTTCACACAGAATGAATGTCTGGTTCTTTTTTTAAGGGCTTAATACAGCATTCATTGCTTTTGTTGGAAGACCATTCCACACATCCTCTATCTTGTGGAGGAAAATATCTTCTTGTTTAACCTGTACTTTTGCTCTCACGGCTGCAGATAATCCAGAACTCTGCAGCTCGTGTCCTCTCCCGCACCAAACTCCGTGATCCCATCTCTCCCAGTCTTGCCCAACTCCATTGGCTCCCTATCCTTCAGAGGATCCATTTCAAGATCCTGGTCCTCACATAGCCCTCCATGGCCTTGCCCCACCCTACCTCTGTGACCTCCTAACCCCCTACCACCCCGCCCGTTCCTTCCGCTCAGCCGACTGGCCTACTCCATGTCCCCCGACCCACCCGCACCACCATTGGCGGGAGAGTCTTCAGCCAGCTCTGGAATTCCCTCCGCCTCGTCCCCTCCTTAGCCTCCTTCAAGTCCCGCCTCAAGACCCTCCTCTTTGACCATACCATCGGCCACCCCCCTTCCTCTCCCCTTCCTTCTCCCCCCCCCCCCCCCAACCCCAGCTTGGTTCTGAAATGCTGTACTCTGTCCAGCACCTTGGGATGGCCTCCCTACGTGAAAGACACTATACAAATGTAATCTTGTTGTTGTTAAGTGAAATATCCTCCTTATCTACCTCATCCAGGCCATTTTAATTCAGACAACTAATATACTTTGAATTCCTCATGTCTGACCTTGTGATAAGCCTCAGATGGAGAATCTGGAATGCTTTATGAACATCAAGGTATACTAAATCCATTCAATATCCCTTATCCATGCACTGTAGTTGCTTTCTATAGCCATAATGGTCCTAAGTTCCTTGCGAACATACACTGTTATTATGTACATAAAACATTTGAGCATTTTCTATAAAACAAAATAATGTAGCTTCTTACCACATTGTCAAAATATCTCAAAGTGCTTTACAGGATGTACTGTGAAGTATCGCAACTGTGTATTTTTAGGCAAACACAGCAGCCAATTTACACTCCGTAACATCCCACAAAACTTCATGATGTGGATGACCAATTTTACTGGAGCATATTTGGTTTAGACACATTAAGTGTTCGGGAGCTTGTGCTTAATCGTATGGCACGTGCAAGGTAATAATCTTAATAATAATCCTTGCATTTGATGTATTACCTTTCACCTCAGGAGGACATCACAAAACACTTCACAGCATTTGTAAACTGTGTTTTTGTGGGTGAATTTGTGCACAACCATGTCCCACAAACAGCAATGGAGTGAGTGACCAATTTTATTTGGGGGATTGTTGGCCAGGAGAAATTCCCTTCTCTTTTTGACTAGTGCTATGGGATCTTTAACGTCCACCTGAAAAGACAGATGGGACCTTGGATTAATGTCTCATGCATAATGCAGCAGTGCTATGGAGTGTCATTTTAGACCAGTGGTGGCCAACCTTTAGCTAAAGTGAGCCATAGTGTGAGCCCAAGACATATCACCATACCACTAAAAAAAAATTGAAAAGAAAAATATTACTGGAAAATAAAAATGCATTTATTAAGAAATTCACAATTAAATATCAAACAAGTTACGTAATACAACAACAACCTGCACTTATATAGCTCGGGTAGTGTCTCAGAGTACTTAACAGTGGCTGAGCCTGACTCCAAGCCGGGGTAGGTGTGGGGGGAGGTGTCTGTAAGCATGGTCGATGAGGAAGGTTTTCAGACAGGACTTGAAAGAGGGCATAGTGGAGGGATTGAGGGAGTGTGTTCCAGAGTTTCGGGGGATGTGGCTGAAAGCACGATCTTTGATGGTGGGGCGGAGGGTGCGAGGGACGAGCAGGAGTCCGATGGGTGGTGGACTGGCGAGTGAGGAGGTCGGAGAGGTAGGGAGGTGCCAACGAGTGAAGGGATTTGAACACAAGTGTAAAATAAGGCTTCTGAATTTGTTTGTTGTTTATGATAGCTTCAATATCTGGATTCAATTTTGAGCACACCACCAGAAAGATTGTTAAGGTGATCATCTGTTAATTTGGAACTGTATTTATTTTTTTATGAAGTTCATGGTGGAAAAGGACTGCTCAAAGGTATAGGTTGATCCGAACCTGCACACATACCAAAGAGCATCGTCATCCAATTTAGGAAAATCACCACAAATTAGGGACAAATTACCAAAACAACTTCAACTCCTGACTTACTGGAGAAGCACACAGCTCTAGGAATTTGCTATGTAGGCCTAAACGCTCTGGGACACTACCCTGCATGTGGGGCGCTATATAAATACGAGTTGTTGTTGCTGTTGAATGATTTTTAAGTTCCAAAATTTCCAATTGCATTTCTGGTGGATAATGTTCAATCTCGGTGTCTGAAAGAGAGAAAGGGTTGGTGAAAAGTGCTAAATTACTTTTGCTTTCTTTAAAATCTTGAAAATGGGCATCAAAGAAATTAATTAGTGAAGAAATCGTGTTTTGATATTTTTCGAAATTGATGATGACGTCACTGTCACTTTTTAACTGTTCCAAGTGCAATGGGTGTTCTGATGAATAATGCAATGTTACTCGAATAAATTGCAATCCCAAAACTTTATCAACATAGAAACACAACCATTCCTCTTTCCAGTCATAGCAGGTGCCCCATCTGTACAAATACTCTCTAATTTGGACCAGTCAAGCTTATTGTCTTCAGTTCAATTTTTTAGTTCTTCAAAAATATCTGCTCCCGTGGTTGAAACAAGCTGACGTAAACCAAGAAGTTCCTCAATTATATCAAAATTTTCATTGATACGCCTCACAAAGACACTGAGCTGTGCTGTATCAGTAGAATCACAACTTTCATCCAGTACTAATGAAAATTACTTACTGACAGAGATAGAAAATATAATTTGCTTTGACACATCACTAGACACCTCATTAATGGCATATCGGGAAAGTACAATTTCATCAACCATTATTTACATTTTGGGATCATCAGTATGTGCAGCAAAAATGAACAGACTCTCTTTACTTCTGCTTGCCCGTCTAAATACGTTTTTTTCTTTCGAGCAAGTAGTAGGGACATTCCATAGGATGACTTGACCATAGATGTCATTTCCTTCTTTTTAATAAAAAAAGAGTGCTATGCTGAGAGCTTGATTTTTTTGGAAATAAAATCTGTACGCAAAGTCAACCCAACAAGATCTTTTGTGTTGAATTCAGCATGTGTTTGCTTAAAATGTTGCTCTAAATTAGTTTTTTTAGGCAAAGCAACTGTGGCACCACAATACAAGCACACTGTTTTTGAAGTTCTCCCTTGTGTAAACAAGAACTGTTCTTCCCAAGCTGGATTAAACTCTCTTAACACAACATCCTCATCATATTTTCTTTTTGACATATGGGGCTTATTAAGTGACATGTTTGGGAGTAAAAATCAAACACTTGCAAGATCAAACAATTAAACTTCAACACACTTGACTCAAAGGCTGGCCTTGACCTCGTTGGCGTTCGGGGTGAGGGGCTGTAACAATGACGTTACTTCAGCGCGGGATCCAGTAACTGTTATTGGTATTCTTTTTAAAATGTGTTGCATGCCCTTGTGGTACGTCCGCCAGTGATTGTCCACTGCTGTTGTAGACTATATGAGTTCTAAATCCCAACATGGGACTTGAGCCCACAACCTTCTGACTCAGAGGTGAGAGTGCCAACAACTGAGCCAAACTCACACACAGTCTCTTGATTACATCACCTTTCTCTATGCATTACCAGTCAGAATCCTCTAATAGCCTCCCAGGCAGCATTGTTGGGCCCTTCAATGTTGCTGCAACCCTTAGGAGCTGACCCCACGCAATAATATATCTATGACCCTTGTTTGACTTGAAGTAGTCTTAAATTGTTCTTTATTAATTCTAGTGGAGGAGCTAGCACCAAAATAGGCTTGATAGGCTAAATGGCCTACTTCAATGCTTCTATTATAAATCTATTTGTCCCTGCCAATTTAAGTGTGCAATATAATATGTTTCATCAATGGAAGTGTTTTGTAAAATGATAGATTGCTTATAAATTCTAAAACTCTCCCACTGTCAATGGTTCTACAAACATCACACTTTGATGTGCATTATAATGAATATAACAAGTCTACAAGCGTGATTCTCATACAGAGAAGAGAAGAGAAAATAACACACTTGTTTGGCACTCAAACATGTGAAGCAAAGTAAAGGAATCTACCCTGCATCCGATTGTGCTATACCTGACCTGGGAGTGACCAAAATGGAACAATGTTCCATTCTCCACCTTGTTAAGCATAAGAATTTCACCCAAAGAAAACTCTGTTTCATTTATAAACTTCTTTTTAGTTGAGGTGCACTCCACTGATCAAAGGTGACCCTAAACCCTTTTGTCCTGCAGCCTTCATCGGCAACTACATAGGAATGACCACAACCAATACAACAGAAGCTGCAGAATGTATTAACAGAGTATTCTTGAAAGGTGAGAAGAAGCTGATGTGCCATCTCACTGCATTAGCACTGGTCTTGGTTCCTTTCATTTTCCCACTCAGGCGTCTGTCAACGTTGGATTTTCGTGCTCTGCTGGGACAGGTTTTAAACAAGTGGCTTCAGAGCACTTTGCCCCTATGGAAGCATTTAATAAAGAGGGGCAGTGGTCCTGACAATGAGGAATTGAATTGAGAGAAAGTTTTGGTTGTAATTTTTTTTAAGAAGAGCATATGGAACAGGCATGCCTAACCATTAAATAAATCCCTTAGAACAGTGGTGCTTCAATGACATTTAAGATGGCTGCTTTTGACATGTTGGCCCTCAAGAGTCATTTTAATAACTTGAGATATCTTCAACAGATTTGCATCAAATTCAGTCTATAGGCTTAGCTAACCACTGCCTCAATTTCTTTATGGAGGCATTTATCTTTTCCCAAATTCCCCTCCAGACTTCCGAAGTCAGGTATATGGAGCAGATTCACAACAAAAGCAAAATTAACTGATGCCGTGATGATTCACTGTTTCAAAAAAATAATGGGCTAAATATCTGTTTGAAATAGTATTTTAGATATAGGAATGGTTACAGACTGAGATGAATAAATACTCCACAGGATACAATGGTTTCTGTGTTACTGAGATGGGGAGAGGTGGGGTGGTGGGGGTGGTGAGGATGGGGCAGAGGATTCAGAGAAAGGGGAAGGAATGTTGCTTGTGGATGAAAGGAGTCTAGTGTAGAACAGTAGAAATGTGGGAATGGACAAACATTCTGACTTTTTTTATTTGACTACCTCTGGGGATGTATCAGAAAATATTTAGGAAGAGCATTCCAGGAAATAGAGGGAATGAAATTCTATGAGAGGCATTAATCTTGTAAACTAAGATGACATATAATTTGGGATGGTAAGGATAAAACAACCATTATGCACAACCAAAATTCCGGTGAGTTTTTAGCATCTGTTTTTGAACATACAGTTGTCCCATCCAAACCACTTAAAAGGTTTTAGGTTTGCATGAAATAGGGGGGATTATTATTAATAATAATAATCTTTGCATTTGATATAGCGCCTAATCACATCATTGAGATGTCTCAAAATGCTTCAAAGGATATACTATGATGTGGATTGACTGTATATTTTATGGGTAGTTCAGCTCCAAAGAGACCCCATTTACCTCCCCCCACTCCAAGGAGGATAGTCACCGGTTGGCCATTTGACATCTGATAATCACAGGTTTGAATCCTCACTAGGTGGATGTTAGGTACCAGGAATTCCCTGCAAGCTTCCTGGTGGACAACACAGCTCAGCATGAAAAGTGTGAGAGCATCGCCGCCATCTTCCTGTCCACAGTTCGGGCACATATCCTTTCCCTTTGAGCGATGTTTCCACCAGTTGGTGGAACAGCTGCTTACCTCTATGCAAGCCAATCAAGGTGGATTTCAGGTGCTGAATGTATGAACGCGTGTTCATCAACTTGGACTCCAGGTAACACGTCCAGGAGCTGTCGCCCGAAGTCTCAGATTTCGCTCATCAACTATATAGCGGACATTTGCCTTCAGCATAGTAGGAGGACCTTTAAAGGACAGCTTGATGTTCTTGAGTTCCAAGTCTAATGCCAAGCTTACTAAAGGCCAGCTGCTTAATCCAGGTCCTCATGTGAGGGCCCTTGACAAGTAAATGTGCCCACTGTGAAGGTGATTCTGTCTCCAAAGTGCTTAGAAACACGTCAATGTAAATTATTCTGTTCTGTTCATCTTACCTTTCCCTTCAGTTCATTTAATGCCATACTGGATACACTGGACACATTAACAACATTGACCTGGTGCCTTATTTCCGACCACACATTGCTCTTTTGCTTGTGCCAGCCAATATTGCCAGTGGCCCCAAAAAGACTCTGATGGAAATTCACGACCAATGACACCAGGAATAGTAAGAGCTCAGCTTCCTCCACTGCCACTCCACACCTTCTCTGGAGTTCATCTTTGCATGTCCACTTCCCATTAATACTGGAGTACATACACAGTGGCATGACTCTGTGCTTGTTGAACAGGATGCAGAGCCCCATTCAGAAAACGTCTTCAAATTGACTACAATCACATTGGGACATATTGACTCTCTCAGAGCCTAACATTGAAAAAGTACAATTTTCAAGCATTACATTTTCAGTGTAAAAGTAAACACGACAAAACACTCTGGACTCCTTTACTCAAGTACCATATAGCTACTAAAATGTTGACCCCAGAATCTATGAATCTATTGTTGTTTGCATTAATTACCCTGTAGAAGAAGTGGGCTGAAGAGCTGTCGCTCATTCCATCCTTTCTAAATCTTAAATGCTGCAGGTGAAAGAGCAAGCAGGTGAAATGGTTCTGCCATAGATAGCAGATAGGCTGCGACTTTCTCTCTGACTATCCATGCCCACGGGAGTTATTGCCCACATCAATTGAGATTGTCAAATCCTCAAGGGATTGAAAGCACATCACTGCTGCAGTGACACATGTTGCTGCTCTTGTGCTCTTGTTATCATTCCACCTTTTGGACACTGTTCAATAAAGACTGCTATTCTGAAATTTCAGATCATCCTCTTATTTTACATCCAATTTTCTCTACTGTAGATTGGGTGACTCTGACTCTTGCTGAGGATTGGCTCCACAGGTGTTGGTCACTCTGTTGGCTTTGGCCGTTTTTTGTGTGTGAAACCAAACAGTGATAGTAGGCCACTGAACCTTTGGGGGCATTGTAGCTGAGATTGTTGCTGTGCTTACCTATGGCCCAAATTCTGACGTCAGAGAAATTGATAACAGACATTTAAGAGTTCAGCAACTTGAGACTTTGATAACATAAGACGTCCTCCTGTCGTGAAAGGCAGTATACCAAATGCAAGGATTATTATTATTAAGATTACCATACTTTTACAATTGTTATGTTTGTTGCTAACATTATGGAAGTGTATCTTAGATGGACCAAACATGTCAGGGGTGAATGAACTTACAATGGGAAACATGTTCCTTTAGGTGAAGAACATCTCTTTCAACATATTCATATATTTATGTCTCATTAAGGCCAAAACTGCAGGTGCACACACTAATACTATCTTATCTGTGCTGTGCTCAGACAAGAGTAGACTTGTTTCTATTGCATATCTGACCAGAGCCTTTCAGCCTTAAAGATCCCATGGTATTATTTTGAAGATGAACATGAAATTTGCCTAGTATCTTGGCCGATATTCCTCCATCATGCAAATTCACTAATAAAGAAACCCACTTAGTCATTCATCTGATTATGGTTAGTGGGACGTTGCTGATGCAGACTGGCAGACACATGTATATACAGGCACTGCACTTCAAAGCAACTGATTGTGTGAAGCATTCTTTCAGTGTGATAAGACTCACAAGTATTTATTTTTTTAAGGTTGGCAAAACTAGACTTTGGCAGAATTCCTTTCAGGAGGCTTTCCTTTGATGGTTTGATTCAGAAATGGGTCAAGATCACAGATAACCTCAAAACTAGAATACTAAAACAAATTTCAATTTTTGGAGGAAAAACATTGCCTTTTGATGCGTAGTTTACAGTATTTTCCAGACAAAGTTCCACGCAGGACATCTATAGTCCATATAAACCTGAAAGTTACATGTTTGGGTCCCAGCCTGTGCTGTTAGCTAGGGCAGCAGTTGTCCTCTCAAGGTCCAGGATTAGGAAGGGAAAAATCAGAAAGAGTTCCTGTTCCTGACTGCTACCCAGAGACACATGACAGGTGTTTGTATGGGTCAAACTTGGCTGTGATGTCTTTTCAGTTGATAAGCCCACCAACATTTACTGTCCAGCCTCACAAATAAATTACAGTTACTTGGGTGAGGTGTAAGAGAGCACCTGGACAGTCATAACCCAAAAGAAGGGAAAAAAAGGAAGGGTAGAGTTTAAAAGGCCTGAAAGGGTTTTGGAAGCAGATTTCAACAATAACTTTTAAAAGAGCATTAGATATTTAATTGAAAAGAAAACAATTGCAAGGCTTTGGAGAAAGATCGGGGGAGTGAGACTAGTTGGGTAGCTCCTTCAAAGAGTCAGCCTAGGCACGATGGGCTGAATAGCCTCCTTCTGTGTTTAGGATTCTGTTATTCTATGATTCTATGAGAGAAGAGACAGGAGAAGAAATGTTGGTGAGAGGACTAACAAGGGAATTTTCTAGACAATCGTTCAAAAACGAAACAATTCAAATTGTTAAAGTTAACTGAACCTTACCTAGTATAATAATAATCCTGGCATTTGATACAGTGCTTATAACGTCAAAATGTCTCAAGAGGTTATTGCTGTCAACTATATTAACTGTATTCATAGACAGACAGCAGTAAAATTGCATACAGTAAAGTCCCACAAAAAGCTATAAGATAAATAACCAATTTTCTAACTGCAAGCACGGTCGAAGAGGAAGGTTTTCAGGCAGGAGAGGAAGATTTGCAGGCGTAATCTTGTGATCTTCTGTGAATAATTTGTAATCAGAACAGGCAGGAAGGATCTTGGTCTAACATCTCATCTGAAGGATTGAGCCTCAACAATGCAACAACAGACTGGAATGTCAGCAAAAAGGGTGAGCTCAAAATCCTAATGTGGGGCTTGAACCCACAACCTTTTGAGATGGAGGAAAGAGTGCCCCAGCCTGAACCAAACTGACACAGTACTGTCCAAGTATTGTTTATTAACTCTAAAACATACAGTTCAGCCTTTACAGTGATCCTCTTCAACAGCATTATGTTAATTCTTTACATGAAGGGTATAAGGGATGGAGTACTGTAGCTTAGTGGTTAGGGTACTCACCTCACAAGTTTCCTTACTCCAAACGCCTCTGTTTACCTAGCAGTAAGTAGGAACATGGTTATTAGTTGATTGGTGGATTGCTTTTCTCGGAGTAATAATCCCTTAAAAAAAATGTTTTCACTCAATCCACAATTGTTTGTGGGACACTGATGTGCGAGATTGGCTGCCCGTTTTGCCCACAAAATATAATCAATTTACTTTGCAGTGTATTCTGTGAAGCACTTTGAAACATCTAGAAAACGTGATAAGGCGCTACATCAAATGCAAGAATTATTATTGTTATTATTATTATGTTGGATTATGCATCTTTTTAAAGCTCATTGACTCTACAAATTCAAACAGGAGAATCACAATATTAGGTTGGACCACACCTATTCAAACCTACAACTGTCAATCAATCAAACCTATAACTTTCTCATCCAGCATTAGGTTAACTGGCTCCTTCACAACTTTCTGATGTAACACATTGAATCCATCCTCATATGCCTTATTCCTCATTTCCACTCACAGTACAAATGTAAGTCAGATTGTATTGATCTGAACTGAATGCAGTCTTGCCAGTATTTATACTGGGTCAGAGTGTATCAAATAACATGTGAAAAGTAGGGCAGCAGGGATTCAAGTCATGTTTACACCAGTTTTGTCACTAAACCAACAAAAAAAAATCCAAATATAGTGCAGTGATGCAAACAGGATTAATGTGAAAAGGCTGTTAATATTATGCCCTGTTTCTCTGCTGAACTAGCCTCAAATAAAGATCTCTCACACCCACGTGTCTTCTTCTGTCCATACCTGCAATCCCTCCATTATTAAGTTATGACACTCAATTGCCTTTGCAACATTCACGAGATGTATGTTTTTTTCAGAAGACCTATATAAAACCAATAGGGTACTGAAATAGGATATTTTAAATATTTTTGTAAGAAATTCTAGTAAACCAGATGTTGCTATATCCAGGGACAAGGATTAAGTGATTACTGAATCCCACAATCATGCTGCACTTCATTGAATGTTTAAAGAAGCTTCATTGAGCAGCTTCTTTGGGTTTATTCATGTAATCTTTGGTAATTTAACATTCATTCTTCAGGTACAGGTTCATATTAAAATCATGATTACAATAATAGGAAGGCTGACAAATCAGAATTTCTGTACAAACAATTAAAAGTTAAAATAACCGTTCTATTAATTTCAATGCCATTTGCTTCATCTATAATGCAGCTCAAATTCCACTCACATCTAATGTATTGCCATGGGAACAGAACGAATGATTTGCACTGTTCGGTAGGAATCAATTCTGTTCAGCAATTTCGAAGTTTCCCAAAGGCCATATGTATATGAAACATAGAATGGAGTGGAAGCTCCCATGAAAATCAATTAGGTTACAAGTCAGAACGGAGTATTGTGTATTGAGGTAACCAACAGTTAAGAAAGGACCCATGCGGAGTAGCATCTACAGAAAAGACTTTCTGCTGCACAGTAATGTTTTGTTTTGGAACAGCCTTAGTTATTTGTTTGCAAGTTTATTTTGTTTTAAGAAAGCTAGGCTGGTAAATGCACCATGTGGTGGGGCAATGAGTCATACAGAACAGAAAGGTTTCAGATTCTACACTGGATTTGTGCTGAGCCAGCTGATCTCAGCCAGGGTAGCTGGGGGAGGTGCTGCAAATGGCTTCAGTGTTCTTGGGAAATATCATCTTGAGTCCCCTGATTACTAACTGTAGACCCCTGCTAGAAAGTACACGTATGAAGGCCAATTCAGACGAAGATTGAGGTTAGCTGCAATGCTCTCAGTGATCAAATTACTTTTTGTCGTTGTGATACAAAATGCAGGTTGGGTTGCATTTTAAATTGGTAACTAACCAATGAAAAGGATTACAGAACTAGCCCATGGGCTATTAACCCAAACACGTTGCAGTGAGGAACTGAAATGCTGCCAGTAAGCACAGAACCGCACCAGTATCTTCAGAACAAGAGGTACAAGAAACAGAATGATGCATGAATCAAAGTCTTAGCGAAATCCAATACAGGACAATATGTAAGCGAAAAGTCTTACAGGAAATTATCGACCAGTCCCTGTAAGTGATTAACTATTCATCACTGCATCAATGACTAAGAAACTTATACATGTATCTAGTTTAACTTAAATCTGCACTAAGGTATAAGTGGTAATACAAGCATAACACAGGATCATTGCCAGCTTATATAGATTGAGGTGTGAATCTCTTCTGTTTCTGATTTTAAGTTTTTGTATTTAAGGGAAATCAATCACTAATACAGAATGTGGTACATATAGGAACTCTTCCTTTACAACATTGCACTTGCAACACAGACAACCTCTTACAAGTGGAGGCCCTGACTCTTCTGTGAATGATGAAACAAATCATTATATGTAGTTGATGTTGCACCTTTCACATCAGGAGGACATCTGCTTCACAGAACAGTGACTATGTGTTTTTGTAGGCAAATGTAGCAGATAAATTCCATTCAACAACATCCCACAAATAGCCATGAAATAAGTAACAAATTTTATTTGGGGGATTGTTGACCAGGACACTGGGAGAAACTTCCTTTTTTTTTGAATAGTGCCTTAGGATTGTTAGCTTTCACCTGAACAGGTAGACAAGACCTCGGTTTAATATCTCATCTGAAGAACGGCACCTCCAACAATGCAGCACATCCCCATCTGACATTAGAGTGTCAGACTAGACTATATCAAAGTGCTAACGTGGGTCTTGAACCCATATGCTTTTGACTCAGAAGCAAGAGCCAGGCTGTCATTCAGAAAGATTTAATGCTGGAAATGGCCAGGAAAATCTCATTGCAAATAATCCTAACAATAATCCTTGCATATGATACAGCAAGGTTTATTGTTTTGCAATTTGCGCATGACAAGGAGCCATTGAGAGTCATTAAGTGAATGAACAATTATTCTGGGGATTATTGACTAAGGCACCAGGAGAAATTTGATTAATGTCATGCAATCTTTACCATTTACATGAACGAGTAGACATTGTGGGTCTGCAATGATGGAAGGTTTCTCTGACCACGAGAGCATGATAGACAAACTCAATATAATTCTCGTTGACTCACTTAACTAATTAATGTTGACTCACTTTCCTTTCTCCATAGATGCTGCCTGACCTGCTGAGTGTTCCCAATGACTTCTGTTTTTGTTTCAGATTTCCAGCATCTACAGTATTTTGCATTTTGTCAATATAATTCTCAGTTGAAGTCAAAAATGGGCTCATTGAATAGTACTGAGGACTGGAAAACTATCTGATTTCCTTCACTATGGTCATGAGGTCAATTGTATCATCTAAAAACTCATGGGTATTGACCCTGGTATCTTCTGGATGTGTATGGCTGATTTCACTGTGCGTGGCTTTACTGACTGTTTCATTGTAGAAGGTATTCATCAGATACTTAAAACATGAAGAGGAACCTAATTTGCGGAAACCATTAAACAGCTTCAGTTTCTTTCAGAAAAATGAAGCAGAAATATAATGGCATGAGTTGGATGTTTCTGGGGTTCCCAGACAAAGACTTGCTATTTGGGTGTTCTTTCATCAGCATCTCCTGGGAAGGTAGCACACTGAATTTGGCCAATTTGTCAAAAAGTCAACCAGGCAAGTTCAAGCAAAAAGAGAACGTTCTTTGTAGAATCTTGAATAAAGAGTAATGAACTGAAGCAGAGTATGAAGAAAAACATGATGATCAGGGGTAAATCAACATTGTACCCTGAACAGAGCTTCAATGCTCAGGAGTTTATACAGGAGGGACAGAGAGCAACACGTTCTGTGCCCTCAAGCACTAAATGGTGTGCGAGAAAACATTTTACACTGGACTTTGCGGTGCCTGCCTTTATCATGGCAGGGCACCATTTCCTGTTCTGAATGACAGCTCTTGAAGATCCTTCAGCTGGGTGGATTCTTCTGCAAAATTGCTATTAGTAATTAGAATACATTCAAACGCCAGCAAATTCAATAGGGAATTATAGCTATTTGCCGAAGAATTCATACCCTCAACTGAAAGGTATGAACGATAGAGTGTAGGATTATTTATTTTTATTAAAAACAAAATTGACTTTGAGACCAACCAGATGTACTGCAGTGGTCTTTTCTGGTCTTGTACGTTCTTGTGTTCCTATGTCAGCTCCAGAAAAATACTGCAGGGAAAAAGTGGGATAGAAATTCCATCCATGTCTGGATTTACTCTATTAATGTAGCATTTTAGAGCATTCAGAGTTTGTCAAATTTTTAAATGCAGTATAATTTTGAAGCCGTGTTTCAGCTGAAATTTGTTTTAGAACTGCAGAAAATTGTCTTCAAAGTTAAGACTGAATTCAACAATCTGCCAAATTCTGGACATTCTGAAATGCTACACAAATAGCAAACACAAATCTAGACACTGGTGTAATTTTACCCCACGTGTTTCTTCTGAGTTCAGAGAAAGAGATTTGGGAATGGGGACAAAGGTGTGTTAAAATCAAATGGAGATTTCCAGAATCTTCACCTTCAGAGTTGTGACGTATTGACACAAAACAACATAAAATGGGTCTGGTACTAGTGCATTACTGAAGAATGCTGCAGTCAGATTACAGAGAGGTAACTGCTCCTGATGAAAGGTATTTGAATCCTGGGAATAAAATAGGAGAGTTAAGTAATTGGGCTGAAGCCATAGACAGATGGTTCAAAGCAGTTGTTTCTGTTGTACGGTCTCTCAGTACCTGCTGGGAATTCCAAACTGCCTGTGTGTTCTGGTTAGATTGAAAGGGTCGCTGAGACCACCTGTGGGTTTAGAAGAAGGTAGTTGAAAACCCTTACGATGCTGTGAGTGGACAGCCTGCAAGGAGTCTAATCCATCCCCTAACAAGGTTTCTATTCAGTGTCTTCCCAGTGAGAACACAGGAGGTCCAAATTTCTCTGAAGTCTTTCTACTGGAAACAAGCATCTCCTGCTTTCAAAGGTCAAGATCCGATTACATCTTAGCAGAATTTATTGGTGGCCTTTAGTCCCTGACTCCAGACCTGTGTTCAGTGTTATAATATAACAAAGAGAACACTTACTGTGCCCAGTGTTAGACTAAAGTTATTTCCTTCATATTACAGTGCAATTTCTGGATGAATTAAAACATTGAGAGCATTATTAACACATTGAAAAGCGTAATCATAAACTTAAGAAAAGAAACCACTGTGTTGACTATATGAAAAATATTCTGTAGTTAAAATATTATCTGCACAAGAAGCCTCTGTCGACTACTAAATGGATTTATAAAGTACAAGTTAAAAAAATCTTTGGTCGCGCGTGCAGTGTCACTGCTGTTCCAACTGCACCAGTAAACAGCGAGAAAACCAGACTGCAATGTACAGGATATTACAATAATTATCATATTTAGAACAGAGAACATTTGTACTCCTTGTTTAATGTTGGTTTCTAGCCTGCATACTTGAATAAACAATAATTCTGTCTGAATGTTTCCATTGTGACTTTACAGAGGGTACAACAAGAACTGGCAATTATATAGCTCCCTTCATGAAAGATAACATCTTGGAAGCGCTTTACAATGATGGAGGCAGGACACCCAGCAGGGGAGTGGGGGAGGTGACCATATCACAGTTGAAGAGTTAGGTTTTAAGGCAGGATTTGAAGACCAATAGAGAAAGGGTGAGATGGAGGGGTAGAGGGAGGGAGTTTCAGAGGTTAGGGGCATAGAATCTGAAAGCTTGGCCATCGATGATGGTATGGAACAAACAGGGTATATTCAGCAAGCCTGGGTTAGCCAAGCAAAGAGTAATGTTTGGGTTCCACCAAATTAGAAATGTGATGCTGAATTTCTTTGAATCACAGGAGCTTGTTGATTTCAGACTTTATGGCAGCCTCTCCAAATAGATTCAAGCCATCGTGTCAGATCAAATGAATTACTTTATATAAATTCTGATCTGCATTATCAGCAGTGCTCAAGTGTCAGTACTGCCATTTAAGACCCACTTTTAGAGCAGGAGAGATACAGTATAAACCCAGTGTGAAGCATTCAATTGATTCTGTAAACCAATTGGGCTGGGGCATCTATGATTTTCTGCACCTTTGAGCCTTCCCAAATATGGTACATTTAATTATTATACTAGAAGGTATAAAGTCAGCTTAGCGTGGTTGTTGCACACTTGTCTCATGGTCAGAAGGCAGTGGGTTCAAGCACCATGTCCTGACTTTGAATTCATAGTGTAGGCTGATGTGAGGATTAATTCAGCAGTGCATTGCTGGAGGTGCTGTCCTTTGAATGAAATTTCTTAAGTACAGCCTTAACTTTGAGGGCAATTTTCTACAAGTTCCTTTAAGACTTTATTAATACTTTCAGTTAAGATTGCTAAACTTTTGTTTTGTACTCTGTAGTTAATATTTCAACAATAAAGCTGCTCTTGACATTTGAGTGGGTTCAATATAGTAATATTAAAGCTTCAAGTTCACATTAATAAATGTCTAGCCCAGGGAACCTTGGAAATGCTTGGACCTGCTAGCATTTTAAGGATTAAAAATTCCTTACTTAGATCTTTACAGCATCACCATTCAGAGATGCACACTCCACCTTACCAAACCAGTCTGGAACCTTGGCATCTTGCTTGACCCTCAACTCTTCTTTCTATCCCACATCCAGGTCATGTCCTGCTCTGCCTTCCTTCATCTTTGCTCCTTTTTTTTTCTTTTTTTTGTCCGGCTCCTCTTTGATGTCTTGGGATGTCCTCCTGATGTGAAAGGCACTATACAAATGTAATTTTGTATTGTGTTATATCTCTATGATGTTTGTGTGATGGGAAGCCACCTTGCTCCCCAGTTTCCCTGCCAAGATTTCGCATCTCCTGTTGATCTGCCCAGAATTCCCAGTCTCCTTTCGATCTTGTAAGTCTGGCCATTTTCAGTCTCGCCTTGGTCTCCCAGTCTCTGTGATTCCCCCAATGTTTTCAAAACCTCTTTGTGGCTCAGTGAGACCCTCCGACCTGCTGTGTCCAGGTGGCTCCTAGCTCTGGCTCAATGTGCTTCCTTACCTTTGTTGATGGCCACAGTCCTAATCAATGTCTTGCTGGGGGGCTGCTCTCAGGAATGTTACAGCCGGCACACTGTACCATGGAGTAATGGGACACAGATCTGCACCTGATTCCCCACACAGAGAGATTCTGCTTTTAATTATACTATACTGGACTGCTGCTATGTGGAGGTTGTGCACTTCCCAACAGAATGAGAAAAAAACTAGAGTCAAACTTGTCTTCAACAACCACTCAAGGGACTGGGCCAAAGTGGCCTTTATATAAGGGTGACCTCTGAGTAAGGATTTGTTGGTGTATGAACCACCACCACCAACAACAAATTTACATTTATATAGTGCCTTTCACAACATGAGGACATCCCAAGGCACTGAACAATTGAGGGTTTGCACCTGAGCCACTTTCAATTCAATAGGGGTGAGGACCAAGGCGCAGTGAAAGAAGAGAGTCTTGAGATGGACCTTGAAGGAGGCAAGGGACGGAGCAAAGTGAAGGGACTCTTGGATTGGGTTCCAGCGGGTAGGGCAGAAAGGTTAAAGGACAGATCACCGTTGGTGGGATGGGAAGGGCGAGAACTAATGTCTGCTGAGCAGAGGAAAACAGCGAGTTGGTAAAGTTTTAGAAGGTAACAGAGATATGGTGGAGCAAGACTGTGGAGGGCTTTAAAAGGGTGGATAAGGATGTTGTATTCAATCCCCAGGGGGATGGGGAACCGGGCTGTCCATGCTCTTCCAGTGTAGTTATTAACAAGGGGTGGTTGCTGAATGGAGGTGATTGTTCCTATATAAATGTACATATGCCCTGAAACTCTGGAACACTTCCTCTATCTGCCGCCTTTCCACTTCCTTCCCCATCTTCAGGACTCGCCTGAAGACCTTCCTCTTTGACTGTGCCTATGGTCACCTCCCCCTAGTTCAACATTGTGCTCCACAACTGTCAAGCATTCTGGGACGCCACCCTGCGAGAGGGGTGCTATATAAATGCAAATAGTTGTTGATTGCTTGAACAGTTTTGACTGTAAAGAACAGATCATTTTAATAAGCCTTCTTTGCTTGTTTAAGGATATTGGGGGAAGCCCTGCTTGTGATTAGATTTCTCTTGCCGTATTTTGCTTGCAAGCAACAAAAGGAGAAAAGGAGATCCCGATCCCATTGTCACCTTACATCAACACATATGTTCCTTCTAGCGGGGATATGGATCAGGAACCCTGGCTGAATTCATCCTTCCTAAACCAAGACACTGAAACCAATTATGTACTGCAACTCTTGCATCAGCCCAAACAATGATTCAATCATCACCACCACCACCAACAACTTGCATTTATATAGCGCCTTTCATGTGGGGGGGAGACATCTCAAAGCTCTTAATAATGGTGCAGGTTAATGCTAATCCAGGGAATGGGAGGGAGATGACTATGATTAGTTGGAGAAGAAGGTCTTCAAGTGAGATCTGAAGATGGGCAAGGAGGGGTTGTGGCAAAGAGATTGAGGCAGAATCAGGTAACCTTTCAGTCTAAAAGATTTTGTAGTCCTGCTCCTGTATAATTGTACATTTTATTTTTGATGCAGAAATACAGGTGTAGATTTATTTGGGTTGAGAGCAACAATTCCATCAACACAGGGGCAAAATTCAATATTACCAAAATACAGGATCTTTTACTATTGAAAAGCAGCAGATTGTTGAAGCTTCAATAATAATAATCTTTATCACTCACGTTGTCAAGATATCTCAAAGCGCTTCAAAGGATTTTACTATGAAATGCAGTGACTGTGTGCTTTTGGAAATGCAGAAGTTCAATTTTCACACAGTAATGTCCCACAAACGGCCAGGAAGTTAATTGTAATCAATTACACAGTCAAATGGCTTACAACTGAGTGAATAGTTTAAATATAACTAGTGCAGCATGAAAGTGGAGTCTTTTACTATACTTATCCTGGAGTTTTACACAATAATAGCATGTCCAGACTTTCACAGACTCAGAGATTCTTTCTTTAATTGCTGCCTTGGTTTCACTTACAGAAATCATCTGATAGACTGGCCTGATATGAGAATACAATCCTTAATAAGCATTTAATTTGGATGGTTTGAATCAAATTGCTGTACTCCATTCACACAGCTCTCCTTAATTTCACATCAGCATTTACTTCAATCTGTCTGCTGAACTAGAAATTGCTTCCCTTAGGGATCAGCAGCTGTTGAGATTTGGTGTGTTGCTTTAAAGGGCATTAGTGGGCCATTACTGCTTCAAACATTACTGCATGCAGTTTTGCTGTAAATAGCAGTATTTTACTGTATTTCCTGCTGAATCCCATGAGGGCATTTACTTTAATGAAAACCAAAAGCAAAAGCAAACAGCACTATTTTAGCAAGCCTAAAATGAGTCAGTGACCATCAAAACCGTATGTTGAATGCAAGTATTTTATTGATTCCTAATTTTATTCTCAAGATGCAGGAAATGTAAGATGTAATGAGAATTCAGGAAACCATAATGGTCAAGTGGAAGAGAAATACTTAATCTAATATTTCCATGGTGATATGTTCCCTCATCTCTCTTTGAAGATAATACTTTGACCAGCCTCCCTTGTGTGTACTGAGCTTCCTTTGTTCTCTGCTTGTCTGCTTGGGGAAAGAAAACTGATGGAGACTGGCTCATGCATATCCACTTTGAGTCTCTGTACACCAACACTTCAATCTCTGGAGCTGTGTCCTGCTCAAAAATGTTTTACAACACAGAATGTTTGAGGCTGCAAGTGGAGGGGAAAGAATCAAAATGAAAGACCATGGTTAAATAATAAATGGAGGCTGCTCTTTAATGAAATGTTTTAATTCTTTCCACAGTTAAAACTAAAATATTCATAATAATGGCAGATGCTTTATGCTTGAGTGTTTTATTGTGATTAAATATCACAACACAATGCTGCAGTATGAAGGATTCAATGGCACAAACCGTTTCCAGTAGTTTAAGCCATTGTTTCAAATCAATTGATGAGATCAATGGAGAAATGAAGGACAGCACATTGAAACAGACACTAATAGTAATAATCCTTGAATTTGATATAGTGCTTTTAACATCTTCTGGACGTCTCAAAGCGCTTCATAGAATATACTGTAAAGTGAATTGACTGTACATTTGTGGGCAAAACGTGGCAGCCAATTGTGCACAGCAGTGTCCCACAAACAGTTGTGGATTGAAGTGACCAATTTTATTATTGTTTTTTTTCTTGAGGGATTATTATCAGGCATGTGGACTAAGGAAACTTACCCAAGGTTTCATCCTGCCAGGAATCGAACCCAGGTCTTTCGCTTGTGAGGCGAGTACTCTAACCACTGAGCTACAGGACTCCATGTAATTTAAACATACAGTATGATCTGCCCATTAAAACCCCCAGAAATGTATGGTATACAAGTGGTGCCTAGATTACAATAGTTAGATTATATCCAACAGGAGTCTGTCTTGTTCATGTCTACCTCAAGGCTCAAGATACCGAGATAACCTGATTTCTGGAAATAACCGAGATTCTCAATCTCTGTGCTGATGCAGAGAGATGACTTATTCTTGAGATCACTTATTCTGCAGGCAGCAATGCTTTAAACCACTATATATTGTACTGTGGGAGGTGGGGGTGGGCAGGACAAATTTGTAAAATATTTATTACTATTCCATCTTTAATAGTGAAAACTGTCTGTAATGTTCTTCATTTGTGGAATATTGAATGTGCTTTTTCTCCGTTTCTGTTTTTCTCTTTGTTACTTGTAAGACTACATGATTATTTTCCCCACTATCTGCAACTACTGTAGTAAGAGATATGACCACACAACAAGCGGTATCTAATCTCTGAAAGCTGACGTGTGATTCCAGTATGACTGGAGCCTCCTTATAAGTGAACTCCAAAGACTTTGATATGCAGAATGGGTTAAATCGGAAAATGATTAGCAAAAGTTGGAAAATCAGCCTTAAAAAAGAGACGTTGGAATTTAATTTCACTGAATAAAATGGTTATTCTACACTGATCTTTGAAAGGCTCACTTTATTTTTGAATATTTTATATAGTGCTTTCAGCCGCTATGCCCTGGAACTCTCTCCCTCAATCCCTCCACCTTGCCCCTTCCTTCCCCATTTTCAGATCACGTCTTAAGACCTTCCTCTTCAACCATGCCTACGATCATCTCCCCCAGGCTCAGGGTCAGGCTCTGCCACTGTTAAGAGACACTACCCCATGTGAAGGATTCTATATAAATGCAAATTGTTGTTGTTATAGTGTTGCCAGCCTAGTGTGAATTCAGAACTTCCAGATAGTGAAGACATTTTCTTTAGCTGTAGCATTTGTACCACAGATACTACTACAAGCACTAACCCTGAACTACCGCATTATATAAAACTTGAGATGTGGAAGTTAATACAGCTTACATTTATACAGCATCTTTCACGTTAGGAGGATGTCACAAAGCAATTCAGACCACTGACACCCAAGCCAGGGGTGGGAACTGAAGAGGGTGGGGAAAAAGTGACTGAAAGCATGGTCAAAGAGGTAAGTTTTGAGGCAGGCTTTAAATATGGGGCGCAGGGGGAGGCGGAGGGACTTCGGATAGAGTTTCATAGTGGGAGCAGAATGGCTGGAAGCTCGCCCATCAATGATGGGGCAGATAGGGCAGGAGACGTAAAGCAGGCAATATTCATTACATGAAAGAATACTGTATTTCTGTGAAGTACATGTCACAGCACTGATCAGATAAGTCCCAGTTTAGATGTTTCCTTACGAGTTTTCAAGTAATAATCTTTGCAGTTGATAATGCACCTTATCATACCATCGAGACATCTCAAAGCGCTTTACAAGATTTACTGGCGTCTATTTGTAGGCGAACCCTTAATACCTAAGGGTTGAATCGGTAAACTGAGTTGGTAAACCCAAGATTTAAAAGGACAGCTAACGGATACCAGACCATGCTTCTGTGCAATCCAATAGGATTAGGAAGTAAGGCTTGGTATCAGCAGGGTTCTCAGCTAATTAATTTAAGCCTCAGGCCAGACACAATTAGATACAGTTGGAAATAAATGACTCTTTTCCTCTCTGTGAAGAGTGAATGTTCTGCCAGTAGATGGGTTCATCCTGAGCATCCATTTCACTATGAATCAATGCTTTCATGACTCCATTTCCATTCCAGCTTGTTTCATTTGGGCTTTATGATGAAAGAGGCTGTTTTACACATAATGTTGTGAACAAATGTCTATCTACACAGTATAGAATATCATCTATATATATAGAATACTGGTAATGCAGGTATCAAACTGAATTTATTTTGTTCTCTTTTAAATTCTTGTATTTCTGTATAACTAAGTTATGGTTCAAAAAACAAGTGAAACAATTGCCATTAAAAAGAGCCTCAGGGGGGAATAGACCACAATGAACAATTTAGTCTCAAATATGCAGTCTGCCTGTACCAAAAAAACAGCAAATCCAAAGCAGCTTTTTAAATTCTACGATTTACAACGCTCCCGGATGGTCAGCTGTACCACATTTTCTGTCAAGCTTTCACCTCCAATTCCCCCTGCGCCACCCCCCTGGAGGCAATTTGATATTTTCCCTTCTACTCAGGTACGGTTCTATGTTTTTTGGATCAGCTGGGTCATGCAGAAACACATCACCATGCTTAAGAGTATCCAAACCAGACAGAGGTCCATATATGCCACTTACGCATGAAAACTTCCCTCCGTCTGGAAGGGAATATGTGCACTCTCTCCCCGGAGGGAAACACTCGGTGAGTATTAGATGCAGGTTGGCAAGAGCCAAGGCTTTGGGATCTCAAAGTCTTCTTTGGGGTACTGCTGTAATCTAACCAGCTAACCCCCCTGTCTGGCAAGCTTCCCCTGCTGCTTGCTGAGTTAGGACCACTCTACCTATTAAAGCTTTACCAGGAGTTGATTGGGAAGAAAACCTTCCCCCACTATTTGCCTCTGTGCCCATACAATTCTATAGGGACATGGATAGTGACATAGAAAAGTGAGAATTTTTTTTGCGCAGAATTAGGTTCCTGCACTTTGTAAAGTTCTTTTAATTATGTAGAGAAAATGTGAATGAGGGAAAATAAATCTAAAGCACAGTATTTACTTGTTTAATAGTGTTCTTTGAAGATGAAATTGTGAACTGGCACACTTCTCTTTCTGTGTCAGTGCAGGAAAAAGTCCACAGACTCCTTAGAGTTAATATGTTTTTATGACTCCTAAAGGATCAATTTGTGAGAGGTTTTTTTACATCCATTGACTTAAATCCACAATTACTGAGTTTATTGCTGTCCTTGTATGGGCCACCTTTCCCACGTTATTTCTTTACGTTAGGTCAAAACATCCTGTCATGTCTGAGACAAAAGGATTAATGATTACCCTGGGCAAAGTCTTTGTTTAATTCTTCCGTCTGTCTTCAGGTTCATTCTTATCCCCTGTACTCATCCAAGTGACTACTGAATAAAGTGTGGTTAGTAAATAGAGCCCAATGATACTTCAATCGTGGAATTTTACATAGAAACATAGGAACAAACAGCACTGAAAAAGGCCACTGCTGTGGCCTTTTGACAAATCCTAAGTAATACAAATAATAATAAAAAAGAATAATTTGGTAAAACACTTTATTACATTGTCAAAATGTCTCACAACGCTTCACAGAATTTACTGTATAGCAGACAATGTGCACAGAAATGTCCCATAAACAGTGATGAAATGAATGAACAATTTTATCTGGGAGCATTCCCTTCTCTTTTTGAGTAGTTATGTATTTCCAGCAGAGATGGTTAACTCATCCATGACATGGAACATTGAGTTTCAGAAACACATCTTGCTTTAAAAGCCTGCCATCATGCATGCACACTGTGATTGTGGCTGCTCTCTCAAAGGATCTTTAATGTTCACCTGGACAGGCAGTGAGATGTTAGTTTAACATCTCATGCAAAGGATGACACTAATGAAAATGCAGAACTCCCCCAGCATGATACTGGCGTGTCATCTTAGACTATGATCTCAAAGTCCTGGCGTAGCATTTGAACGCACAATCTGTTGATTCAGATATGAGAGTGCCACCAAACGAGCCAGGCTAACACCTGGCATTTCTCTATCTTTCTTAGCCTTCAATTGATTTAATTTGCCAAATAGATATCTAATTCCTTATTGAACATTGCTGACAATCTCCCTCCACCACTTGTTTGGTATTATCCCCATAGTCACCTCTCTTTGTTTAAATCTGTTAAATCTGAATTCCCCATTTACCTTCCCTTTTCTGAGCTTAAATCCATTTTCAGCTTTTGATTGTTAGTTGAAGACTGACTACTTTTAAATTCCATCTGAAAAATATTTTGAGCTAAATGTATGCCTCAGTTATGGTGCAAGTTGGTTCCAAGCATTTTACTGGTGAGTCTACATTCTGCTTAAGCAAAGTATAATCATGAGGATGTGCACTTTACTGAATAAACTGACATGTGCTGATATAGTTCTGTGGGTGCTGGATACCCTTTAGTACCTCTGTTTTCATGTCTGAGCCTAGACAGTGAGTAATTGCAGGCTATGCAACCATGGGACAATCACAGCTGAGCGTGATTTTATCCTCACCAGACATGCACATCCTCTCTCAACATGTAATTCATGAGGAGAGCAGCCACAACCATAGTGGCAGACTCTTAAAGGCAGATGTGCTTTTGAAACTCAAAGGTCCTTGTCATGGATGAGATAACCACCAATGCCGGACACTCTTCACAATTCTACTAAAATGAGCAGAAGAACACAAGCACATGATCACGAATCATACAGAATTACATGCAATTATATATACAACTTTACATTATCAAAGCAGATCATTTGGTCCAACTGAGCTGTGTCCATGTTTATATTCCAGTTAACCATTAGCTGCTGCCTCTGAACAATGGAAGGCTGATTCCTGATGAAACCAGGCTGAAATTCACATATGTATGCCATTTATACATGAAAACATCCCTGTAAATAAATGGAACAGAAAACCTGTCAGTTCATTTTTCCTGAACAAAATTTCAATTTAGCAGGGAGGAGGTAGGAAATATGCAGCCTGGTAACATACACTAACACTGGCATAGGACTTGGGCTAGGTGGCTGTGGTTTTGATTGATGTACTTCTGTTGCTTCCCAGCCATCAACTTCTCACCTCGTTCTGTACACTTTACTGCCCATCTGAGGTTAATCTGATAGTTGGCACTACATCAAGACTGGATATCCAAGAGGATGCTGCTGTCTCCTGGAACGTTCTGCCAACAATTGCTCCATTGAACAATGTTCCTCCTGAATTGCTTGAAGTGACCAATAATCCTATTTGGCACCTAAGGTTGATCCATTAAATGGCACTACATCAAGGCTGTACTTTACAGTTGGTGAATGCTGCCTCAGATTGTCTTAGCAACAATGCTGACATTCTTGTTCATAAGAATAAATGAAAGAGAAGGGAATAGAGTTATGGGGGGAGGAGGTGCCTAGGATGGATGAGGGCTCATGTGTAGTATAAACCCCAGCATGGACCAGTTGCTTCGAAGTTCTATTTCAGTGGTGTTGATTCTATATAAAGAAAAACCTTGTTTTACACTCCATTTTCTTTCTGACACCTGGATTCACCTAGTTCTAGTTATCTATTGTCCCCCTCCCATTCTTTGCTGCTCAGTCAGAGTTATAAACTCTAACGTGCTCTGTAACTTGCGCATCAAAATGAATGAAAGAAAACTTACCAAAAAAGGGACTTCAAACAGCCTGACATTTGGACCCACAAGCAACAAACAACAACTGGGTTATTGCAAAGCAATTTTTTTTGTCACTCAATGAGCTCTGTCTGGAGATTCAGTTCATTATGTGAATAAGAGAAGCATTAGACAGGAATTCCACCCACCCATCCCCCATCAAGAAAATTACTATACAATTGCTGACACTGGGGAAATTATGTTTCTTCAGGAAAATGAGGAGGAAGGGCTCAATGCTATTTGCGGTGGTACGAGATTAGCCCCCACCCACACACTGTCAGTAGCAGCATATAAACAGTGCTTTGCTAGTAATTAAACTGCAGAAGATGCAATTTCCCTGTTGCTGAACATACGGGGTTTTGAAAAGCTTTGAGATAAAGGGCCTTATATAAGTTGTCAATCCTGGGTTAGAATTGCCATTAAGGTAAAGGCGTGTGGGTAGAGTGTGCTGAGAATTCACTGCCTTGAGTTAATCATGTCACTCTATAATTTGTGACTAACTTAATGTAAATGTCCATGTAGGACTGGAATCAAGAGTGTAGCCTATGAGAACACTGATTTAATGAGGAGTATCGAGTGGGGGGTGGGAGTGGGGGGGAGTATCTCAAAGCACTTCATAGGCTTTATAGTGAAGTGCGGGGACTGTGCATTTGGTAGGCGAATACTGCAGCAAATTTGCACACAGCAATATCCCACAAACAGCTATGAAGTGAATGATCAATTTGACCTGGAGATTTGGTGGCCAGGCCACTGGGATAAATGCTGTTCTCTTTTCAATTGTGCCTTGGGATCTTTAACATTCATCTGAACAGACAGATGGGAATGAACACCTCCATAATGCAGGACTCCCCCAAGCACTGCATTGGAGATCCAGCCTGGATTTGACACCGTTTATATTAACAATAGCAAACCTAGATAACAAATTTCAATAGTGTCATGGTATAAATGATCAATACCTCTCTTCCATTGTTATCTGGTTTATTTGTTGCAGAACAGAGAACTTACAAGAACTTGCAGAAACCCTGCTTGAAAATTAAGGCTGCATTTAACAATTTGACAAATTATGGATGTTCTGAACAGCAAAGAAAATGAAGTAAATCTAGACCCAAGTGGAACCCTTACTGTTCTCACAATAATTAACATTTGTGAGTCCATAGTGCAATATAACATGTGGTTCCAAATAAAACTCTTTTAATGATAATAATCCTCCTTAACGTATTTTACCAATTGATGAGGTTGTCCATGAGAGACGGAGGAATATATAGAAGGAAAATGGAGGCTAGATGTGCGGTAAACTGAATTGAGTAGTCAGCCAGCAATAGTGATAGCTTTCCAACTGACCATTATGAGTAAACAGTATTATTTCCCTATTGAAGCATTTCTTGTGAATATATTGTCTTTAACAGCTCCCATCAACCCTAAAGGAACAGAGCGGGACGAACGTTGGGCTGAGTAGAGTTTGACGCTTTAAAGCATTAAGAATGATCCACTTGCAATGCTCTTTCAGTCCCCTCTCTACTACTATTGAGTTTGTTGATTGCTCATTGAAAGGCTATTCGATGCTGCAGGATGACTTTAAAATGATTGATGCTTTAACTACACCAAAGCTTACCAGGCTGCTCTGGGAAACACCCCAGAGTGAAATCTGCAGCATTTGTAATATGTTCCCTTTGGCAATTATCTTCAGGTTTCACCTCCACACTTTTTCCCCCGTTTTTTTAAATGTGTGAATCGAGCTCGTGATTTCCATTCTCATGGCAAATTAGTCTTTTAAGTTTCTGTATTATTTTTAACAGATTAATTAACTTTTAATAATTATTCAGCGCCGTGGGATGTCCTCCCGACATGAAAGGCGCTGTACAAATGTAGTTTGTTGTTGTTGAATGGCAGAGCACTGCCCAGGAAATATCTCTATTCTCCTCCATCGTCTCTCCTCGCACCTCAACCTTCACAATTCTGTCCTTGAACGGTTCAGATCATACCTCTCAAACCGCCTCCTCTTTATCTCCACAAACAGTTTCTCCTCTAGCCCCCGCACCGTCTTGTGCGGCGATCCTCAGGGCTCTGTCCTTGGTCCCCTTCTCTTCAACATCTATAGGCTCCCTCTTGGTGACATCAATCACAGACATGAGGTCAACTTCCATATGTATACGGATAACACCCAATTGTACCTCTCTGCCTCCATCCTTGACTCCAGGACCACTGCTGTCCTGACAGAATGTCTGTCAGACATCAAGTCCTGGATGAGAGCTAACGTTCTTCAGTTGAATGTCAACAAGACTGAGACTCTCCTGATTGGCTCTTGTCAGCGCCTCCTCACCTCAGGCGCTGACAGCACCACCATCCAAAGATGCACACTCCACCTTGCTAAGCCAGTTCGGAACCTTGGCACCTTGTTTGACTCTCAACTATCCTTTCTACCCCACGTCCGTGCCATGAGCTCTGCCTTCCCCCACCTCGCCCAGCTCCACCACTGTTTCACACTGCAGGCCACTGAAACCCTCATACACCCATTCATTACATCAAGGCTTGACTATGCAAACTCCTTACTTGACGGCCTCCCCAACTCCTCCCTCCATAGGCTGGAGATCATCCAGAACTCTGCAGCATGTGTCCTCTTCCACACCAGGCTCTGTGACCCTATCACCTCCATCCTTGCCTAACTCCACTGGCTTCCCATCACTCAGAGGATACAGTTCAAGATCTTGGTCCTCACCTTCAAAGCCCTCCATGGTCTTGCTCCACCCTCCCTCTGCGACCTCCTAACCCCCTACCTTCCTGGCTGCTCTCTCCGCTCAGCAGGCTCCGGCTCCCCAGCAGGCTCACCATTATCGGGCAAGCCTTTTGCCACGCTGCCCCCACCCTCTGGAACTCCATCCCGCAGTCCCTCCATCTCGCCCCCTCCCTTGCCTCCTTCAAGACTCATCTCAAAACCCTCCTCTTCGACCGTGCTTTCGATCTCCCTGCTCTCCACCCTCCCCAATCTCAACCCTTAGCTCGGGGACGTCCTCCTGATGTGAAAGGTGCTATGCAAATGTAATTTTGTTATTGTTGTTGTATCAATGCTACAGTGAAAGACTGGCCTCTTGTTAGTTAATTGAGTTTTTCTGCAGTTATTTCTCTGCGGAGCTATCTTTGTTACTGTCTGCAATAGAACAACAACAGTACCAACTTGCAATTATATAGCAGCCTTCACACATGGTAGCTTCTCACAGCACTGAAAGAAGCCAAAAGATGGAAAAAGTCCTACCTACAGTGAAGAATGTGGATCGAGAGATTCTGTTCAGAAGTAAAACATATTTTCTTTCTGAAGGGGTGGGGGTAATACAGGGAGAAGATAACACAAGGGAAGGCGTAGAGTGGAATTAGAGGTGAAATGGTGGAATTATCCCAGAAATTAACCCAATAGTTCTCTGGGTCTTTTTCTGCTCTTTCCTTTCTATGTAACAATGGCATAAATAAGATCAGGGACCAGGTGTAAGCGATTTGAACAGGGAGTAGTCTGCAGAGGTTATAATAATAATCCTTGCATTTGATATAGTGCCTTAATAATAATAATAATTATAATCTTTGCATTTGATATAGCGCTTATCAAGTCTTCTAGACTTCTCAAAGCGCTTCACAGAATATACTGTAAAGTGAATTGACTGTATATTTGTGGGTGAAACACAGCAGCCAATCTCACACAGCAGTGTCCCACAAACAGTTGTGGATTGAAGAGACCAAATTTTTTTTTCTTGAGGGATCATTATCAGGCATGTGGAGTAAGGAAACTTGCCCAAGGTTTCGCCCTGCTGGGAATCGAACCCAGGTCTCTCACTTCCGAGGTGAGTGCTCTAACCACTGAGCTACAGGACTCCACGTCTTCGAGACATCTCAAAGTGCTTCATAGAATACACTGTAAAGTGAATTGACTATATTTTGTGGGCGAGACGTGGCAGCCAATTGTGCACAGCAGTGTCCCACATACAGTCGTGGATTGAGTTCCAAATTATTATTGTTTTTTTCTTGAGGGATTATTATCAGGAGTGTGGAGTAAGGAAACTTGCCCAAGGTTTTGCCCTGCCGGGAATCGAACCCAGGTCTCTCGCTTGCAAGGCCAGTGCTCTAACCACTGAGCTACAGGACTCCACTAGTAGGATCTCAATTGCAACAGGGATGAGAGGGAGATCCAGATACCAGTGTCTAGATAGCCAGAAAAATGCTTAGATTGGAGAAATGATGCCTATGAGAGAACTCTCCGGAGAGAGGATTGGGAGGCGAACACTCAATTGAAAGGACCTGGGTGTATATTTTTTCATTTGGCACCATTTTTGACAGCAGCCATGGATTAGACAACAATACAATTTGCTATTACCTCTTACTGTTTCCAGATTTGCTGAATATTATTAATAATGGGGAGACAAAGGGAGGTTTGTTGTCAAGCTAAAATGGTATCAATGCTGGTCTTAACTATAGCACCACTGAAAGATTCCCTGCCTTTAGACTGAGCAGTTAACTAAATGCAGACTGTCCTAGAGACCTGAACCCAATGAGGCAGAACTTTAGCTCTGTGTAACACAGAACATTTCCGTTTAGAAATACTGGGTATGAGTTTTAAAGAATCTGTCAACCACACAAGCAAATTCAGTTTGTAGCCTCTGAGTCAGAAGCTTGCGGTTTTAAATCATACATCGGGATTTTTAAGTCATAGTCAAGGCCGAGGGAATGCTGGATTAGAGGTAATAATAATAATAATTGTCCTTGCATTTAATATATCACGTCATTGAGACGTGTCAAAGAACTTCACAGAATATACTATAAAGTGTACCATTTTTCCGATGAGATGTGAAATTAACGTCCCGTCTGCCTGGTCTGGTGGATGTGAAAGCTCCTATGATGCAACTCAAAAAAAAGAGGGAGTTTCTCCTGGCCAACAACCTTCCACATAAAGTTAGTCATTCACTTCATGGCTGTTTGTGAGAATTACTGTGCACACATTTGCTGTTGTGTGTGCCTACAAAATCACAGTCACCACACTTTATAGTAAATCATCTGAAGTGCTTTGTTACGTCTGCCCGATGTGAAAACCGCTGTATCAAATGGAGATTCAAGTATTATTAATTGACATAGAATTGTGTTCCTCAGTTTTCAGTGATTTGTTTGATGTAAAATTGAAATCCTGTTCATTGTTGTATATTTCTAATTATGTATCAGTAGAAACTATTGGATTTGACAATGATTGATTTATTGCTGATAAGAAAATGTAAGTTGCTACTGCTTCTCCAGAGAAATGTACTCCTTAATCTAAAGAACAAAGCAGCTTTTAGAGGCATAGGGCCAGAGACACAGAGCTGTTGGGTGACAAGTAGGGCTAAATACCAGTAACTGCTGACTATTGGTGACCAGTCTTTTACCCTTTATTATATTATATTTATTATATTATGGCATTTTGCCCACAAATATACAGTCAATTCACATTACAGTACATGCTGTGAAGCACTTTGAGACGTCTAGAAGACTTGAAAAACGTTATATCAAATGCAAGGATTATTATTATTCTGTACTATTAAGTAAAAATGATACTTTAAAAAAATTAAAGATATAGAAGGTCGGTTAAAGGCAGTGAAGAAGATCTTTTGAAAGTAACTCTGTTTTATCCATCATGACTGAAGATTGAGTGTTCTTTCAAATATAATCAGCAAAATTCTTGCACTGAAGCTTTGAAAGGACTGCACTGTCTGTTGTGCTCTAACGGAACCACGATTAGAATTTAAATCTGACAGCACGAGCAAACTTCAATCACTGCCAGCAATCCTCTACACATCTATTTATTTCTTGTCCCAATGCCAATCCAGAACACTATGAACTATTAAATTAGGGACACCTTCAAGAGTTTAGCATTACTGTCAAATGTGCCAGGGCTGTCTGACTCGCCATCCAAAAGATCAATCCCAAGAGTTTTAACATGTATTGATTGCAGCTGTTTCAAGCCTCAGGGACAATAAATCAATTGGAAATATTGTCAACTTAGCAGAGGTCATTTTAACAAAGTAACTACTGTATGTATACTCATAGCACAGAACACACAGCTGTGGATGAAGCGTTAAACCTTCATATCTGCCTGTTCAGGAGGACATTAAAGATATCACTCGAAAAGTAAAGGGAATTTCTCCTGGTGTCTCAGTCAATAATATTCCAGACAAGATTGGTGATTCACTTCATGTTCTATCTGTCTCTGTTTCTCTCTTATCATTACCTCTTTCCCTCTGTTTGTCTATAATTCTGACGATCTGTCTGTCTGTCTGTCTGTCTGACTGTCTCTCAGACAGATTGTGGGGCCCTTTCTTTAAACAAACGCAGAGTTTGTGGTGATGATTTAGAGAAGAGAATTCCAGGATTTTGACCCAGAGATGATAAAGAAATGGTAATACAGGTGCAAGTCAGGTCAGTGAGTGTCTTGGAGGAGAACTTGGAGGTGCTGGTGTTCCCATGTTAACACTATCTTATTCTGGATGGTGGTTAATGCAGGGAGGTGTTGTTGAAGCAAACAATATCAATGCTATGTCCCCCTGCTCGGTGTCTAATCTGCCATTGTAAACCTCTGAGACGTGATTCTACGTGAAGGACGCTATATAAATGCAACTTGTTGCTGACAACCTCAGCCCATGCCACCTTTAGCACTGGCCCTCATTTAACTCCCTGTATTCAATTTGCCCTTATTTTGTATTGAAACATTTATTCCATCCTGTGATGTGACTTGATTGTTTTGATGCCTCCACCAGGGTTGTATTTTTTACTTTTGAGTTGGGAGCCAAAGGACTGAATCAGTCCAATTTCATGGGATTGTGCAATGTATGCAAATTAGGGTGACCGTGACAGGAAAATCCACTGCAATGCGCATTGATGGTATACCACCCAATACTGTACAGCACTGAACAGCGATGCTGCCAGTAGCCCTATTGCTGGTATTGTAGGCTAAACCCAGTATTTCTCTCTACGATTTGAGAGTATAAAACCCCATTGATGTTTCATTTATATTCTACGAACAGTAAATGCAGAAAGCAGTGCATTAGTCTCCTCCACTCCATTTACATAACAACACAGAGCACGCATAAACCGATAGCAAAAAATTGCCCGTGAGATCCTAATGGTGTTGAATAAGAGCACAGCCGTCACCCCAATTTGCGTACGTTGCACAATCCCATGAATTTAGACTGATTCAGTCCTTTGGCTCCCAACTCAAAGGTAAAAAATACAACCCTGATGGAGGCATCAAAACAATCAGGTCACATCACAGGATAGAATAGATGTTTCAATACAAAATAAGGGCAAATATCTTGTTAGATAGCTTTTCAGATCAATTTCTTCCCTTTATTTCATATTTGAATTGATCAATGTGTGGGTCTGAAATTATTGAAGTCTCTTCAAAGAGGCCGCTTTTGATCTTACTCAAAAATATGCCTGCATCCAAGCTATTGCATCTTTGGCACAGGATTCCACCGACTGATGTTAAATGGTATCTGTAGTGGAAAATTATTAAAGTGAGCAATAATTAACTCCAGAGTAGTCACTTGTAAAGAAATAATCTTTTGATTAGATTTGATGTGTGGTCTATCCACGCACAACCCTGTCATGTTCCAGAAAACTTTGCTAGCAGTGAATTGGGATCACAAAAGAACCCACAATTTGGCTCAACCATGTTTATTGTGTTAAGATAAAAGCAGGAGGTTGGTATCCATGCTTTGTTTTTTTCGTTTAAGGAATTTGCATCCAGGAAACACCCTACAATTGTCAAGCCATCTGTTTATTCAGTTTCTGGCTCCTAGCCTGAAACATTTCATTAATAGAGAATACATCGTGTTTGTTGTTTGCTTGTTTCTTATACATTATCATTACTTCATAAGCAAAGTCTTTTCTGATATTCGCCAATATTCCTACATGAATATTTGTGTGGGAACGTTTCTTTCTCTCATGATTCCGTACATGAAACAAAGATTATTTAGGATACAGTAGATAGTGAATGAATTGTTCTGGTCATGATAACATCCCCCTATTGGCAAAAAATATTTTGGCTATAGTGTTACCTGGGCTTGATGCCACACTAGGAACAGTACAATGCACAGTCAGTTTCTACAAGCTGTAAATCCATTTGCACGCTGTTTACTAAAATAATAATAGACCTTGTGTTTGATATAGCTCCTCAACGCTCACACCATTGAAAAGTCTAAAAGCACTTCACAAGATTTACTGTAGAATGTGGTGACTGCATACTTGTAGGCAAGTGTTACATCTAATTTGTGCACAGCAATGTCCCACAAAAAGCCTACATGAAGTGAATGACCAATTTACCCTGAGGATTGTTGGCCAGGACACCAGAGAAACTCCCTCTCCTTTCAAATAGGATCTTTACCATCTACCTGAACAGGCAGCTCGGACTTCACTTAATGCTTCATCTGATGGACAATAACAACAACAACAAGATTCCATTTATAGAGGCCTTTCACGTCGGGAGGACGTCCCAAGGAACTCTAACTGTGCAGCTAGGGTTTCCAATCCCAGGATTTTGGGAGCACTGTTACCATATGGCACCCTATAGAAATGGTGCAGTACTCCCCTACCATTGCACTGGAATAGCAAAATCCTGACATGGGCTTGAACCCACAACCTTCTGAACAGGGCTTCAAACTGAGCCAGGCTGACGCCTAAAATGTTGTTGTATACAGAGGTTTATCGAGCAAATTGAAATAGATTGTTCTGAAATATCCTGTACACAATTTACATTAGATTTCATTGTCAACACAACAAGGCATTTCCAGCAGTGGAATCACATTGGGGATTTCTTCAAGACGCTGCCAAAATTGACATGCTTAAAGAGGCTTGATCTTTTATTTAGAAGATTTGTCAAACTGGAGCATTAACTAGAAATCCTGAAATATTATAATTCAGTTCTACATACCAGCTCTTTGTTTGAACGCTTCACCAATGTAGGAATATTCTCTAGCTCATTATCCTCACCAGAGGCCTAGAATTCCACCTAGCCTTAGCATGGAACACCATTTAAAAGAATTCAAGATCGTGCAGTTCTTAAAAATAACCGGCTTCCAAACAAAATCTGAATTTAAATATTTTCCACAATTATTACATAAAATTATGTGTCAATCTGGCTCAGTTGGCAGGACTCTCACCTCTGAGTCAGAAGGTTGGTGGTTCAGGCCCCACGCCAGGACTTTGAGCTCACAGTCTAGTCTCTTTGAGAGCAAGTTGCTCTGAGAGATGGTGCCAATTCCATGGGTTGAATCCTTCTGTGTTGTAAATTTCTATGACTTTACGATTCTGCTGAAGTGGTGGGGGAGACCTACATTGATAATGGTGCCATTCTTCGGATGAGACATTACAAACCAAAGTCCCATCTGCCTAATTAGGTGGATGTTAAAGATCCTGCGACGCTCAAAAAGAGAAGAGATTTTCTCCTGATTTCCTGGCCAACAATCTCCAAATTAAAAGAATTGGTCATACACTGCATTGGATGTTTGTGGAACATTGCTGTGTGCAAATTGACTTCAGCCTACAAAATACACAGTCACAACACTTTAATTTCTTGCACTAAATTCCTCCCACTTTTTGTTTAAGGGCCACATTATCCTTTATTAAGCTCTTGGAGTCTTTTACATTCTTTCACTAAATGCATATCAGTGAACAATATTGTTGAAAGAAAAAGTGCATTTATTTGTGTACAGTGTGAAGCAACAATAATAGTTATAATCCTTGCATTTGATATAGCGCCTATACACATCATCAAGGCGGCTCAAAGTGCTTCACAATATATACTGTTAAGCGGATTGACTGTGTATTTTGTGGCTGAAACACAACAGCCAGTTGTGTACAGCAATGTCCCACAAATAGCCGTGAAGTGAGTGACTAATTTTATTTGGGGGTTTGTTGTCCAGGACGCCAGGAGAAACTCCGTTCTCTTTTCGAATAGTGCCATGGGATCTTCAGCGTCCACCTTAACAGACAGACGAGACCCCAGTTTAACATCTCATCAGAAGGACAAAACCATAATAATCCTTGTATCTGATATAGGTTCTTAATATGTCATCGAGACGTCTCAAAGTGCATCAAAGGATTTTACTGTCAAGTGTAGTGACTGGGTATTTGTTGGCAAATGCACACAGCGATATTCCACAAACAACCATGAAATGATTGAGCAATTTTATTTGGGCAGTTGTTGTGCAGGACACCAAAAGGAGTTGCACCCTCAGCTCTGGATTGTCAGTCCACAATAAAAACTAGGAAGATAAACGAACAAGCAAAAATTGGATCTCCCATTTCTTTTTAAGCACTGTTGCTGTCAGTGGAGCTTTTATGCTCATGCTGATTTCTGATTTGCACAAATAGCATTAGTGAAGACTTGTGATCTTGTTTGCAGGAAAGCAACTTGTTTTATTCAATATTTGATAAATTGCCTAAACTACAGTTGTGATAGTCATGTTAACTATTATTTTTAGATCCACTGATATTTTCAAAAAGCATCTGCTAAGTATATGGTGGCCCGTGTGTTGACTCCATTGAAAGATAAGTGCAAAATCTGGATTTTTTGCTAATCCCTTATTTATAAATTGAGATTTACTGATAATAAAGCTTTATAAATTTTATAAAATAAATGAAAATTAAACCTCCTTAAATCAGACTTAAAAACCTACCTCCCTCTTTGACCACGCCTATAATCAAATCACCCTCTGCTGCTCGGTGTCCAACACTGTCTGTACAGCACTCTGAGACATTACCCTAGCTGAATAACACTGTATGAATGCAATTTTTTGCAGCTGATTAATCTGTGAAGAATGTATTTCTGAGGAAATTGCATTATTTGGAAGGTGGCTAGAGGCATATTGCACCATATGAGGAAGCCATTAATTCTTTATAACATTCTTTGGGTAGGCGAATGTCAGGTCACCAGTCGCACCGTAATCCCAGTTCTGGCCGGCAATTCCGGGACAGAGTGAACGGCCATTTCTTTAATCAGTAGAGCAATATCAACAGCTTTTGTTTCCCGAAGCACATTGAGTGAATAGATGGCTTCCTCTTCCCTCACTTCTCAGCATTGTGCTGTTTTGAGCCGCTTGCCCTCTGATTTTCTCCCCTTCCCCTGTACGGCTCACTAACAATAGCTTCACTTTAGAGAACCAGCTTGTCAAAAGAACCACTGAAAATGGCTTAATGGCCTTTGTGTTGCAATGTGACTTGTGTGCAGGTGATGTCACCCATTGTGCTGTATCATTCACACACCCTAATGGATCTAAAGGAATTCAGTACAGTCCAAGGAAATGGTTCAAATTAGGGAGCACCGTGAAATAGGTTTTAAATCAATTCAAATCCTATTAATCCAGATTAACCAGACATGCATTCCTTCCATAGTTCTGCATAGGTCACATTGAGTAACTATTAGAAATCAAAGAGTAAATCCTCTTGTAATTGGTAGGCCCTCCCTATCAACATGAAGATCTTTAATCCCAACCAGAAACCCTGAATACATAGTTTAAATAAATAAGCATGGCCATTCTTGGCTTGTTCACAAGTACATCCAGAATCTTACCAAAATGCTGAGTAATTGCGATCCATTCTTAATTTTTAAATCTAAAGTTTGCCTTTCATCTCATATACAGAAATACAACTTTGAAAAACAGAAAAGACTTTTTCCCCAGTAGCCTGCCCAACAATCCTCCAGATAAGCATTGGTGATAGAAATAGTCCATGGCTGTTGTGGAACATTGCTGTGCATAAATTGGCTGCTTTATTCATCTACAAATCTACAGTCTTTGTGAAGCTTCACTGTTGCTCTTGTGAAGTGTTTTGAGATGTCCTACAGCAGTGGTAAGCTGCTATATCAAATTCAAGAATTATTATATTACTATTCTAACTTCAAATGGGATAGCTGGGATATGAAATGTGTAGTGATCCGTAAATAAAATAAAGAATTAGTCAAAGCATGCATCTGATAAATTCTAGAGTGACAGAATGGGTACAAAGACTTTTTGACTCAGGAACTCTTTTGACTCAATCCCTCTGTTTTGCCCCCTCCTTGCCCATCTTCAGATGACCCCTGAAGACTTTTCTTTTCGATCGTACCCACAGTCACCTCCCATCTCTCCCTTAGGTTTAACCTCCACCACTGTTAAACTCTCCGAGACACTACCGCATGAAGTTTGCTGTATAAATGCAAGTCGTTGCTGTTGTTTTTGCAGTGTATTATTAAACATACTTTATTGAAGATATACATTTTAGCTGTTCAAATGTGCATTTTTCTTAAAGTATATTTTGTCCTCCATTGCAAGTCATGTTTACTGTGTTTATTTTATGAATTGGTTTGAAATATGGTTGCGGGATATACTGCACACTTTGTTTGGTGGGATATATTTGAGAACGCTAATGAATGTTTTACTTTCAGTTGTAAAGTATGCGCATGGTGAATGTGATCCAATCCTTTATCTCACTCGATATTTTGTGAAGCTTTAGAATGCCTTTCAAGACTGAGACATTTAGTGGCTAAAGTATTTAATGGGAAATTTAGTACTTTCTTGTTTTCATTTTGAAGAAGGATCAGCTAAGAGACTTTGCTTGGAAACTAATGCGATAATATGCAGGTAGGACATACTTCATAGGATTAGATTTTACAGAGAACGCTAGGAAACCAGCAAAACATAAACCGAGGCAGGATTCTCATTGTTCTTACTTTCTGGAACATAAAAGTACAATTTTACTTTGTGGCGGATAACAAATTCTGCTCTCTTGTTCTCTGTAACATAAAGCCACTGAAATTCAATTCACCGTTTCAGCTCAAATAACACTATCATCAAGTTTAAGAAATTGCATTTGGTGTCGTGCCTTATCATCTGGAAACATCTCAATGTGCTTCACACGATGAGTTACTTTGAGCTGTAGTAGCTTCTGTTCTGTGGGCAAATATAGCAGCTAAACAGCCCCACAATAGCTTGCAAATAATAATGAAAAATGAGTTGCCAATTCATCTGTTTTTGATGAACTTCTTGGATGAAAATAATGAATATTTGTTGTTCCTCTTCAAAATATAGCCACAGGATTTTTAAAATTCACTTCTTCAAGTAGATGTATTCTTGATTTGATGTCTCATCTGAAGGATGGCACCTCTGACAATGCAGCATCCATCAGTACTTTTATGGGATCTTTTACATGCCACCCTTTAGATGAAATGTTAAACTGGGGTCCCAATTGCCTATAAGGATTCTATGGTAATATTTGAAAAATTAAGGGAGTTCTCCTGGCTTCCTGGTCAACAATTCCCTGGAAACAAATTATCATTCACTTCATGGTTGTTTATGGGATATTGCTGTGTGCAAATTGGCTGCCATATTCTCTTACCAAATACTGTACAAATCACTACACCATTACAATTTATCCTGGGGAGCACTTTGAGACATTTTGATGATGTGATAAGATGCTATATCTCATGTAAGGATTATTATTGTTATTATTATATAGCAGTGGACTTTATCCAACATTGCGATAACATGGGTTTCATTATGTTATTACATAATATATGCAACCAGAGAAAACCGCTGATACATACACTATCGGATAAGTAGCTATTGTATATTTAAAACTTTTTGCTTTCAAATGTACTTTACCATAAAATCTTATGAAGCACTTTGAAATGTTTTGATGATGTGATGAGGTGCTGTATTAAATTGAAGAATTATCTTTATTATATAAATGAATATTCCTCTGAAGATAACTGTATTGTAGAATATGGACAAATATTTATAAATCATAGCTTAAATATTTACCTTGCTTAATTTCACAAGTAACAGTGTTTAACATGTGACTGGATAGTGTGCACATGAATATTATCAGCCAGTGATTACTAAGTGATTTATTTTTGTTCTTTTGTGTGATAATTCTCTTGACTAGATTCTTCTCTATCGAAAGCAGACATCCCATCCCATTGTGCAGCAATTCAGTGGGGGCAAAGAGCTTGACACAAGGCCTGAACTGCCGCAAGTGATTGCCTCTCACTCTGCAGAGCTTAGTGAGAGAAGTTGTCATCTGCTTGTTAACCTCCTGCTGGCAGAATCTGTCTGTCCATTTGTTATGGTTTTAACCCCCTCCTTGAGCGCTTTCCAAAGGAAAAATCAAGAGTTTTGATCAAAAAGAAAAGATTTTCCAACAAACAATGATCAGTATAACAATGCAATGAATGACAGGCTTCGTCTGTCGTTAGGCCTAATAAGCAGCTGGAGAAGAGAATTTTCATGTGTCCAAACAGAGGCCATTGTAAAAGGTATTTGTGCAGTTGGTTATTCATTAGGTCGGCTTTCATTGTATTAACAAACTGATTGTGTTTTTGTGAGCCGGTGAATAGATTCTTGCATAAACACAGTCACATATCCTTCTTCTGCAGAACGTAAACACCCAAAGCAAGGTTCTCAGAGCATGCTCCCACCATTGTGCGAGCTATTTGCGTAACTTCTTTGATGTTGTTTTAATGGGTAGTGTTACACTACTGTGCACTCACTCAGAAAGCGAGAAAGGGATGCTGGTTTCTGTGCCCCTCAGAATGTTAGATGGAACTTGCATACTCTTGAGCTGACTCATCTCAAACCCTTCACATACTGTAGTTAAACTTAAATTCCTGCTGTCATTCTTTCAGTCAAACTAACATTTATTATATATAGAATAAAATAGTCTGCTGTTATAGGATTGTGTATTCCTTCTATAGAAAGAATTATACTATACAAAATATTCAATTGGTCAAACAATGCAAATTTAAATCCCAGAAATAATAGGAGTACAGATTTACTATTACAAAATGAAGGCATTCCACTAAAGCTAGGTTTCTCTTTGTTATTCGTACTTTCATGATTTTGTAGCCATAATTCTATTCAATAAGGTGGGAGTGATGGGCTTTCTTAGGTTCTTGACTGGCTTCCTTTTGAGAAGCAGAACAGCAAAATCCTGCTTGGTTCTAATGACAACATCATTGTCGTGTTAAATCATGCGGAATTTTGCATTTTATTGCTAAAATGGGCCTGAATTTGGAAGGCAGTTTTCCACATGTCTTTTTTTAATGGGTTTGAAAAATAGTATTGAGGTTGTCAAATCACTTAATTGCTCATTGGAAACGCCTGATGGGTCTGTTAATTGGTTCAACAGTTAAAATTCTCCCCGCCTGAAGATAAGAAAGAGTGACTCACAATCATGTCACACTTGAGCAGGAGCAGGCAGACAGGACAGTTTGAAAGTCTACAATACAAAACATTAATTTTCTGCAACAGCAGCAGCAATTGCAGTACATTTCAGTATTAATGTACACATTGTGTTTGCAGTGAATCATGAAGATACCAGTCAAAACTGTTTAAATGTACAGTGATGCCCCCAGCTACGAGTTCCTAACTCATACACAGCTCGGCACACCTTCTTCCTACATCTTTCACAAAGCGTGGGTTGGAAATACAGGATTACAGTGTTGTATCCAAGTCATCAGATTGGGACTTGGAATTCATACAAACTAAGATGATTTTCCAATACAGTGCTGAGGGTGTGCTGGATTATTGGAGGTGTCATCCTTTGGATGCAACATTAAAACAGCTGTTTCTTCTCATCCAAAACTCTCCCACCAGTGATCGCACCCACATCAGGCTCTGTTTACCAATTACCTCCAATGTTGCCCAATACCCCAGTGGATTGACTTCAAGATCCTTGATCTGACCTCTCTATGAACTTATACCTCCCTACATTTGCAATCTCTTCTAGCTATGTTCTTCTACCTGTAACTCAGCTCCTCTGCCGCTGCTCTGGCTATCAGTCTGATGTTAACTCCATGCACAACTGACTCTGCTGGTGCTTGGGATACTTTCAAATAACTAATCTTTTTTTAAAAAGCAACATTCAGAAATAAATTGTTGATGGGACTGCTTGGGACAAGCAGTAATGATCAGCAGCATGGTGATTTACTGGGTCTGCTTTTCAACTCCTTGATTATTCCTTTCTATTTTCCTCTTGGGTAGTCTAATAGTAAAGTAGCTGGTTCACAACCTATCCTGACATCTATTTTAAGGACTCTTCCTGCCAGGTTAACTAACAGTTCTGCATTGTCTGTCATATTACGAGGGCTTTAATATTATCACAATCAAACATCATCCATGTATCACACTGGCTCCAACGACAAAGCTGTCATTATTACTCCAGCCAATCAGTCTATTTTATTTCATTATAATAAAGGGTACTGGTTTTGTCGATCTCTTTTCAGAAGTAGTAATAATTAATATTTTTGATCCAACCAAAACTATTATTAACAATGACATAGTCAAAATGGTAAGAGAGTGTCTCAAACTTTATACTTTACAAAGCCTAAGCAGGAAGGATTGCAACAGATGGCCCTAAATAATATTTGTGTTATATCATAATAATCCTTGGATTTGGTATAGCGCCTCATCACTACTTCTAGACGTCTCAAAGCGCTTCACATAATATACTGTAAAGTGAATTGACTGTATGTTTTGTGGGCGAAATGGGCTAAACATAGTAGTGTCCCACAAACAGTCAGATTGACTAACAACTGGGTTCCTACTTAATGCTAGGCAAACAGAGGCATGTGGAGTAAGGAAACTTAATTATTATCAGCAGTGTTTAATATATTTTATTTCCGTTGCACTTTTTGTCCTCCCCAAAGGAACAGGTGATGGTAACTGGAATGAAATGGAACATTATGCATTGTTAGCACTGTTCAAATTCCAAATATTCAGCACCTTTTATTTCCATCCAGTTATAGGTGTAAGGAAAGAAGTTAATACTGTGTATTAGGATTTGGCTGTCAGTTGAAGATGCTATCAGCTGAAGTCACTAGGCAACATTAACATTTATCTGGTGTACTAATACTGTAAGCAAAATATAATACAAATTTACCTTGACACAGAGGGAGATGCGGCACTGCTGGCTTAGCACACAAGCTAGAGGTGGGACCCAAGGGGGAGGGAGGGAAAGTGCAGCCAAAGCAGTGCTTCTTCAGATAGACCTTGCACAAGGTGAGGGAGGGAGCGAGGTAGTGGAGAGCATTCAACCAGCGTGTAAAAGTTACACAGCCACTGTATCCAATATATCCAATAACAACTCCAACCACAATTTATATTAAATAATAATAATAATCCTTGCATTTGATATAGCATTTTTCACATCTTCTAGACGTCTCAAAGCGCTTCACAGAATATACTGTAAAGGGAACTGACTGCATATTTGTGGGCGAAATGCGGCAGCCAATTGTGTACAACAGTGTCCCACAAACAGTCGTGGATTGAAGTAACCAATTTTATTATTTTTTTCTTGAAGGATTATTATCAGGCGTGTGGAGTAAGGAAACATGCCCAAGGTTTTGCCCTGCCTGGAATCGAATCCAGGTCTCTCGCTTCCGAGGTGAGTTCTCTAACCACTGAGCTACAGGACTCCAGTTAAATTTACATTTATATAGTGCCTTTCACTTGGGAGGGCGCCTCAAGGCCCTAATATCCAGTCATCGTTATCTGTGGGTGTGAGATTCTCACTTCCCTCCTCTGGACAAACTATCTTATTCCTTTCTCTTTAGTTTTGCTATAGGTACTGATTCACATACCAGATAAGTGGTTCCTCGACTAAGTTATGGTTATGTGTGATCTATAATGTAATCCAGTCAGTTTAGGTGTCATTTTGGCTCAGTTGGTTGTTTGTTAATTCAGAGGAATGTGTGGTATAGACACTGCTTAAATCTGAGTAACAGATTTATTCTCTTCGTGAGAGTAGAGCATCACAATTAATGAATCTGGGCACACAATACTGGGTAAATACTGATCCAAAAGCTGGAGAAAACATTTATATTCTGACAAAGAAGAATTTTATACAGACTGTAATAACACCAAGTTCTGTACAGGAAGTCTTGTGGGGGAGGCATGTGCTCACACCATGGGACAAGCTGTCCCACATCTACATTAAGGATGCAGAGAGATAGCTGATCCATTGCCATATGTCTTCTAATGGAAATCTTAAGATTGCTTGATGCCAGTCTATTAATGTCACATCATTGAAATGGGGCCACGCCATCATCCAGCTGCCATCCCTGCTGTGTGCGTTGACTGCATGACTCAGTTCCTTGGACTTAAGCTTCAGTAACGCGGACACAATCCTGATCTGAAGGAAAGGCAAGTGGACACTTTCTCATTCATAGAAATAGCCTTTGAAAGGTGACAGCAATTCTTTGGAAAATGAACGCGATAGAGCCGTGCGATTAGGCACATTCAGGGACAAGGCTTCCAACTATCCCGTATCTAAGATGCTGCTCATGACTTCCTGTGGCCTTTCTGTCTACACTGGAAAGAAAGCTTACTGTTCAGGCTGGGTGAAGTGTTTAAGTGGTACCTTTCCTCACCGGCTTTAAGTGCTGCCTATGTTGAAGCAAAGTGGTGCTGGCAGCTTGGGTGTCTCTGTGAAAAGAGATTAATTTACATGACAAAGGCATGTCAATTCACCAGAATCTAATCCTAAATAATTTGCTCATTTTAATAAGAATGGTGTTGAAATAATAAAGGCTCTCCACGCATGTAGTTAATCCAGTGTGTAATGCAGTAAACCCCTCATTATGAATTGATAGTAGTCATCCGGGGAAAAAAATAGCCTGTATCCTCTATATTGTTATGAAGTGCATCACAAAATGAACTTTATCCATCTAATTCCACTACTGAATAGGGTTTATCAGCCCTGAATTTCCATTTGCTGCAGTTACCATTGTCATACAGATGTCTGTTGTAATTGGAGCCCTGGCAGGTCTGGTTGCCTGAGGGATCTTTCATAATATTATGCAAATTGCAATTTTCTGTAACTGATAATAAAGCCATATTATGCAACACTTTTCTTTGTGCTTATTGTGAGGCGCCAAGTAAAACGTGTTTAATGGAACAAAAACATTAAATCAATCTGAGTTAATAACGGGCAACGATAATTCGGGCAAATAATTGATAAATTACCCGACTGCACAATCCGAGCTTATCCTAATTTGAATAAGATATGATGTAGGGAGATGCAGGCGAGATTTAGGATTAAAAGACCATCTTGTGGGATAATACGAAACAGATGGTCAAAAAGTTCACAAAAACAACGCACACAGCTGTCCAACTGACAAGATATTTAGTCAATATCGTTGCCCCAGTTCATTCAGGCCTGCTCTAATATTTAGATTCAATTGGGTCCAATTTCCCTCCTGTGGCCATGATACTCGATCCTTACACCAGCACAGATGCAAATAATGGTTCAGTGCCATTGCCTGTGGTATTAGAATATGTAACTGTTTGACAGTGAAACGAGGTGTACTGATAGGTTTTGCAGGTGTGACTCTGGCCCCTTCCCTTTGCGCTGGGTCAATGCTGCCAACCTGGATTCCCAAAAAAGTTTACATCAGAGATTGAGGTGAAATAGGGTGCTGCGAAATTTCTGGCTGAAGTATTCAAACAGAGAAGAAAAGCATTGGGCAATATCTAATATAATTTTTTAAAAAATAACCTTTCATAGTGAATATTTGTTCATGGAGCAAAAGAGTTAGTAAAATGCTAATAATCTTTGCATTTTTTTAAGGCGCCATTCACGTCAGGTCTTAAAGAGCTTGAAAGGATTCACTGTAAAGTGTAGTGATTATGTTTTTTTCAAGTGAATGCGTTGGCCAATTTGTGCACAGCAACATCCTATAAACAGCAGTGAGGAGAAAGACCTTATCCAAATGTAATTTGTTGTTGGGTGCAGACCTCTAGTTCTTGAATTCAGCGTCAGTACATTATCAAGCACTGTGGCAGCTAAAGTGTAAAGTTGTCTCTATCCCAGTGTCAGATGAACATTTCTACTCTACTAATGTTACAAGCACATTGCCTGTCTGAGAGGCCTTTCAGAGACTGGTAATTTAATGCCAATTTAATGGCAGACTATGGATTCATACCTACATGCTCCTGACTGGGGAGCCTCACTGACTGGGCCGATTTTACTTCTACCTGAGAGGGAGACCTTTACCCCTTAACTGGATACAGTTGCAAAGATAAAAAGACAGTTTGCAAAAGAGATTTGGTGAAATTTTGTGCTCTCAGGGTGAAGAATATCATTGTTGGAGAACAGAAGCAGCGTATTCCAAGAAAAGCTCTCTGCCAACACAATGTGCCTTCACCCCAAATACTAAGGATCACTCTTCACACCATTTCACCTACTTGGCATGCTTGTACTCTTTCTGAGTCAAACTGCCAATTTAATGCCAGTTAGTAGTCAACTGTGGGCAGCTCTGTGGACTCGAGCCCATTTCAAATTAGGTTGAGACTGTCCAAGCATGTTACAGCTGGCAGAGAGAAGAGACATCTATCCCATCCGTCTGGCCTGGTTTCAGCCTCAACCCATAACTTTAGTTGATAAAACAAATAAACTATAGGCTCAACAATGTATTTTTTAAGTTGAATACTTTTCTGTTCAACGTACATTTCACAGTATTTATGCATCGGAACACAAAATCACAAACGTTTAATTTCCCATCAAAATACCACTAGCTAAAATTGCAGCTTTTGCAAACTGGATTTTCTTTCCTCTTCATTCATTCACGACAAGCAAGCGGACTTCATGAGGCTAAGGTGTTCAGTGAAAAACGGAAATATATATCACAGTATTGATCATATTTGCATGTACAGTGCAGTTGGATCAATGCAGCATTGCAGGATATTGTGCGTGAATGCCAAAAATAACAAAACAAAGTATTAGCAACTAGATTTACTCTGTTTTGTTATAATCCCTCCCCCGAAATAATTTGTGGGACATTGTGGTGTACAATTGTCTGTCGCGTTTCGGCAACAAAATACATGGTCAATCCACTTAATAGTTTATGTTGTGAAGTGCTTTGTAAGGTCTCAACGAAGTGATAAGGGACTATATCAATTGCAAGGATTATTTTTATTAACAACAACAACTTGCACTTATATGGTGTCTTTTACGTGGAACACTTGCATTTCAAAGTATCCAGAATTTTGCAAAATGTTGAATTTAGTCTTAACTACGATGCCATCTTTTGTATGTTTCAAAAGAAATTACATAAATCTGGCTTCAAAATTAAAAGCTGGATTTAAGATTTTGCAAAATTCTGGATCCTCTGAAATGCTGAGAAAATAGAATAAACCTAGACTAAGATGAAATCAATTTGGAGGTTGTTTCATGATCATGAAGTGAATGACCAATTTTATTTGGCGGGGATTGTTAGCCATGACACCAGGAGAAACTCCATTCTCTTCCCAAATAATGGCAGGAGACATTTAACATTCACCTGAACAGGCAGGACCTCAGTTTTAATATTTCATCCAAAGGATGGCACCTCTAACAATACAGCAAACCCTCAACACGGGATTGGAGTGTCAGGCAAAACTGTGTGAGGTCAAAGTCCCAACTTGGGGCTCACTAGTGCATTGTTTTTCAGTAAAACCTCTTTCCTGTTGGTTGACACAGATTTATTCCTGACAGCAATGAAGTTACAAAATATTATTGCTGTCAGAAATGGTGTCAGGAAGCAGCCATAATGGTAACAGGGATGGCCCCTGATTCTAAGACTCCATTGAGAAACTACTAAGTTAAAAATTATGAAGCAATATTTACTATAAACAGCAAACATGGGCTTGGAGTGTGACCAAAGCTTAACATGTCTTTGGTTCAAATGACAATAGATATTACCAACTATTATTCTCTGTATCTCATCGGGAGATTTGAAATACAATTAGGCCCGAAATTCCACCTACTCTTAGCCTTTAAGACCATTTTGAATTTTAATGTTTGACATATCGCAGAGTTTTTGAAAGCATTTATTTAGAATCCAGTTTCCTGCAGTTCTTAAAAAAGGAAGCCAAATTAAGATTGATTTAAGAATTATTCACAGTTCTGCACCATGCTAAATTGTAAGATGTCATAAGTTAAGATTAAATAAAATTCCAAGCCAACAGTTTGTAATAATCGACTAACAACCGGGTTCCTACTTATTGCTAGGTAAACAGGGGTGTGGAGTAAAGAAACTTGCCTAAGGTTTTGCCTTATATTAAGTATCACTTTGTTTCCCACGTGTGAATAAATTCATTTACTCTTTACTTTTCCTTTCTGCAACATGTCTACTTTCATATTCTACAACATTAGGTAAAACACAGACCATTTTCAGCCCCTGCTTTCCCAGACCCCTGTGTTCAATGTATTGAATCTATTCAGTTTATGCTAATCTTTCATCCTGAAAATTAAATCAGTATTCATTTTGGATCAAGCTGCAGGAGGGCTTCACTTTAGCCACAGGCTTCCCATGTGGCTGCATGGTATGCACCTGCCCAGCATGGTCCAGAATCAAGCCTGCAGGAAAAAGTAAACCCCCTGCGCTTTCCTGTCACACGGGTATCAGGCAAAATGCCTTTAAAATCAGTGTGAATGGACCAGTTTACCTTAGAGAGAATAAAAATGAACTGAGACTCATCTAAAGTGACTGCATAAGCTACAGATGATAGGACATTTCTTTTCTTTCCTGCTTAGACTTCATTTCCCTTCCTTAAGTGTTTCAAAGAGCAGACAGCCTGCTCCTTTCAGAAGGAATAAATCCTTATGTGGAAATAACACAGAATGTTCGCGTTTGCAGTATTACATATTTCCGCCAGTATGACTTTAAGTTGTTGATGGATTCTTGTCATTAAGAGCTGAGTGCTACTACCTGCCAGAATTGGTCGATCTTCCTGCTATTTCTGTGCTGTTGGAGCTGGGGAAGGGGCAACCGAATATAAATATGAGATGTGAGGAAGGAGGGATGAATAGACTGGAGTTTGGGCTCAATTGCCTTGGAGGTCAGGAATATGAAAGGTGTTATATCAAACGCAAGACTTATTTTTATCATTTGCACGTGGTTAACCCTACCTGCAAATTTGCAAATGAGTTGTTAACCCAACCCACACATTAAAACACCAGGGCATATGTTACATTTAGGAAACACCCTTAACTGTCACCATTCTCACAATATAGAGAAATCTTTTACTTATTTCCCTCTCCTTTGGAACATAAAAATAATGAGAGGCCATTAAACATTTATGGCTGTTCCAATGGCAGAACCTTCAATCATATTTCCCTCTTTCCGTTTAAAACCCTTACTTCTCAAGCATCTATTTACAATATCCATTAAGCTCCCTTATAAGCATCCCTATTGTCTACTTGTGCAACCTTCTGGTCAATGTATTAATGTAAATAGTGTATTATCTATATTAATTCACATTAAATAATTTATATTATATATAAAATTAATGTACTTGGACACACACCATTCTCAGCACACTTTGTAAGATGGTAGATTATACAAAGGTATCCTATTGGCAATGAAAGTAATGTTGACCCTAAGAAGAAAGTTAATGAAAAGAAACAAAGCAAAGAATGTTTGTTAAGCCCACAGCGAAGTAAAACCCAGCAATACGAAAAGCTTGATTTATTTTTGAATGGGAGTGAAAAAGGGATTTCTATTGTCCTGAAATGAATTATTAGCCATGTAATGGAGACGATTCTCTGCCATGTCTCGGATCTTCCATTGCCCGATGGAGTGCTTAAGGACCTTGGCTGACATCAATTCTTTGCCTGCACCTGTCTAAATGCTGGCCTCTTCCAGACAGTTTCTCTCTCAGCCACAGTGGCCCAGAGCTGTTTCAAAGCAGATGCCTTTCAATTGCTTTGTTTTATGGTATAATGCACTAACTTTTCAACCCAGTCAGGATTTTTTTTATTGAGGACCTGGAAAGCATGCTGAAATAAGCATCTATAAATTGATTTTTTCCTCCCTTGATCCTCTTTCTTTCATTGTTCCTGGGATCCATCATGCACTAATTGATATATTGGTCAAGACAGGATTTTCCATTATAAACATGCAAGGAAAAGTTCACTAGAGTTTCACATCAGCGCAACATTCTTGTGGTTACTGACTTCCTTTTCCCTTTCAGATTTTGTGGTCATGCGTGTGTGTGTGAATGTATTCAGATTTAAACATATACTCCAATGGTGGTTCTCAAGCCTTGACTCCTGCCAACCTGTTCCTGATACTTTCTAGGATTAGTTGAACAGGGTGCATCACGTATCTCTATGTGTCTCAGACACATGGCTTACCCATTACAAAAATGTGTGTGCGTTAATTTGGTGGGGACTGGAGAGAGAATATTTACAGCTTCTTTTCTTGGAAAAGTGAAAACATTATCGTTTTTACACACCAACCTTGTTGAATAGTAAATATTAAAACAATAGTACTTGCATTTATATAGTGCCTTTCCTTTTTTTTTGGTCATCTGGATGTCTGCACCTGTGGAAACCCATCACCAAGCTCAAGAGTATCCAAACCAAGCTGAGATTTCCATGGATCCCACCTACGCATGGAAGTCCCACAGATAGATTGTTGGAATGGAATGCGCACTTGCTCCCTGGAATGACACATCCTGCTCAGCTAATTCCGGAAAGTATTAGGCACAGGTTGGCAAGAGCCAAGGCTTGGGGACCTCAGTGTGTGCTTTGGGGTACTGCTGGAGACTAACCAGCTAAAACCACATTGATATTCCTGTCTGACAAGCTTTCCTGCTGCTTGTCCAACTAGGACTACCCTACCTGTTAGGGCTTTGGCTTGCAGGGTTAGCAGGCTGGCTGTGCTGTTAGTCCCCTAGAATACCACCTGGCTCAGGAACCGGGACCACCACAGAGTACTGACTTGATTCCGACATTCTGTTGCCAGGCAGGTCACCTAGGAGTCAGTTTAAGTGCCTTTCAAGTAGGATAACATCTTAGAGAAACTACCTGCTCTTTTTGAATAGTGCCGTGGTATATTTACTTTCGATTTGATCAGGCAAATGGGCCTCAGTTTAACATGTAATACAGAGGATGGCACTTCCAAAAATGCAGCACCCAGCACTGCATTGGAATGTCAATCGACTGGATGAGCTCAAAGCCCCAATGTGGGGCTTGAACCCACAACCTTTTAACTCTGAGGCGAGTGCTACCAACTGAGCCAGGCTGACACTCCATTGTGTCGCAGGCTGAGAGAGTTTTACCAAGAAGTGTTATAATAGTGACAATGGGTTCCACTGTCTGATCTCCACAGCCAGGTTACTTCCTATCCTTTCTAGAATTGGTTATCAAATCTTTAGTTCAATGCAATTTTTTGCAAAATCAAAATTTGCAACTCTCAGATTTCTCACACTCTTCCCCAAAAGGTTTCTTCAAAGAAAGCAGAGTTTTTATTTTTGAAAATGTGTCCACATTTGTTTCCACTTCTTATCAGGATAATCACATAGAAAAATCATGCTTATCGCACTGACCACTTTACTTATATAGGAATAGTTACTCGTTCCTATGCCTGCTGCCATAGATTTCTATCTAAATTGTCTCCTGCAATTTCCCTTTAACAATCTGTTTTCCATTTACTAATGACTTAATGTCTTTGCTGTAATGATGCTAAACAATGTTGAATCCCTCCCCCACATGGAATAGAAGATTGTAAGGTCAAGCACCATGTCAGCCCCCCATGTGCTCATATGGTCCAAGCGTATTCTCCAATGCAGTGCTGGGGGTGCTGCACTGTTGAAAGTGTCATCCTTCGGATGCAATGTTAAACTGAGACCCTGTCTGCCTGTTCTTTGGACGTTAAAGATCTCAGGGTGTTATTGAAAATGAGAAGGCAGTTTCTCCTGGTATCCTGTCCAACAATCCTCTAGATAAATTGATCATTCAATTCATGGCTGTTTGTGCGACATTACACTGGCTGCTGCGTTTTTCTACAAATACCATCACTACACTTGATCACAATTACCAGTGAAGCACTTTGAGGTGCTTTCACATTTCAGGTGTTATCCCAAAGGCATTGATCATTATCTGTATGCTTATTATTTGTTCCTTAGTAAATAATCTGAGTCATACAAAGAATCCGATTAAGAAAAACAACAAATTAGTTCCCCTCTGTATCAATGATTATCTGCCTGCTGAGCTGAGATGTCTGTCTGCTGATGGGATGGGAGTGAAATTGGAAATCTATAGTGTTATAATTCCTGTCCTCATTGATGATCACATCACCTGGGGACATTGTTAATGACATGCAACCACTTGAAGTTTGCAGTGGTTGATCCCCTGAAGGAATGCAAGTCACACCAGTGTTGTTTCTTATGAGACTTTGTTTTTGATTGAGTGTGAAAACAGCAGTGCATGTATCACACAAGATGGATCATCACTCACTGAATGATGCTCATTACAATAGTTTTCTAATGACCGAACAACATACTGTAACATACAGCCTGCACCATTTTCACATAACTATTTCCATTCCTTTTATAGGCATTTATAGGAAACTGAATATTGGATTGAAAAAGAGGTATCCACTGCCTACATTTCTTAAACAGCATCTCTCAATCACAAACAGCAACTCCTGAATGTAATTAAAAGTGCATCACATGACCCCTGGGAAATAATAATAAATATAATAATCCTTGCATTTGATATAGCGCTTTTCATGTCTGTCTCAAAGCGCTTCACAGAATATACTGTAAAGTGAATTGACTGTATATTTGTGGGCGAAACGCAGCAGCCAATTGCGCACAGCAGATGAAATCTGCTCCAGAAGATGCTTGTGATAAAGCAGATTTCCCACGACCAGGTTACTTACTTTTGGTTACCGTTAGGAATCATTATTTAGTGAATCCAGACAGCGAATGCCACATTTTCATCTCCCGATCTTTGATCCCGCTCTCCCCTCCTGAAGACACTAACTCCCCACTGGTATTCACAGTAACTGGGGAGATTGTTAGAGATTGTTATGGTATCACTCATGATGGTTCTGCAGGCACTGATCAACATCTGCTACCTCACCCAAGTGACCATACATACAGATGGTAGTCTAGACAATGAATGCTGTAAGCTATAACAATAACTTGCACTTTAACTTGCATTTGTGTAGAGCCTTTCATATCATCAGTTAAAGTCAAAGCACTTTACAGGTTCAGTGCTGGACATCAATTAAAAAAGATGGGAGAGGATAGGAGGTAGGTGGCCATAGACACATAGGAACATAGGAACAGGAGTAGGGCCATTCAGCCTTTTGAGCCTGTTCCGCCATTCAATTAGATCATGGCTGATCTGTGCCTCAACTAATCCTGTCAATTCCAATTTCCCGCTTTTTCCCCATATCCCTTGATACCCTGACCTACAAAAAATCTATCAACCTCACTCTTAAAGCCTTTTGGGGGAGAGAGTTCCAGATATCTATCACTCTTTGAGTGAAAAAATACTTCCTGATTTCACTCTTAAATGGCCTGGTTCTAATTTGAAGACTATGCCCTAAGTCTTCTATGACTAAGAAATAGCTTCTCTGTATCTACCCTGTCGAATCCCTTTATCATCTTAAACACATCAATCAAATTACCCCTCAACCTTCTAAACTCAAGGGAATACAATCCAAGTTTACGCAGCCTTTCCTCGTAACTTAACCCCTTTAGGCCTGGTAACATTCTGGTGAACCTGCGCTGCACCCCCTTTCAGGGCCAATATATCTTTCCTGAAGTCTTGTGCCCAAAACTGAACGCAGTACTCCAGATGGGGTCTGACTAACGCTCTATACAGCTGAAGCATCATTTCTTTCTCTGTATTCCAGGCCCCTTGAGATAAAGGCCAACATCCCATTTACCTTTTTGATTACTTTTTCCACCTGGGAATTAGATTTTAGTGATTTGTGAATATGGACACCCAAATCTCTTTGCTTCTCCATAGTTGTTAGGTTTTCCCCATTAAGTAATAGAAAATATTTTGCTTTATCTTTTTTCGATCCATAGTGAATGACCTTGCAGTTCACTTCATTAAACTCCATCTGCCACAGCTTTATCACTCACTTAATCTGTCTAAATTCCTTTGTAACTTCCTACTCCCATCTACACAATTTACTGAGCCTCCTAGATTAGTGTCATCTGCAAACTTGGATACAAAATTTTCTATTCCTTTATCCAAGTCATTTATATATATGGCGAAAAGCTGAGGTCCCAGTACAGACCCCTGGAGGACACCATGTGTCACTTCCAGACAATCAGAAAATGTTCCCTTTATCCCTACTACTCTGTTTCCTGCCTCCCAATCAATTACCAAGCCCCGTCACAAGGTTACCTCCGATTCCATGCGCTTCCATTTTTGCTAATAATCTTTTGGGTGGAACCTTATCAAATGCCTTCTGAAAGTCCATATAAACAACATCCGTAGACACTCCCTCATCAACCATTTTAGTGACCTCCTCAAAAAATTCAACTCGATTAGTCAGACACGACCTACCCTTCACAAACTCACGCTGACTCTCTGACTAGCTCATACCTGTCCAAATGTTCAGTCACTCTGTCCCTGATGATGGATTCCAGTATTTTCCCTACAACTGATGTGAAGCTGACAAGTCTGTAGTTTCCCGGTTTCTCCCTCCTTTTTTAAATAATGGAATGACATTTGCAATTTTCCAGTCTAAAGGCATAATTCTCGAATCTAGTGAGCTTTAGAAATTTATGACGAATGCATCTGCAATTTCCTCTCCTGTTTCCTTTAACACCTTGGGGTGGAAACTATCAGGTCCTGGAGATTTGTCTATCTTGAATCTCATTATATTCTCCATTACCATTTTTTAATTTATATTAATTATATTAAGCATTTCATTTTGATTTCTGTACATGCTTTGCAATAGTATGTAGACATAGATTGCATCAGAGTATCGTTCCCATGGATCATGTGACATACTTCACAAGCATTAATTGTTTTACATGCCCTGTTGGTACTCATGTTCTTGTCATTATCTTTTTATAGTTGTGTTTTTATCAACCAAGTTCTTGATGAGGTTTATCACAAGCTGCTCAATAAAACTAGAAATCTTTCCCTTAAATGCTTAAAACTGGAAATCAGTGCCTGACAAATTCCACCCCCCACCACCCCCCCGCCACACACAAACACACATTAATAATAATAATCATTCTATTTGGTACAGCAACTTTCACATCAAGAGGCCATCGCAAAGCAACAACAACAATAAATTACATTTATATAGCTCTTTGCATGTCGGAAGGATGTCCCAAGTTGCTGGACAGTTGAGGGTTTGCACCTGAGCTGGGGGTTGGATTTGAGAGAGTGGGGTGTCAAGGGGACAAGGTGGGAAGATAACTGAAGGCATGGTCAAAGAGAAAGGTCTTGAGATGGACCTTGAAGGAGACAGGGGAATGGGTGAGATGAAGGGACTCTGGGATGGAGCTTCAAGGCTAAAGGCCCAAGTGCTGATGATGAACTAGCAGTGGGGGTGATGTGAAGCAGGACAGTTTGTGTTAGAAACCCAGCTGATCCCCCAGGATTGGGGAGGATTGACTTGATTCCAACATTCCATTGCCAAGAGCATCATGTTGAAGTCAGCTCAGATCCAAAGAGACACCACTTACCAACCCCAAGGAGGGTAATTTTTTACTCTAAATTAGACTAAAGTTCAGTTCAATTCAGACCATTTCAAATAGCTTTGTTGCTCATATTTAACAGAGAGAAACTGAGTCTGTTAGAGACCAGAGCAACTTTTTTTGGACCTGTAACTAGGAGGTCAGATGGAGACATAAAAGCTTATGGAAAAGCTGTAACCAAGAAATAGGGGAAATAACATATGATCAACTGAAAGTAAACAGGATGGGGTGTTTGAGAATTTGATTAAAAATTTACATTTGTAAAGACAATTCTTGTTTTTATTATACTGCATTCACACTCAAAAGGGTGTTAAGGAATGACAATCTTCACTTATAATAATAATCCTTGCATTTGATATGGACTTTATCACATCTTCATGATGTCTCAAAGGGTTTCACAGAATATACTGTAAAGTGAATTGACTGTATATTTTGTGGGCAAAACGCGGCAGCTAATTGCACACAGCAGTGTCCCACAAATAGGCATGGATTGAAGTGACCAATTTCTTTATTTTTTTCTTGAGGGATTATTATCAGGGGTGTGGAGTAAGGAAACTTCCCCAAGGTTTCACCCTGCTGGGAATCAAACCCAGGTCACTCACTTGCGAGGTGAGTGCTCTAACCACTGAGCTACAGAACTCCTGTGGTGAGCCTATACTCCACATGAGCCTTCATGCTTCCTAGTCTCCTCTCTTATATAGCTTTATTCTCTTTTCCCTCGTGTATGCATCAAGTTTCCTCTTCAATGCATTGATACTTTTTGCTTCAACCACAACTTCCATTTCACATTCTCAACATCTCTCTCCATAAAGATGTTCCTCCTCAACTCCCTGTTAGACCTGACCCTTGTTTTGGGCTTATCAATAAATGGAAACTATCTATTCATGTTCAATGTATTAATTCCTTTCCTAACATAAAATACCTCTATCAGGTCCTCTCAATTATCTCATATCCACAAGAAAATCTGAAATCTGTCCAATCATTGTTGATAGCTGTATCTTCAAACTTGGCACTATTTGACAAGTGAAGCAAATTTCTCCCAATGTCCTCTGAGACCCCTCCAAATAAATTAGTCATTCACTCAATCAATGACTGTTTGTGGAACATTGCTGTGCGCAGGTTGGCTGCCGCGATTGGCCAGAAAACACACAAAATCCCACTACTTTACAGTTTATCCTGTGAAGCACTTTAAAATGAATACAAGGATTGTTAGTATCACCTTCAAATAGAAGATTACATTGAACTGTGGGAAATTGCAAAATTCACTCTTAATTTGAAGGCTGCGCAAAACAGCTTTCCAAATTAAAACTGAATTTAATTTGACTACGCAGACTCCCTGCTTGTTGGCTTTCCCAACTCTTCTATGCACAAGCTGTAGATCGTCCAGAACTCTGGAGCTCATATCCTCTCCCACATCTGCTCCGTGACTTTATGATGGCACCCTCGCCCGGTCTCACCGCTCCCCATCCCCCAGAGGATAGAGTTCAAAATCCTCTTCCTCGCTTTCAAGGCCTTCTGCAGCTTACCTGCTTCTGCAGCTCCTTCTTACCTGCATACAGCAGTGTCCCACAATCAATTGTGGATTGAGTGACCAATTTATTTTTTGTTGTTGTTGAAGGAATTATTCCCTCTGGAAAGCCATCCACCAATCGACTAACAACCGGATTCCTACTTATTGCTAGATAAACAGGCGTGTGGAATAAGGAAACTTGCCCAACGTTTTGCCCTGCTGGGAATCGAACCCAGGTCTCTCGCTTGCGAGGCAAGTGCTCTAACCACTGAGCTACAGGATTCCACTTCAGTCAGGCTGACCTCTCAATTCATGTCTTTTCATCATTGATAAGGAAAAACATAGGAATATTTCATAGCCCGTAATCAAGTTCTCAGGTTGCCAACAGAGTACAGTATTTTACAAAAATAAAGATTAGCAAGGAAATAGTTATTGGGAGACTGGAGATTTAGAAAGAAGACATAATTCCAGATTCTGATGGAAGTTATCCAAGAATATTAAAAAGAAGAAACAAGAGGAGCCCGGGTAGAGATTTTTTTTACAGTTCATTAGAAGTGGAAATATCGAAAAGATAAAAGAGAAAAGTTTCTGATTTTCATTGAGGAAAAGAGGAAAATTAGTGGGAAGCATTGTCTACTAAACATCGGTTAGACAAACACGAGTCCTAGGAAGTTAACAGAAAAAATTGCAAGGGATGCAATAGGTAGAATTCAGACCGATCACATTTGATAATTACAACATAATTTAACTTTTCTAAAGGAGGGAGATTCCTGTAGATTTGTTTAATTATTTTGATGAGTAGTTGTTTGAAGATGTCAGTAGAATCAGGGGAACATTGTTAATATAAGCAGATGCCTTAGACCGGACCTTAACAATCACTCAAATATACTTGGGCATGGTTGCTTGTGGGATAATGCTGTGTGCAAGTTGGCTGCAGCGTTCGCTCCACTTTACAATATATTCTGTGTAGACGTATTCACAATGTGAAAGGTGCTACACTGTATAAAATGTAAGGATTATTGTTAGAGAGGTATACAAGATCTTAAATAGAATTGAAAAAGTAAACTCAGAACAATAGTTTGGGATGCACTGAGACAGCATCCAAAATAGGTTTAAGTTTGCAGAAGGCATTTTCGGGACAGACACCAGGAAATATTTCTTTATCCTGAGGGTAAGTAATGACTGGAACAGGTTATCAGGAAATGTAGCTGAGACCAGAAAGCTGGACAGTAGAGTTGGTGAGCAACATTAATAATAATAATAATAATCCTTGCATTTGATATAGCACTTTTCACGTCTTCTAGACATCTCAAAGTGCTTCACAGAATATGCTGTAAAGTTAATTGACTGTATATTTGTGGGCAAAACGCAGCAGCCAATCGCGCACAGCAGTGTCTCACAAACAGTCGTGGATTGAAAATGACCAATTTATTATTGTTTTGTGTTGGAGGGATTATTATTAGGCGTGTGGAGTAAGAAAACTTGTCCAAGATTGTCCAGGTGTCTCGCTTGCAAGGCGAGTGCTCTAACCACTGAGCTACAGGACATTAAGCATGCCAGAGAGTGGATGGGGAGCAGAATTGTAAGACATTGCGGAGATAAGGTGAGGCAAGACCCTGGAGACATTTGAAGGAAGCAGATAAACAAGAGCTGACAGGACATTAGCAGACTGGGACTCGCAGCTGGAGGAGGACAAGTAGATTTGGGTGTCATCCACATTCATGTGGAAGTTGACCCCATGTCTGCGGATAACATCATTGAGAGGGAGTATGTGGAAAAGGAAAAGAAGGGGGTCAAGGATGAAGCCTTAGTGTACCCCTCAGATGACCGGGTGGTGGCGTGAGGAAAAAACATTTGCTGAGATGTTGCCGGTTTGTTAAAAAGGATTCGCACCATACGAGGGCGGTCTCACTAAGGTGGATGAGGAAGGAGAGGTGGTGGAGGAGAATGGCGTAATCGACTGTCAAATGTGACAGAGAGTTCCAGAAGAACGAGGAGGCAGAGGGAGCTCTGGTCACAGAGAGGGGACGTAATTTGTTACTTTGACAAGCATTGTCCCTGTGCTATGGGTAGGGCAGAACCTGGACTGGAGGGGTTCGAGTAGAGATTGGGGGGAGAGATATGAACTAAGTTGATTTGCAACGATGAGTTCCTAAACTGATCTCTGTGAGCAGGGGTAATAATAATAATAATCCTTGCATTTGATATAGCATCTTATCACATTGTCAAGATGTCTCCAAGTGCTTCACATGATCTTACTGTGAAATGTAATGACTGTGCACTTTATGGGTGAACGAGGCAATCAATGTGCCCACAGCAATGTCCCACAAACGGCCAGGACTAGTTTTATCTGGGAGTACTGTGATTTTGAGACCTGCAGGAGGAATCCTAAACTGACGTCCTGTTAAAGAAGTTTGGGATGCTGCCTGTGGGTTGAAAAAAAATAACCCAGCCAATACTTGGATGCAATTTTCTGGGAGGTTGGAGATCCTCCAAATATTTGTCCCATTTCCAAGAGGAAATTGCAAATAGATTGAGATGAGTTCCTCTCTCCAGCCACCACCCCACCCCCACCCACTACCATCCTCCATATCTAATAGACCCATTGAATGCCTGTGTAGCTTTGTGTGCTGAACTGGAGAATTGGAGTCTTCTCTTTCTCCTTCATTACTTGGCGACAGTGGTATTAATAATAATCCTTGCATTTGATTATTACTTTGAAACGTCTCAAAGATTTCTTAAAGTGTGGTGCCTGTGTACACATAGGCAATTTGAGCATAGCAATGTCCCATAACCAGACAGGAAGTGAATGACCATTTGTTTTTATTTGGGGAATTGTTGGCGAGGACACCTGGAGGAACTCCCTTCTCTTTTCGAATAGTGCCATGGAATCTTGAACATTTACCAGAGCAGACAGATGGGAACTTAACCTCTCTTATGAAGGAACAAAGTTGTAACAAGTCAGTTTCCCCAGCACTTTATGGGACTATCAGCCTCGATTATGAATTTAACGTCTTAATGTGGGGTTTGAACACTCTGAGTTAGGGTCAATTTTTTTGGGGGGAAAAAAAAATTGTTTGACATACAGTATGTGGAAACCCATGACTGTGTTTAAAATTATCCAAATCAGAGTGACAATTCCACACATGTATGTCACCTAGACATGGACATTTCTGTGTCTGGAAAAGAATGCACACTCTTTCTGGAGTGGGATGCACCCTGTTTGCCTAATTCTGGAAAATATTAGGTGTAAATTTAGTCTGGCAAATGTTCCACTGCTTGTCCACCTGACACCACCCAACTCATTGGAGTTTTAGCTCATGGGGTTTAGAGGAGCCGAGAGGGAAGAATCCCTGCGCCTATTCTGCCCCTCCAAGTCTGGCTGTTGCGCCAGGCTGGTTGGTGTATCATCAGCAGTGCCCTGGAATACTAAAGACCTTTCTGGCTCAGATACTGAACAATTGAGACCACCACAGAAGATTGACTCAATTCCGACAATCTGTCGCCAAGCATGTCATCTTGGAGCCTGCTCAACACCAAGGAGACCTCACTTATCTCCCCAACCCCTCCCAAGAATGTTCCTTGGGGACAACTGAGCCAAGCTGATTGATGGAGAGAAATTGTTGGGGAACAATTCACTATAATCTACTGTGGGGTATTTTAGGGGGGAAAAAGCTGAATCTCAGCAAAGAGGAAGCTGATTTAGTTGTCATTGGTTGCTGTCTGTTAGTCTGGTGGTGAAAGCTTCTGGTGCGTAGCTGTTAGCCCTACTCTGACAATTTACTACCTAATCTATCAGCAACAGTCGCAATATTTTATTTTGAGCCACTTGCAGGGAATTTGCAATGTCAACAATTTTGCGGCATTTTGCTTTCACAAATGAACCCTGTGCCAAAATCAACTGATTCAGTGCCAAACGGCACAGATCAGAAACATTTCAACACTGGAGTAGGAGGTGATTAACATGCTCAAAAATGGGATGCCGCCCAACATTCCCCAAGGCTTGAAGCTTTGCCTAGAAACAGGTTCCATTTGCATTTTCTATTTTTAATGTAATGTTTGGAACCAAAACAGCTCTCGGAGAGCATCATGGGGTGCTTTGAAAAAAATTTAGTTCACCCTTAACTTTTACTTCATTGGAGACTCACTATGCACAAACGTGCCACTATTTACATGTCTTAGGATCTTAGAAGGTTTACAGCACAGAAGAAGGCTGTTCTGCCAATTTATGCGCTCATGCTAGCTCTCCCGCTGGAGCTATTTACTGTATATTATTCCAAAACATCTGCTCCTTCCCCATACCCATTAATATAATTTCTCCTCCAGTACTTAGCCATTTGCTTTTTAAATACTCAAACAATTAAGACTTTGAATATTCGCTTTAGTGGATAGAAATTACAATTTGTTCTGATTTTGCGCCAAGCAGATTTGCCCTCAATACGCTTTATTATTTCTGATGTCCACAACATCAAGAGATGTAGAATTATGCAGAAAATATGAACGTACAGAGAAGGTGTAACAAACACGCAGGAAAACAAAACAGCATAAAATTGGGAAAGGTTAAAAGGGCCCCACGACTGGAGCTGGAAGGCTGCTATTTCAGATTGGCTACCTGCAACAACATTGTAAACCCAAGGCAGAACATTATAACCTGCATATGGGCTGAATGCAAAATGAAATTGTGCCAAGTCTCTGTACTTTTTGATCACTGCCAGCTGTCCCATCAAACCTCCACTTTACAATCTAGGTCTTTGGATAAATCCTACAGTATATCAACCTGGCTCAATTACTAGTACTCTCATCATTGAGTCAGAAGGTTGTGGGTGCAAGCCCCATGTCAGGATTTTGAACTCAGAGCCAAGGCTGACACTTCAATACATTGTGAAGAAGCGTTGCATTTTGCAGATTCCAGTGAATTGCAAAAATGAGATCCCATCTGCCTGTTTAGGTGGATGTTAAAGATTCCTTAACACTATTCAAATAGAAAAAAGAAATTTCTCCCAGGGTCCTGGTCAGCAATCCCCCAGATAAAAAGTATCATTCACTTCATGGCTGTCTGTGGACATTGCTGTGTTCAAATTGGCTGCTGGGTTTGCCTACAAAATAAAATCACTACACTTGACTGTAAATCCAATGAAGCGCTTTGAGACGCCCCCTCTGATGTGAGAGTGCTTCAGCACATAAAAAGACTATTATTACTCTATATGTTTAATGCCATTATTCACGATGATAATATAAGGGATTTGTAAATATTTAATGTTCATCATCTTTGGGTTATAAGATGTAACAGACACAAAATACTTGGTCAGGTGCTTTCCCCATCTTTTGGCCCTTTCTCCGCCTCCCCTCCTCGAGATAGGATCTTATACTGACGTGTGGTGTGATGAGAGCCAGAAGGCCTTCAGTAATTCATCTATGTGACAAGCTATTTAATCATGGGAGCAACACTATCACCACCAACAACAACAAAATTACATTTGTATAGTTCCTTTCACATTAGGAGGACATCCCAAGGTGCTGGACAGACAGAGTTTCGGACTCGAGCTGGGGGTGGGAATTGGGGACAGCGGAGGGCAGGGGGGGAAGCAGGGTGATCAAAAGCATGGTCAAAGAGGAGGGTCTTGAGATGGGTCTTGAAGGAGGCAAGGGAGGGGGCAAGATTAAATCATTGTGGGATGGAGTTTCAGAGGGTGGAGGCAGAGTGGCAGAAGGCCCGCCTGCCAATAGTGGGATGAGCGAGGTGGGGACGTGAAGCAGGCCGGGCGATATTGCGGAGGTGGGGGAAGCAGAGTGGGTCATGGCACAGGTGTGGGGTAGAAAGGATAGTTGAGAGTCAAACAAGACTCCAAGGTTCCAGACTGGTTTAGCAATGTGGAGTGTGCACCATGGATGGTGATGATGTCAGTGCATGAGGTGAGGAGGCGCTGACAGAAACCAATCAGGAGAGCCTCAATCTTGTTGACGTTCAACTGTAGAAAGTTTGCTCTCATCCAGGACTTGATGTCTGACAGACATTCTGTTAGGACAGCAGTGATCCTGGAGTCAAGGGTGGAAGCAGAGAGGTACAGTTGGGTGTCTTCTGCATACATGTGGAAGTTGACCCCATGTCTGCAGATGATGTCACCACAGCAAAACCCAAGCCAGTCCACTTTCACACACTTTTCAGCAGGAACTACTGAACAGGAATCAGATTGGAAACCTTGGCTGAGTTTTCCCTCTCTAGCTAAGGGAGGTCAGCGATATCTGCCCAACCCACGCACCAGCTGAGACCAACTACTCAGCATGGACTCACTCAGTCTGCATTGTTTAGGGCCACAAAGCATTTGGATGAACACAGGCTACAGGAAGGTGAGTTAGGAATTATAAGAAACTGGTTAGTGCTACACTCCTTTATTGGTTTTTCAAAATATTGGTTTAAAAAAGAGTAAATGTAAAGAATTATGAAGTAAAGAATTCTATAAGTGTTGGTACTGTAGATGGGGCATGGCACTTAGTGGCAGTGATGTGTGTGTGTATCTTTAAGACAGAAATGTGTATTGGCAAAAGGTTTGTTGCTTGTTGCTAATGACATAGGACACACTATTTTACATACTGTTTCAAGGTGGATCCAGTTCTACCTTAGTACTTTGCCTTGGGATATATCATTAAATAGATTTAATTAATGAAGTTCTGTCACATCTTGTATATAATCGTTTTCACAAAAAACCTTTGTGGCATATATATTATATATGGTAGGTTTTGCCCACAAAATATACAATACAGTATAGTTTGTGAAGCGCTTTGAGACTTCTCAACAACGTGATAAGGCGCTATATGAAAAGCAAGGATTATTATGAATATAAGTTCAAAGGAAACATTCTCTGAGTCATTACAGAGTTTGCTTTGGAACATTAGTATCTAAGAAATTATTTTAGCAAGTCATCACTGGAATGATTTATTGTTAATTCCAGTAGTATGCTAAAGGCAAAACTCAGGTATAATTATAATGTGTTCCTTAACTTTGCAAGTTGACAGACAAGTGACAGCTGGGTCACTGACAATAGGTATGATTAATTGGCTAACTCTACTGTCATTGTTATGCCTGATAATAATCTCTCAAGAAAAAATATTACATTTTTTTGGTCACTTCAATCCACAACTGTTTGTGGGACACTGCTGTATGCAATTGGCCTCCGTGTTTCGCCCACAAATATACAGTCAATTCAATTTACAGTATATTCTGTGAAGCGCTTTGAGACGTCTAGAAGATGTGAAAACCGTTATATCAAATGCAAGGATTATTATTGTTATTATTTGACACAATTCAAGTTGTAATATCATTCTTAAAAAGATCCCTGTATTTTGCAAAGCAAGATATTGGTGGCAGACCAGCCAGCCTGGGTTATCGTTAGGACTTGGAGGGGCAAGCCGGTCACTGGGAGCAGAGATTCTTCCCACTAAGCTCACGTTAACCCTGCAAGCTAAATTCCTAAAGAGTAGGGTATTCCTAGCTGGATAAGCAGCAAGAAGCTTGCCGGACAGTGCTCACAATGGGTCTGCGGTTTTAGCTGGTTACATCCCAACAGTACCTTAAGGTACACACTTGTGTCCTGATGCTCTTGCCAATCTGGACCTAATAATTTTTGGAATAGGTAAACGGAGAGAGAATGTGCTTTCCCTTTCGGACACAGGGAAATTGTCATGTACAGGTGACATACATATGTGGAACTCTCATGTGGGTTGGATACACTTATGCATGTTGATGGGTTTCTGAATATATCAGCTAGACTGCAATGGCTGTAGTACATAAGGGCAGATTTAATTTTTTTTAACAGCTGGATGTTAAAGATCCAATACCACTGTTTGGAAAGATAAGGGAGCTTCTCTCTTGTTTTGCCCAACAACCACCAGATAAAATTCATCATTTGGCTGCCGTTATTGGCAAGACTTTCACTTTGATATATTCTGCATTGACTTTCATCACAAAAACGAGGCACTGCATTTGTGGTGGAATTCAGTTAAAGAATGACTTTAAAGATCCGTAAAGATACATTATCACTTTACTGCATTGCATAGTCCCTGGCAGTGGAAAGATAGAGATCCAGGAACATGCATCTGAGTAGATTTTGGACAGACCAGTACTGATTGCACATTGGCAAAGATGGGAGATGTCATGTGCAACAACAACTTTCATTTATATAGCGCCATTCACATGTGACAGCGTCTCAGAGTGCTTAAAATATTCAAGATGATTAGAAGATACTTGTGGCCCTGACCTAGTCCAAAGCCATTTCATGACCATTTAGTTATTCCCTTAGAAAGATGATGCCTCTACACTTGTGCACCTGCGTTAATAGACAAATGTGTATGCTACATACACTTCAAAAAGAAACAAAAGCAATTGACCTTGCAGTGCAAAAAGCAGAGTGTTCTACAATGCCCATTGATGGCTTATTATAGCTCTGTTTGGCTGACAAGAGAAAAGCAGTCTGTTTCTTTTGGAAGAAACACAATCGGAGCCATGGTCCTTTATTCCCTGTGGCCTTCCTGTTTCTCTTTTTAAAGGGGATGGTCTTCATGAAAAACTGTTTAGCAAATCTCTTTTGGATTGATGCTAACACTAGGCACAATGNAAAAATAATCAAAATGCACCATTGTGCTGCTCATGAATGTCCGCAAGGAAAACATAAACAGCTTTTCTGGCTTTGTCCCTATCTAAACACTTCCTAATGTAAGCAATGGCTCATTATGTACAGAGTAGATATAGAGAAAACCTTGCCTACAAATGGACTAGTGCTTCCCAATAAAAATCACAATCAAACTGAAACAATATTTCAACCCAAAATTCATGCGCTCTCAGCTGCTAAGACCATTTTGCTCTTAAAATTGAACATCAAACTGAATTGTGGAAAGTTCTCAAATTCAGTCAATATTTGGATGCTGGTTTTCTACAAATGGTGGAGAAAACCATCTTCCAAATTAAGACTAAATTTAAGAATTTTACTGAAATTTTAACACAAGTGATCTTACTGGGTTGAATTTTGAGACCTCTCATTTGTAATTCTCTGGAGATCCTAGGGGTGAGGAATTCCTCTTGATGGAAAGTGCAGTGACTTGATAATTTTTCCATTAAATTTGCACATTGTCAAAGTTACTCCTCTTATTGGCAAGACTTTCACCTTTGATATATTCTGCAGTCATCCACACAATAAATAAAAGTAAAAATTAATAACTTGATAGTTGAAAGTCAGTATCTCAGGCTTTGTTTCTCAAAAGATCACAAAGGGGGTTTGGTTGAAGAAGGCCCTTCAGCCCATTTGATCTCTTCCTTCCAGATTACCCACACTACTGCCCTCCCATTGCAGTGTTAAAATGATTCTTGAATGATTTCATTGTCCTGCCCTTAACCTATCCTTCCTGGTAACCCATTCCAGTTATTAATTGTCTTTTGTGTAAAGAAATGCTTTCTGGTGTCTATTTGAAATTGCCTTTTGCAACCCTGAACCTGTGACCTATTGGTTTGCTGCTTTCTTTTCCTTTTTGTTGAATTTTGTACTCATTAAATTAGGCAATGTTAGTGAAGTTGAATGGAAAACTTTTCATGGTCAGTATCAAGTGCTCCCATGATGTGCTTTGAAGCAGAGCAATGTTTCCTTGTCTCTGTCTGAAATACTATGCCTCAGCCCCAATCTCAGAAAAGCACTCCCAGCTGCATGCATCCTGTGGCACCTCTGATGAGATAGCCTCTTTAGTGTGAATAAAATGTTGTTTTATATTGCAAATATATGACTAAAGAATTGATAACTTGAACGGACTTGCTAATGTCATTTTATATTAGAGTGTTGGGTCTTTGAGCTCATGGTCCAGCCTGATACTCCAATGCAGTACTGAAGCAGTCCTGCTGTCTTTCAGATAAAATGTTAAAGTTAGGTTCTGTCTGCCCATCAATTGGAAGTTAAAGATCCCATGGCACTATTCAAAAAGAAAAGTCTCTTCTGGTGGTCTTGATCATTCATCCCATGGCTGTTTGTATGACAGAAATTATTTGTGAAGAGCTTTGAGACATTTCAATGTAAGAAGCGTTAGATCAATGGTATTATATCAATGAAAATGTTATCCCTTAGGTCTGGGTTACATTTAATACCAGGTACAACAGGTTAGTGGAAATGTGTGCTGCTTAGTCGCCCCTGAAAGTGTTAGAACCAGAATTACTTGAATGCAAGCGGATGTGACAGGATGTTTTTTTCTATATTGTGGAACACATATCTTTAATGGTTTGAACATTAATGTAATATGCTCTTTCAATCCTCTAGTCAATGTCACTATTTTGGCATCTCTCCAAATAATTTTCAACACCTATTTTCTCATCAAACCTACAATATGTTACTAATCTGAATTACCTAACACAGTCAATCTGCCAGTGAGCTCTATTAATCATACACAAAAACTAAAGCCACTGCAAAATCTCTTGGGACATAACATATGGTGTTTGTAAAATCTATTATTCAATAAAGCATACATGTTCTTGTATTTATATTGTAGTAAATGCATGCAGCTTAAGAGATTTTAACTCAGAGCAAACTGTCTGACTGGCACTAAGATAAAGCAACATTGGAGTTTTACTGAGGTTGGCAAAGCTTTCCTCTGTATTTGCAAACACATAATTCGATAATCAGTAATGGAAGTTGTGTTGAGAAAAATCATTGTATTGTGGAAATGCAGTATCATTAATTTGCTTGTGTGTAAGCTTATTATTTTTTCTGGCTAACTTCACCCTCCCTTCATAAACAGCGACACCTCTCCTTTAATAACTTTTTGAAAGTTAACCGTGCAGTAGCAGCACACCACTATCAGCCTGGCTCTGATGGTGGCACTTTTGCCTCTGAGTCAAAAACAAATTCCATGTTTGAACTCAGTCTGATACATTGCCTGGATGCAATGTGTTGTTGGAGGTGCCATCCTTCAGATGAGATGTTAAACCAAGGTCCAGTCTGCCAGTTCATGGATGTTAGGTGGATGCTACAGATTTTGTGACACTATTTGAAAGGAGAAAGGCCTTGCCTGGGGTCCTGGTTTACAATTCACCAGAGATAAAATTGGTCATTCACTTCATGGTTGTTTATGGTACAAATTGGCTGCCGCATTCTTCTACAAAAATACAGAGTTTACAGTGAATCCTGCGATATGCTTTAACAACAACAACGACAACAAGATTCCATTTATAGAGCGCCTTTTACGTAGGGAGGACGTCCCAAGGCGCTGGACAGTTGGGTTAGGACCCGAGCAGGGGGGAAATAGTCAGGGTGAGGGGAGGGAAGGGAGGGAGCGAGGAGGGGGTAGACAGTTGAGAGTGGAGCTGAAGGCACGGTTGAAAAGAAAGGTCTTGAGACCGGCCTTGGAGGAGGAAAGGGAGGAGGCAAGGTGAAGGCACTGGGGGATGGCGTTCCAGAGCCGAGGGACTGAGAGGCTGAAGGCCCGGCCACCGATGGTAAGGTGGTTGGGGCGGGGGATGTGGAGCAGACTGGAGCCAGAGGAACGGAGGGTACGGGCAGGTAAGTAGGGGGATAGTAGGTCGGAGAGGTAGGAGGGAGCGAGGCCGTGAATGGCCTTGTAGGTGAGGATGAAGATCTTGAATTCGATCCTCTGGGGGATGGGGAGCCAGTGGAGGCGAGCGAGGGTGGGAGTGATGTGGTCCCGAAGCCTGGTGCGGGACAGTACACGAGCTGCAGAGTTCTGAATGACCTGCAGCTTGTGGAGGGAGGTGCCGGGAAGGCCGGCGAGGAGAGAGTTCCCATAGTCCAGCCTTGAGGTGATAAAGGCGTGGACCAGTGTTTCAGCAGCGTGAGAGGTGAGGTAGTGCCATAGTCTGGCGATGTTCCGGAGGTGATGGAAGGCGGTGCCAGTTGTGGCGCGGATATGAGGAAGAAAGGACAGCTCAGGGTCGAACAGAACCCCGAGGTTCCTGACTGGCTTTGAGAGGTGGAGAGTGCAGCCTTGGATGCTGATGCTGTCAGCGCCTGAGGTGCGGAGGCGCTGAGGTGAGCCAATCAGGAGGGCCTCAGTTTTGCGCACGTTGAGCTGAAGAAAGTTGTCTCTCGTCCAGGACTCGATGTCAGACAGGCAGACTGATGGGTGGTCGTGGAGTTGAGGGTAGAGGAGGTAAGGTTGAGTTGGGCGTCATCCGCATATATGTGGAAGTTAACCCCATGTGGAAGTTAACCCCATGTCACCAAGGGGGAGCATTCGATACGGTCGACCACGCTATCCTTCTCCACCGCTTGTCCTCCCACCTCAACCTTCAAGGCCCTGTCCTTGAGTGGTTTAGGTCCTACCTCTCCCACCGTCTTCATTTTGTTTCCACAAACGGCTTTTCCTCCATCCTGCGCACTGTCTCGTGCGGTGTCCCTCAGGGCTCTGTCCTCGGTCCCCTCCTCTTCACCCTCTATATGCTCCCTCTTGGTGACATCATCCGCAGACATGGGGTTAACGTCCACATGTATGCGGATGACACCCAACTCTACCTTTCCTCCTCTACCCTCAACTCCACGACCACCGATGTCCTGACAGCCTGCCTGTCCGACATCGAATCCTGGACGAAAGACAACTTTCTTCAGCTCAACATGCGTAAAACTGAGGCCCTCCTGATTGGCTCGTGTCAGCGGCTCCGCACCTCAGGCGCTGACAGCATCAGCATCCAAGGCTGCACTCTCCACCTCTCAAAGCCAGTCAGGAACCTCGGTGTTCTGTTCGACCCTGAGCTGTCCTTTCTTCCTCATATCCGCGCCACAACTTGCACCGCCTTCCATCACCTCCGAAATATCGCCAGACTACGGCACTACCTCAACCCTCACGCTGCTGAAACTCTGGTCCACACCTTTATCATCTCAAGGCTGGACTATGGGAACTCTCTCCTCGCCGGCCTTCCCGGCACCTCCCTCCACAAGCTGCAGGTCATTCAGAACTCTGCAGCTCGTGTACTGTCCCACACCAGGCTTCGCGACCACATCACTCCCACCCTCGCTCGCCTCCACTGGCTCCCCATCCCCCAGAGGATCGAATTCAAGATCTTCATCCTCACCTACAAGGCCATTCACGGCCTTGCTCCCTCCTACCTCTCTGACCTATTATCCCCTACTTACCTGCCCATACCCTCCGTTCCTCTGGCTCCGGTCTGCTCCACATCCCCTGCCCCAACCACCCTAACTTCAGCCTCTCAGCCCCTAGGCTCTGGAACTCTATCCCCCCAGTGCCTTCGCCTTGCTTCCTCCTTTCCTCCTTCAAGGTCGGTCTCAAGATCTTTCTCTTTGACCGTGCCTTCAGCTCCCCTCTCGACTCTCTATCCCCTCCTTGCTCTCTCCCTTCCCTCCCCTCACTATTTCTATTTCCCCCCTGCTCGAGTCCTGACTCAACTGTCCAGCGCCTTGGGACGTCCTCCCTACGTGAAAGGCACTCTATAAATGAAATCTTGTTGTTGTTGTTGTTGTTGAAGAGGAGGGGACCGAGGACAGAGCCCTGAGCGACACCGCACGAGACAGTGCGGGGGCTGGAGGAAAAGCCGTTTGTGGAAACAAAATCAAGACGATGGGAGAGGTACGACCTAAACCACTCAAGAACAGGGCCTTGAAGGTTGAGGTGGGAGGACAAGCGGTGGAGGAGGATAGTGTGGTTGACCCTATCAAATGCTGTTGATAGGTCGAGGAGGACGAGGAGGCAGAGGGACCCCTGGTCGCAGATGGTCAAGATGTCATTGGTGACCTTGACCAGGGTGGTTTCTGTGCTATGGGCAGCACGGAAACCCGACTGAAGGGGTTCGAATAATGCATAAGACATCCTCCTGATATGAAAGGCATTATATCAAATGCAGGGATTATTATGTATACTTCAATTCCTTAAATTACCTGTCCCTGTTGTACATGTGATGCCCAGAAGCCTGTCATGTGTTACATGGGTTTCTTCTAACTGATAATGTTTTAGAATCACTTGAATTTCTCCCTCCTCCCTGTAGGTAGTCCTTTTTGTTTGATAATGAGTATAACAAGAGGCTCAGGCTTGTAATAGAGACTCATTGGGGTGGAGTGGTGGTCTCTGGATATAGTAATAATAATAATAATAATCCTTGCATTTGATATAGCGCTTTTCACGTCGGGAGGACATCCCAAAGCGCTTCACAGAACACACTGTAAAGTGAATTGACTGTATATTTGTGGGCGAACGCGGCAGCCAATTGCGCACAGCAATGTCCCACAAACAGTCCTAGATTGAAAATGACCAATTTATTATTGTTTTTGGTTTTGGAGGGATTATTATTAGGCTCTGTGTGGAGTAAGGAAACTTGCCCAAGGTTTCGCCCTCTGCCTGGAATTGAACTCAGGTCTCTCACTTGCAAAGCGAGTGCTCTAACCACTGAGCTACAGGACTTAGTAATAATTATAGCATATTCTAATTTCCTGGTCACGTCTCAGGTAAACAAAGAGGTGAGGAACTAAGGCAACTGACACACCCAAGGAGGATTATTTCTGCAGAAATAGAACTTGTCTTGAAATGACTTATATTTGCCTAGAGATGTTGAATATTTGCTTATACTATAATTTGTCTGTTTACACTGTTTATCTACATGTTAATATAAGAACATAAGAAATGCTAGATGAGAATAAAGACCAAAGTCCATCTAGTTTGCCTTCCACCTTTGTGGAGGCTGCATGCACGTATGTCTCAAACTACCTATGTTGTGTGTGTTTTATCCTTTATTTGGAGACTTTAAATGCAAAGTTTGAAATGAATCTGTAAGTTAAAGTAACCTGATTTCAGCCACACATTGACAGGGAGTGAAGAAGCTATCATTGAAATGGAAGGTGTCTGGGGTAGATTTCAATCCTTTGGATCTGAGACCTGATTTGGCGTAAACAGGTCCAGATAAGAGTATCGAAGGCAGGAAAAGTCATTGCTTTGTGTCAAAACTGAATGAGTTCAATTTGTGAAAAGCTTGTGGGATCAGACCCTACCTCAGGATGTGTGCTGGTGACACTGCAGTGCAGTAGTTGAAAAGTGCTTCATTGTCAGAGCCTCTGGATAAGCTGTCAAAAACCACAGCCGGTCTGCTTATTCAGGTTAAAGATTCCATAACACTATTTGAAAAGGGACTGGAGCCTCTCCCAGGGTCCTGGCCAACAATCTTCCAGATTAATTGGTTATACACCCCATGGCTGTTTGTGGGTTTTTGTTAGCAGAAGATGTCTGACAAATAATGTCTGCCAAAACAGTGACTACACTTGACAGCATTTGCCACACAACCACTCTGAGACATTTTGATACAGAAACAAAAATACAGGTTTGTCAGCTTTTTCATTCCCACACTAGGACACTGTTGAATTAATACGATCAACAATACGCAAATGCAGATGGCAGAAAGTCAAGGAAGACTTCATCAAGGTAATATTTTGCTAGTCAGCTTTCAATTGTTCACATTTCACAATGTGCCTCCAAGGTCTTGTATGTAGGTTTTGAGGAAACTCCATCTTCCTTGGAAACTGTTTGCCAAACTTTCAAGGCACGTGATGTAAATCATATCAAAACACATCCTTATATCTAGTTCATATGACTGTTTTTTTTCTTTTATTTTGATATGGAATATCTTAAAGAAATACTGTATAATGACAACTTTATGTATAGCACCCTTCATGTGGGTAGCGTCTCAGATTTCTTAATGACACCACGCTAGAGCGAGGAGGGAAGTGACCATAGCCAAGATGGGCAAGGAGGAGGCAAGGCAGGATTTGCAATGGGTAAACTACAGTTCAGCTGCTAGAAAGTCTCCTGCTTGATAGTCTTATTTTGACCATTTTAATGAAAATACAGTAACACCAGATTTAAAAAAACATGTTTGTCAAAGACTTTTCCATGAATACAGTGAATGATATACAGGAAAACAGCATTAATCTCTTAAGAGTGAAATATGGGTGGAACATCCCTTTGAAAGTGGGAAATTAGGAGCAGGAGAAGAATTTTGCCCATTGAGTCCACTCTACCACAAACTATTCCCTGGACTATGTACCTGCCAAATCCCTTAATATGTTGACTCCCCAAGTATCACTGTTTCCTTTTAATCAGCGCCTCCACACCTCACGCACTGACAGCATCACCATTCAGGGATATACACTCCACCTCACTGAACCAATCTGGAGCCTTGGCATCTTGTTTGACCCTCAACTATCCTTTCTACCCCACATTCGTGCCATGACCCACTCTGCCTTCCCCCACCTCCACAATATCGCCCGGCTCTGCCACTGTCTCACACCACAGACCGCCGAGACTCTCATAGTCGCATTCCTAACAACTAGGCTCGACTATGCAAACTTCCTGCTTGTCGGCCTCCCCAACTCCTCCCTCCGTAGGTTGCAGATCATCCAGATCTCTGAGTCTGTGTTTTCTCCCGCACCTTATACTTGCCTGACTCCACTAGCTTCCTATCACACAGAGGATACAGTTCAAGATCCTCACCTTCAAAGCCCTCCATGACCTTGGTCCCCCCTACCTTTACGACCTCCTACTCCCCTACCAACCTGCCTACCTCCGCTCAGCGGGCTCCAACCTGCTTCACATCCCCCGCCTCGCCCACCCCTCCATTAGCGGGCCTTCAGCTACTTTGCCCCACCCTCTGGAACTCCATCCTGCAGTCCCTCCACCTCGACCCCTCCCTTGCCTCCTTCAAGACCTGTCTCAAGACCCTCCACTTTGACTGTGTCTTTGGTCACCTTCCTTCCTCCCCTCTCCTCTGTCCTCCACTATCCTGACCCCCAGCTCGGGTCCAAAGTACTGATTGTCCAGCAACTTGGAATGTCCTCCCGACATGAAAGGCACTATAAAAATGTAATTTTATTGTTGTTGTTGCCTCTTTGAATGTACTTTCAGTTAGCTTTCCTGTCTCCAGACCCTCGCTTTCATTCCCTACTCGGGTGTCTGGGCAGCAGTGTTAAGCATTTTGAGACTTGAAAGGTGCTATATAAATCCTAGAATCATAGAATCCTACAGCACAGAAGGAGGCCATTTGATCCCTCGTGCCTGTGCTGGCTCTTTGAAAGATTTATCTAATTAGTCCCACTCACTCGCTTTTTCCCCATAACCTTGCAAATTATTCCTTTTCAAGTATATATCCAAATCCATTTTGAAAATTATTATTGAATCTGCTTCCACCACCCTTTCAGGCAGTGCAGTACATTCAGATCGTAACAGAGGTCCAGCTGCGTAAAAACATGTCTTCTCATCTCCTCTCTGGTTCTTTTGCCAATGTAAAATGTAAATTGTATTATGGTATTGTAATAGACCTCAGAATTGAGTGTGTGTGTGGGGGAGAGGTGGGGAGGATTATTGACTTACCAGTTCAAATGAAAGGGATTATCTTATTAAAATCACAATTTTATTGTGGTTGAAAGGCATAATTATAATGAAGATTACATCTTAAAACCACCGTTACACTGAATAATCTTAAATTTGCTCCTGTTTACAGCTGTCAGGGCTGTTTTACAAGATTTTTTCTTGACCTAATGATGTAGACCTCTTAATCCAAACCTGAACAGATGTCCTTATTTATTTGGCAGCTGCAGAGTAAACCTCTTATCTTTGTTTTACAACAACCGATCAGAAATGGATTGGCTGCACAAATTTAACCATAGGTTTCCCATTTGGAATGGCTAGTTTCTATTCATTTTATGGTTAATCTGGAAGATTAGTGAATGTTACAAATAAATGTAAAGCTAAGTGTATTTACAATTTATATACCGCACACATACAAAAACAGCATTTAATGGAAACACACAGATTTATACAGCGACAGAGCACACACATGCATACAAACAGCATATAGATGTATGTAACCCCAATATTTACAGGAATCTTGAACTGGAATAATCCTTTCATTCGATACTATCTTTCAGGGACGGGGGGGCTCGTTGAGTTAAGCAGTTCGTCATAATAATAAAGATTACAACATCTCAAAGCCACTGAATAACTTTAATTTTGCTCCTATTTACTATTGAAGTTTGTCTTCAAGGTGATTTGCTTGACAGTGAAATGTCAGAAATGAGACAGTCTTCCGTGGTGGTCTCAGTAATCCAGTTCCTGAAACGAGTGGGTCCGCAGTACTCCAGGGCATTGCTGATGACAAACCAGCCGGCCTAGCTCACCATTGGGAGGACTTGAGGGGGCAGGTGACGAGTTTCTGCATGTGTCAGACGCGTGGCTGACCAAAACAGAATAATTCAGCAACTGTTTGTTGCTGTAAGATTTGTGATTTTGTAATCTGATCTTTAACATATCAGGAGCCCACTGCTCGTAAAAAAAACAGTAGCACTGCTGGAACCAAGACAAAGGCATAAAAAATCCCATGATCCCTATATGCACAAACGATTGCTCCCTTTACAAGGTGTGATACAGCAACTGTCAGAAACTTTAGCAGTGATCGGCTAAATTGTTGGAGACAAACTTAAAAAAAAATTAAGCAACTGTGGATGCAGTAACTAGTGATGTGAGTGATAGCTTGCACAACCACAGTCAATAATCCCCCTCTGCTCCACCATCCTTCCTCCCACCACACTAAAGATTTAAACTTCCACAGTGACTGGGGAAGCTCCAAACAGGCAACTCATTCACTATTCGCTACAGGGAGAATTAGGAGGGCTTTGACCATGTCTTTTGCTGTCTTTGATGCTCTTCCCTGCTTATCGTTGTAAAAGCAGTAACTTTACCAGCTGAAAAGTATAATAAAAACTATCGGATCTAATTTGCACTATTGCTCAACAGGAACTATGAATAAGGGAGTCTTCTTATTTTCCGTTGGCCTAAGGGAAATCCACTCCAGAAGTAGATAACAGTGGAGTAAAATTCTCATGGGTTGGCCTGATGTATTTCCAGTTACTGCTAGGAGTCTTCATTTGAGTAACTCAGACTTCTTATTAAGGAATTCCATTAAGAAATAGCAAAAAATTTAGTCCAGTGTTAGTCACTAGGATGTCTTTCCGATGTGAAGGGTGCTATACAAGTGTAATTTGTTGTTGTTGTTGTTGTTGTCATTATCAGTCTCCAGCCATTTTGCAGCCATTACATCCACATAAAGTATATGAATTTAAGCAGTGCTTTTCTTCAATGGGTTAAACAGAGTATTAGAGTAACATATCCTTAAACTAGATATAAAGGATTAACATCAAAGCAGCAGTAAAGGTACAGGGGCCACATCATGTCCGATTAGAGCAGTAGTCAGTCACCGTATAATTAACAGAAAAACATAAATCTTTGCTACAATTAAACTGTGCTGCTTTAGGATGTAGAAATTGCAAGGTAAAGGGAGGTGACTGCTGGAACTTGATCCTAATTTTGAGTGATTCATTCAAGTGTGTTTCAGCCATCAACAGTCTATCGCAAGCCTCTCAGTTAAAGGGATAATGCAGTAGTTTATTGTGGAATCAGCGGTCTCCAATTCTTGTTAAACACTCTTTCGATTAAGAATTTGGAGAACACAGATGATACGTTGCAGGATTTGAATAAAATCATGCAAATGTTGGATTTAAATTATCAGGCTATTTGACCCGGCTCCACTCACTTTTCACATATACAAACTGCAGCTTTCGGAGATATGTGCAGAGTTTGCAGAGCATCATCATTTTGTTAGTCGCAGAACTTTAGAACGTTTGCAAATCTACAACTGTGCATTTAAAGGGCTATCAGTAAGTCAGCCTGGCTTAGCTGGCATCACTCTTGCCTCTGAGTCAGAAGGTTGTGGGTTCAAGTCCTATATCAGTACTTTGAACTCATATAGCCAGACATCCATTTCAGTGCTGGGGGTGTGCTGCATTGTTGGAGGTACCTTCCTTTGTATGAAATGTTAAACTGAGGTCAGATGGACGTTAAAGATCCTACGGCACTATTCGAAAAGAGAAGAGAGTCTCTCCCGGTGTCCTGGCCAGCAATACCCCAAATAAAATTGGTTACTCACTATATGGCTGTTTATGGGACATTACTGTGGCTGCTGTGTTTCACCCACAAAATACACAGTCAAATCCACTTGGCAGTATATTCTATGAAGTGCCTGAGACATCTCAACAGTGTGATAAAGCATTATATCAAATGCAAGGATTATTATTAATTAATTATCCCTATGCTTTATAATTAATAATCCCTGCATTTGATATAGCATTTTTCACATCAGGAGGGCATTTCAAAGCATTTCACAAGATTAGAATGTAAAGTGTGGTGACTGTATACTTTGTAGGCAAAGATTGGGAGGCAAGAGGTAATAAAATTCAACGGACAGGCAAATGAACTGCTGACCAAATGACACAAGCATCTGCCTAAGAGGTGCTCAAGCCCTCCCCACCCATCCTAAGTGTACACACACACACTCACACAGGAAAAGCAGTAAGTTGAAAAATATGCACCCTCAGGCGACGAGTAAGTTCAGAGGAGTGATTTTACACTTGGCAGAACATTCACGTCAACAGCAAGAAAATTATTCCTTAAGGATGAGTTTGTCAGCGCTCCACCAATAGCCTAGAGGGTAAAAGAGTCACACAGGATCGAATCCCAGTTTGTTCTGGGTTTAGCTGATCACAGCTGGGACAGTGGTTGGCTTGCAACGGAGCTAGACAAGGAAAATCAGCCTGCGATCCTACCCTGATCTTCATCAGTAGGTTGTTCAACTTCGGGGAAGGGAGGAGGGGGAAGGGGTGGTGGGGGGATCATCTCAACCTATTCCTGTCCTTACCCAACATCCATGCATGTCCCAACTACTAGAGGTGACTCATTCCCTCCCTACCCTTTTCCACAAAGGCCCCCAAACTTCATCTGGTTTAGGGCACCACGATCCCTTAATCCAGACCTGCTGACAGCTATCTACTTTGGGCTTGTACCAACCTAGAAAAAAATGTAGTTCATACTTTCTGATCACCTGGCTGGTCCAGGCAAGACATTGAATGGATTAATTTCCTTTACTCAAGGCTAGAATGCCAGAAGTATAATCAGTGCTAATGTTGTGTAATTTTTCTTTTGATCAGAGATAGTTGTTGAGGGCTGGAGGCTCCTGTAGTTCTATTTGCCAAATTGTGAGTTTTCAAATTATCGGGAATACCACTGATGTACTACTCTGCAGTGACAAGCCTGAAATTAATAGTGATAGTGATAGGTCCATAAGATTCAAGAAAAAATACACTGAAACATTACAGAAAAACGCCTTGCTTTTGTGGTTTATGTCCAGAGGCTTTTATAGGCTCCAGTTACAGTACAGTACAGTACAGCAATTTATGCCAAGGCTGCAGCACAAGAGGGACACAGATTCACAATAGCAATGCGCACTTTCAGTGCAGACATCAGGAAATATTTATTTATCCAGAGGGTAATTAACAGCTGGAACAGATTACTGGTAAGGATGGTTGAAGTCAAGATGCTGGGCTCATTCAAATAACAGCTTGATGTTGTAATGGGTGGTCGGTTGGGGGAGTTTTCTTGAAAGGATGAGATCACTTGTGAATTTATTATGAGATGAAGTCACACCTAGACAAATTGAATTCAAAACCTCATCCTGAGTTTGTGCCTCAGTGCTTTCTAATGCACTATATTAGCAAGTCTGGCAACTACATTAACTGAACCCTTCACTGGACTTCTGAGTTTACTACAAATCCATTAATACAGCACAATACTCAAGTCATATGTTTCACATTCACTTGGTTTACAAAATATTAACGAATATTTTTAACAATTATAGTTTAGCTGGTTAACGTTTTGTTTAGTTTTTGTTTTAGCTGGTTAATGTTAATGTTTCTCTAAACATGGAGTTGCTGAAGTCAATTGTAGAACTGCTATGTTCCACCCTGACTGACATCAGCTAGCTCATGGAACTGAACCTAGCATCAGAGAACCATAGAAATTCATGGCACTGAAGAAGGCCATTAGGTCCAACGTATATGTGCCAGCTCCCTCAAGAGCAACCCTTTCAGTCCCATTTTCCTGCCCTGTATCCATATCCCTGTAGTTGATTCTTTTTAATAATAATACTTGCATTTGATATTGCGCCTTATCACGTCATTGTGACGTCTTACAGCGCTTCACAAAATATACTCTAAAGTGAATTGTGGCTAAACGTGGCAGCCAATTGCGCACAGCAGTGTCCCACAAACAGTCGTGGATTGGAACGTCCTCCCGAAGTGAAAGACGCTATACAAATGTAATCTTGCTGTTGTTGTTGTATTGAGTGACCAAATTGTTTTTTTTAAAGAGATTATTACCCTTGGAAAGCCATTCTCCAATCGACCAACAACCGGATTCCCACTTACTGCTAGGTAAACAAGTATTTATCTAGTTCCCTCTTGAAAGCCGATATGGATTCTACATTCACCATTGCTGCCAGCAGTGCACTCCATATTCTAACAACTCTAATTGGCTGCCGAGTTTCACCCACAAAATATACAGTCAATTAACTTTACAGTATATTCTGTGAAGCACTTTGAGACATCTCAAAGATGTGATAAGGTGCTATATCAAATGCAAGGTTTATTATTATTATTCTGTATGTAAAAACATTCTCCTAACCTCATTTACTGACTAATTGAAATGCATGCCTTCCAGTTTCTGACTCACCAACCAGCGAAAATATTTTGTCCTTGTTGGTTTACATACCTAAGGCTAAATACCTCAATTATATTTGTCGGTCAATCCCTTTGTTTTTGGAATGAATAATTTTGAATCCAATGATCTCAGATTTAACTCATGCTCATTTTGGCTTTAAAATCTGAGCTGGCTATTCTTATGCCCAAAATTGGGGTTGATAAAAATAGTCATTGGGACAAGAGTGTATCCCCTACAGGGAATCTCATGTGCATCATGTCGTTTCTCAAAGATACTTGCACAGGGAGATTAACATTATCATTATCCCAACTCACACTCTTTTAATCCTATTGTGGTAATTTCAAAAATGGACACTGCAACATGCAAGTGGAGCCCAGCCTCAGCACCAGGAACCTCACTGCTCATTACTCTCAGTGGAACATGGCTAAGCACAGCCTTGTATTTAGNAAAAATGGGGGTTGACGGGTGCTGTAAGGTCTTAACCCTAGTGTTACCTTCAGGAAAAAAATAGGAAAAACTTTTCCTAACCCCATTACAGATACTAATGGGTTCTGACAATTCTCTGTCACTGGAGCTGTTTTGCAGCCTGGAGACCCGAGCCCTAAGGTTGCCGAGACAACTTGCCACAGAATAAGGACCCCATGCAGTGTTCTGCCAAGTATATTTCTTAATTCCAGCTGCAAAGAAGTGCAGATTTCACCCCCACCGAGGCAGCACAAACCGTCTCCTCCTCAACAAATACTGTAAGCAGCTAAAGCCTGTCTGGTGTTACGGCCAAACCTAGCATTGATTTTATGCAGAATCCAAGAAACAGTCAATATGTAAGTGACCCATTTATTTGGAGGATTGCTCGCTACTAGACCAGGAGAAACTCCCTTTTTTCAAATAGTTTTATGGGATTTTTTAACATCCATCTGAAGAAAAGGCTGACAGGACCTCAGTAAATGATGGTTAGTACTGGCCAAAGACATGACTCTTCTACTTCCTGATTAATGAAGCTACCCACAGATTAGTATGAATGGGGTGGCATTTTATTATTGAAAAAGGGGCAGCAAATTTCAATACTCTACCTGGATTACAAATCAAATAATAACATGATTAAGACACATTCAAAACAATGCAATGTATTGGTCAACTTTTGCTTTGAACCCCGAGATTTTATTTGCAATAATAATTTTGATTTAAAAAAAATTAAATCCCATATTGATGAGTATCCTTTGCGGTCAATCACTTCTCCAAACAGCTGAGAATGCAGAACCGTGGGAAAAAGGCAGTTCAAGAAGTTAACATCCAGCTACTAATCACCCTGACTGTCACAACATCCCCACAGATTGAAATTTCAGGTTTGCACAGAAAAAAGGCATTAACCTTTCCAAGGCCAGATTACACGCTTAAGAAAATGTCAAGGTTTGCACTTGGAGGAGGGAAGGGGATGGAGGTGTTAACAAAAAAGGACTCCCATGTAGCCTTGAGCTGAACAATATGTATGCTGTTTTTATGCAAACAGTTAAAATCGACCCCTTGATCTGATTTGCATTTCATTTCTGAGTTTTGTGCTTCATGTAAATTATACTCTAGATATCAGCCATCAGCATGTGAAAATCTCTTGTGCACTGAATATTTACATATAAAATCACACAGGTATTCAAATCAAGAACAGCTGGGCTATTACATTGTTTCCGATGTGTCTCAATATCACAAAGGGCCTCAAAGCTAAATGCGGACCCAGGCATTCATTTCTGATTCAGCAGCTATTTCAAGGGTTAGCTAGTACCTACACATTATTGTAAAAAAAATTAGGACTGAGAATAGTTTTGTAACATGATGCAATTAAATAATAAATCTTGCATTTGATTTTAGCGCATATTGTGTTAAAAAGTGCTTTAGTGGCAATTATGTATGTGGAGGCAAACACAGCAGCCAGTTTGCACACAGCAATGAAGTGAATGATACAATTTATCTGTGGATTTCTTGTCCAGAACAACAATAGAAACTCCTTTCTCTTTTTGATTATTGTCATGGGTTCTTTAACCCCAAGTGAACAAGCAGATAATAATCATTGCATATAATATTGCTCTTTTCACAATGGGAGGATGTCTCAAAGGAATTCAGATGAGACCTCTGTTTAATGTCTCATTAAAAGGACAATACGTCCAATAATGCAGCACTTTCCTCAATACTACACAGGAATATCAGCGTGGATTGTAAGCTGATAGTCTCAACTCAAATCCATAACCTTCTGACTCAGAGGTGTGATTGCTACAAACTGATACGGACTGACTGTCACCTTCTTGACAACTGATTTCCAGATGTAGTAACCAGGAGTTGCAGTCAAATAAATATTTGAATTTTAATAATGGTGAGCGCTAGAGAGGGCGAGATCCTCCAAGCATGGCCATTCATGATGTTATGGGACTAATCTTCATTGTTCTGTGTGAAAGTGGCTGAATATGTTTTCTCGAAAGCAGTATGCACAAGTGCTATCAACCTGGCTCAGTGCTAACCAGGCTCAGTTGGTAGCCTGGCTCAGTTGGTAGCATTCTCGCCTCTGAGTCAGAAGGTTGTGTGGGCTCAAACCCCATGTCAGGATTGTAATCACAGAGGCTAAGATGACACTTCAATGCAGTGTTGCGGGGTTATTGCATTCTTTGAGATGCATTCCTTCGGATGAGACGTTAAACCAAGGTTCCGTCTGCCTGCACAGATGTACGTTAAAGATCCCTTGGCACTATTTGAAAAGACGAAGGAGTTTGTTGGCCAACAAATCTCCCAAATAAAATTAGTTATTCACTTCATGGATGTTTGTGGGACACCCCATGTGCGCAAACTGCCCACAAAATATGCAGTCAATCCAATTTACACTATATCCTGTGAAGCGCTTTGAGATGTTGCGACGATGTGATAAGATCCTATATCAAACGCAAGGATTATTATTATTATTAATGAGAGGGGAAACTCCTTATTATCATGTCAGCAACTGGTAAAAGAACAAACTATCACGAGGACCATTCTTGCTCAATGAATAATATGTTCTATTTATAATCATGAAGATAACCTCAAGCTAGTATTGAAAATAAGTCTACTTGATGGAAAAGGAGAGTGTAGCAGAGAAGGCAGTTTCTCCCAGTGTCCTAGTCAAAAAATCCCACAGATAAATTGGTAATTTTTATATGACTGTTTGAGGGACGTTGCTGTATGTAAATTGGCTGTTCTGTTCTGTTTGATTACGTATACATTCATATAAACTGTAGAGCAATTACACATGTCGTGCTTTGAAATATTTCAATGTTACAGATTTATTTCATAGGCAATGCTGATGAACTGAAAATAATTATTATTGTTATAATTATGATTGTTCTGACTGGTTTGAAATTATCAATAAGCCAGTTCCACTGCAATCTCAGCTAAAATCAGTCAGGTCAACACAGTCCAAAATTTAATCCCAATTTGTATGGGTGGGGCCTAAATCCATATAAGGCAATTTGGGAGAGGGGGGATGCAGTATATAATCTGGTAATTATAACCTAGATGTAATATGCAGTTGAAACCTACCCTGAACAAAAGTTTGGGAGTGAACAGTTTAACCCTCCCCTTCACCCCAAAGCCAAATAATACAGTATTAGTTATCAAGGACCACAGATCAACATTATTCATGGCTACAAGAGCATGTTTCAATAATGCTGCATCAGTAAGTGTCTTGAAATGAAACCAGTATCTGGTTAAGCAGCACTGAAATGGTTCCTTGCTCACTTGAAAACAAACTTGTTATCACTGTTCTTGAGTCTTCAAAGCCTGTGGGCAGAATCATTTTCCCAAAGTCGGAGACATGGGGGTGGTGTTCAATGCCAAACCTGCCATTAAAGATGGATATTAAGGATGTGCTTTAATGCCTTTCCTTGCCAATGTAATAATTATCAACAGTGAGTATCACATCACATGCCGCATGTTTTCTCCAGCTATAGCTGTGGAGGAAATATATTGAGCAGAGAACATTCCCCACAAGACTTGCTTTCTCCTTGAAGTAAATTGTGGGAAATAATTGGGGATAAACCTAATAAGATATTTATTTGTTACCTCAATTACAGAAACTAAATCTAGGCACACCCTCACCCAGAATTGAGCTAAACTAATTTTCACTCTTCTTCTTCCTCACAGCAGGTTTATCATAGAGACGGTCAAGCTCTTTGGACATCCAGGGACAAGAGTTAGAATTTATGTAAATCATTAATTCTTGATAGAATAGTCTTTTGCATTGTATCAACTTTAACCCACAGTAAAGAGGATATTATAACTTCTATCCTGAAACTGGAAAAAAATGCATAGAAAGGATGAGATCATATTGGCCTGATGACCTTCTTTACCCAATCGAGCTGCTATATTCCCAGAAGTTTGGGTGAAATTTGTGGTGTTTAGTCACACATTATAATTGTTACAAAACACAACTAATTTCGCACCATTTGGGACCTTAATTTGGCCATTTGAATTAATATTCATAGAATATACTTTGCATGGTTAAATGGTCTCAGTCATCTCACAATGAATCTGTCGCAGGTGATAATAAATTGTAGCAGTTTTTCCATAAAATTTTGTCTAAATGAACATTAGATTTAGAAGAAATTTTACATGACTGCAATTTCTCTGCTCCGATCCCTTTCTTTTAATCAATAGGTAATCTTTGGATCTGGCAAATAGGAAAAAACATGAACACTGCCAGATCTAGCATTCATTCCCAGCTGTTTGAAGCTGAATGTCACACCACACATATTCTTGTTGCCTATGAAATATGAGATCAAATAGGGTGAAGGACCTTCTTTTGTGATGTTGACTTGTGATGTTGTGAACTGAACGGCTTTCAAATGTGAAGCTTTAAAAAAACTATTTTTGATGGATTGTCTGCTCATCAAGTTGAGGGATATCAGGTCCTTCCTGCTTTTTGGACTAAGAGTCAGCACCAAGTATTCCTATGTTAGGTGCAGCATGGCAAACACAGAATAAAACTCTCTCTAGTCACCCTAACAACGTTCTTTAAGGCTGAGCTCTAAAGAGCTAATATAGTTCCAACTTGTGCTGTGTTTTGGGTATCTTATAATAAATATGATAATCCTTGCATTTGATATAACGCGTTTCACATTTTCTAGATATATTAAAACGCTTCACAGAATATACTGTAAAGTGAATTGACTGTATATTTGTGGGCGAAACGTGGCAACCAATTGTGTAAAACAGTGTCCCACAAATAGTTGTGGATTGAAGTGACCAATTTATTATTTTTTTCTTGAGGGATTATTATCATATTCGTGGAGTCCTGTAGCTCAGTGGTTAGAGCACTCGCTTTGCAAGCGAGAGACCTGAGTTCAATTCCAGGCAGGGCGAAACCTTGGGCAAGTTTCCTTACTCCACATGCCTAATAATAATCCCTCCAAAACCAAAAACAATAATAAATTGGTCATTTTCAATCTAGGACTGTTTGTGGGACATTGCTGTGCGCAATTGGCTGCCGCGTTCGCCCACAAATATACAGTCAATTCACTTTACAGTGTGTTCTGTGAAGCGCTTTGGGACGTCCTCCCTACGTGAAAAGCGCTATATCAAATGCAAGGATTATTATTATTATTATTATTATCAGGCGTGTGGAATAAGCAAACTTACCCAAGGTTTTGCCCTGCTGGGAACCAAACCCAGGTCTCTTGCTTGAGAGGCAAATGCTCTAACCAGTAAGCTACAGGACTCCACATTATATATTTTTGTGCAATGGGACAGTACTCAGAATGGGAACTGGTTTGCGACTGCCGAAATGCACTACACATCCAAGGAACCCTTATTGCAGCCAGGAGAGAAAGCAGGCTTTCACCCTATCAGTCTGCATTGGGTTTAACCACAAATCCCAGAGATGAAAATGATAACAACAACAACAAGATTACATTTGTACAGCGCCTTTCACGTCAGGAGGACGTCCCAATAACCCACTGCATCACTTAATATTTCTGTTTTGTTTTAAGTCTTCAACTTTCTGTTTCTTTAGCTTCATCTTACAGTAGGAAAGAAGGGTGATGTTGTATGTGGATGTCAGCTGGTTCTAATCTGGAATTAGCAGTCATGACTTCAGGAGTATGAGACTCATGCTACTGTTTAATGATTGACATTCTCAGTAAGTTAGGATTGTTGTGTGAGGCTTGAGATTTAGAGTGCTGGTGTAGATACACAGTCAACAGGTACATATGGTTCTTAATATTCTTCACAGACACAAAAATCAGCATGCAAATCCAGAACTGGGCTGGAATACCGAACAGAGCATTAGAGTACAGTGCCCAGTTAATGAGCATGCCGTATATTCAAACACTGATCGAATAATGCTCAAAGCTACTTCAGTTTGTTGACAGAAACAATCCCTAGCACTGTCAATGCATCTTAGTAGAGGGATTAGTTTGAAAAAAATTCCAGATATTAAGCCCAGTGCGATGCTAATCCCAATGCAAAGTTCAGATGTAGATAAATACGTTGCAGAATCTAAATTTGCCCTGTAGCTGTAGCCCATGACAACAACTTAAATCTTCTCTGCTTTGTTCCACTGAAGGTTGCTATATGTTATATGCCAAAGGAATATAAAGCTGTTATGAGATGACGAGTATGGTAGTCTTGCAAACGGCTTGTCTGATGACAACTGGGTAGAATGCATTTAGTACAAGTATTACATGTGTTATGAAATATGAGAGCAGATGTTCATAGTTGTTAAGTCTCAAGCATTAATTCTGCGGATTTGCAGATTCTGAGTACATTTGTCCACAAGCATGGTCTCTGCCTTATTTGTGTCAGCCTGGCTCAATTGGTAGCACTCTCAGTTCTGAGTCAGAAGGCTGCTGGTCCAAGTCCCACATTATAACTTGGAACTATATAGTCTGTGTCGACACTCCAATGCCGTGCTGGGGGGGGGGTGATGCTTCATTATTGGAAGTGCTGTCCTTTGGATGAGACTTTAAAGCAAGGTCCTGTGCACTTGTTTAGGGCATTAAAGATCCCAAGGCACCATTTGAAAAGAAACTCCTCGGGGGCTGACCAACATTCCAAATAAAATTGATCATTTATTTCATGGCTGTTTGTGGAGCATTGCTGTGTACAAGTTGGCTACCACATTTGTCTACAAAATACAGTCACTACAGTTTACAGTGTATCTTGTGAAGCACTTTGCGATGTCCTCCTGACATGAAAGGTGCTATACCAAATGTAAGTAGTATAATGTTATTACAATGAAATTTGTTTTATCGTTGATTCTCAGAAAAATTAACTGCAGTTACCCTCTTTCCAATCTACTTGTCCTCTAAATTTCAAATTTAAGTAACCTTTCAAAGTCAAGTGCTTAAAGAGAAATTATTTCACAATAATTCTGCCATACAAGGAAACTGGATCACTTTTACACACATAGCAGCAAATATCCAGTGCGCCGCTGAATAAAAGTAGTCTGTTTCCTTGAAACCTGTCCGATCTGATAGCCTTGTGGTGGGGTAATGTATCAGCTGCCACCTAACAAGCTGACACAATAATATCAGTAATTCTATATACATCCTAATACTACAACTCTACAAGGTACATTGGAATTACTGTTTGCAGTTACTGGTGCAAGTCGGAGTCTGCTTAGTAACTGATGTGCAAATATAATGTGCGTGCAGCCAGCCCATAGCGACCACACACAATTGGATCTTCTAGTTTCACCTGAAATCAGAGCATGATTGTGCATTCAAGGAGGTGTGTGCATGGTGCACAGTGTACCTACAACTTTCACAACGGTGCTCTGAGTATTAGATGAAAACAGAACACCTATTTTATGATATGCTATACTTACACAATTTGGGCAACATGACTTTGTAGATCTCATTCATTCACTCAACAACAACAAGAGGATTACAGTGAGACACCTGGATTCAATTCCAGGCAGGGCGAAACCTTGGGCAAGTTTCCTTACTCCACACACCTAATAATAATCCCTCCAAAACCAAAAACAATAATAAATTGGTCATTTTCAATCTACGACTGTTTGTGGGACATTGCTGTGCGCAATTGGCTGCCGCGTTCGCCCACAAATATACAGTCAATTCACTTTACAGTGTGTTCTGTGAAGCGCTTTGGGACGTCCTCCCGACGTGAAAAGCGCTATATCAAATGCAAGGATTATTATTATTATTATTATTCTGCGAAGCAAGAAGACGTGAAAAGCGCTATATCAAATGCAAGGATTATTATTATTATTACATTTGTATGGTGTCTTTCAAGTCGGGAGGATGTTCCAAGGCGCTGGACAATGTACAGCATTTCAGACCCGAGCTGGGGTCAGGGAGGGAGAAGGAAGGGGAGAGGAAGGGGGGTGACTGATGGCATGGTCGAAGAGAAGGGCTTTGTAGGTGAGGACCAGGTTCTTGAACTGGATCCTCTGAAGGATAGGGAGCCAATGGAGTCACACTGAGTCACATCACTCACATCAAGACTGGATATAACAAAGACCTAATGCAAATATGGAGTGAATTGCATCCAGTGACATTATAACAGCTCTCATGAGCATAGGATCTTACACATCACAGGGAAGCAAAAGGCTGCAGTGGGTCCCAGCTGCCTATTCAAATAGTCGTTAAAGATCCCAAGGTACTATTCAGAAACAGTTTCTTTTTCAGTTATCCTGGTCAACAATCCACCAAATAATTCACTCCATGGGTGTTGTGGAACATTGGTATGTACAAATTGGCTACCGTATTCGCCAACAAAATACACACAGTTATATCACTATACAATACATCCTGTGAAGTCCCATGAGATGTCTTGACTATGAAAAAAGTACTTTGAGATATCCTCCTGACATGAAAGACGCTATGTCAAATGTAACTATTATTGTTATTTATAAGGCGCTATGTCAAACACCAGGACTATTATAAGGATCATTGTTAAAAAATATTGTTATGTTGCATTGCATGATTGCATTCTAATTAAAAATATGGGTATTCAATACTTCTCCCTCCTTACAGCAAAGCCAGTTCCAGTTCAATCAGCTTCTCTTTTACAAGTCTTTGATATTGATTTCTAAGTTTCATTTATTTTATGTGATTTTCACTGCTTTATGGAGTTATCAGCAACTTTCAGTGGGCACCGATGACTCATGTGTCTGTATTTTAAATTGGTAACAAATGTGCATACTAAAATTAATATAGCATCCCATCACAATGAAATGTCTTAAAGTGCGCTATACTTTTTAAGCCTACTGAATTGCTTGCAAAATAAATGGGGAGACCTTCCACCTGGATCCAGATTTATTCTATTTTCTTAGCATTTAAGGGTGTGCAGAATTTGGCAAATTGTTGAATTCAGTCTTAAACTTTTAAGTCATGGGGCAGCCCCAGTGGTGTATAAAATAGAACTACAGCTTATGGACCAGGATCTGTTTTGAATTCTGCTCCATGTTGAGTTTGCTGGTCTGAGCTGGGATTCCAGGGGAGGCTAAATTGGCTTTGGCCTTCTCAGGTGGGGTGGGGGTAGGGGGGGGAATATTAGCCAAGATTCATGCTCCAGGTCCCCCTACAGTAAACGGGGTCTCCTTGTAACTGAACTGGCTCCAAGGTGACATATTTGGCAATGGACTGTCAGAATTGATCCAGCTCCAGTATTCCAGGGCACTGCTGATGTCAGCACAGCCAGCCTGGCTCATCGGCAGTCACTGGGGGCAGGGAGTCATCTCTCTTAGCTCCTATTAACCCTGCAAGCCAAAGCCCTAATGGGTAAGGATGGTCCTAGCTGGACAAACAGTGGGCAAACTTGCCAGACAGTGATATCAATGACAAGCTATGCCATCAAAGGACAGTACCTCCAACGATGCAGCACTCTCTGAATGCTGCATTCGAGTTGTCAGCCTGGACCTGACGCGGAACTTGAATGTGGTCCTTCTGACCTAGAGGCGAAAGCATGACTGACTGAGCCAAACTAACACCAAGGCACTAAGTAGTGAGAGGAAAAAGAATGAGAGTTGAAAAGACTTCTACTTAAAATTACTCGCATGATTTTCCAGAAAGATGACATTGTTTTGTGAGGCCCACTCACACTGCATTATGTAAAGTACTTCTGCTTTCTGTAAGGATTGAGTTGCAGCCACAAAAGTGTTCTCATCCACGTAAGTGAACATAGAAACTTCTTTTAAAGTAGGGAGTTTTTCCCAGTGTCCTGGCCAACAATCCAAATAAAATTGATCTTTTCCCTCATGTCTGTTTGTGGGACATTGATGTGTACAAATTGGTTGGTCATTCACCAACAAAATACACAGTGTATTATGTGGAGGCAAAGAGACAGAAAGATGGCCAAAGATGCAATCAAAGAGGAAGGTCTTGAGTTGTACCTTAAAGGAGGCGAGGGAAGGAGTGAGTTGAAGGAACTCCGGTATGGAATTCCAGAGAGCAAGGGCGGATACACTGAAAGCCTGAGCACCAATGGTGGGGCAGATGGGGCTGGGAACGTGAAGCAGGCCAGTGTCTGCTTAGTGGTGAAAGAAGTAACTGGGTTTTTAGGTTTTGAGGAGGTCACAGAGGAAGGTTGGGGACAAGCCTGTAGAAGGATGTGAAGGTTATGATAAGGATCTTGAATTCAATCTGCTGGGAAATGGGGAGTCAGTGAAGCCAGGTATGGATGATAGACATGTGGACCCTAAATGAAGAGAGTAAAATTGTTAGCTTTTTAATCATTTTGATGTTTATAAGACTTGGCTAATTTGTTACTCCATCCTGTTTACATAGGATGTACAGTATTTCCTACTCGGGCTCAAAGCTTATTTGTAAGTGTGGTATGCAGAATTTGTTACAAAATAAAGTAAACGTAAGTTATTTTAAAAATTGCGCATCCTATCCATCTCTTTTCAAATACCATAAAAACTAATCACTCTTGCATTTGATATAGTGCCTTATGACTTCATCAAAACATCTCAAAGAGGCTTCATAGGATTTACAGTAAAGTGTAATGTATTTGTAGGTGAATGTGGTAGCCAATTTGTGCACAGCAATTTCCCGCTAACAGCCATGGTGTGAATAATTAATTTTATCCAGGACAGGACATAGGAGAAACACCTCTCTCTTTCGAATAATGCCATAGGATTTTTACATGACCTCAATTTAATGTCTCACCTGAATGACAGCAGCTTCAACAATGCAATGCTCCTCCACCCCTGCCTTGGAGTTTCAGTCTACAATGTGAGTTCATAGAGCCATTGTTACACTTTGACCCACAAACATCTGACGCAGAGGCAAGAATGCTACCAACTGAGCCAGACTGACATAATAGATCATTAAGAAACTGGAAAAATATAAAAGGGAAATACACGTGAGGGTTGGTCTACAGCAAGAAAGTGTAAAAATGTAGCAAAAATATTCCATAGAGAAATAAATTATTATCTGGCGGGCGAGATGTGTAAACAAAGGAAACATTTAAAATGAAATGAGTGAAAAAAAACTTGGGCCGCTACAAATCTGGATTAAGCACAGAAAACGATGGAAATGTAGTCTTTAAAAGAGAAAGTTAGGACAGCACCTCGGAATCTGAACATGAACCCAAACTGAACCTCATCCCTCAGACATCAAACCAAACACCCCAAATATGAATATTTTTGTGCAAAAAAATACCCTTTTGGAAAGATTCAATAACAACTTTCAAAAAGGAATAAGATAGGTACTTGAAAAGGAAAAGTTTGCAGGGGTATAGGGCAAGAGTGGGGGAATGGGTATCTCTTTCAAAGAGCTGGCGCAGGCACGATGGGCCGAATGGCCTCCTTCCGTGCTGTAATATTCTGGGATTCTATCAATGGCTTTTCTGCTATGATCACATATGAAAGCAATATAACATGCAGATTTCTTTTGCCTTTGTAGTTGTCGTGGCTGGTTTTGAAGGAGATAAGCTTTAAAGGTCAGCAAGTTTTCTGTGAGCCCTCAGGGACATTTGAGCATAAAACATTTCATTGACATGGGTACATGAAATTTTTTCAAGTGGCATGTCTGTGCCTTTGTGGAGGTCCATGCAATGTAAAGTAAATGTTGCAAATAACTTGCTCTATAGAATGAAGTCACGCAACCTCAGTAAACAAAGTCATGTAGAAAAAAACAAAGGTCTCCCACTGCTCTTTAACATTCAGCGGAAAAGCATAACAAGAGCAGGCTTTCGTAGTTGGACAGTCACTAAGAAAAATGAGTCAAGCATCACATCTACACATTCTTGGGAAGATTCAAATCTGTAGGCCGCTGACACGAATGACATTTTGCTGCTGGGTATCATGGAAATATAGAACGTTTACAGCACAGAAGGGGGCTATTCAGCCCATATGCTGCTCCTAGCCCCCCCATTTGAGCTATCTATTGAAATCCCCTGGTCTTTCCCAATGCTTATAATATTTGTCTTCACATATTTATTCCTCTTTAAATGTTATTATGCATAATAATCTCTTCAAAAATATTAATCTTAATACTGATGTGGTCGCTCAATCCAAGACTCTTTGTGGGACACTGCAGTGTGCAATTGGCTGTCATATTTTGTCTGCAAAATATACGGTCAATTCACTTTACATATTCTGTGAAGCACTTTGAGACATCTCAACGATGTGATGAGGTGCTATGTCAAATGCAAGGATTATTGTACATTAGTATTTGGCTTCAACAACCATTGGTGGTAAAATTGTACATTTTAACCATCCTCTAAGTAATAATATAATAATAATAATCCTTGCTTTTAATATAACGCCTCTTTTTAACCATCCTCTAAGTAGTAATATAATAATAATAATCCTTGCTTTTAATATAATGCCTTATCACATCTTTGAGATGTCTCAAAGCGCTTCACAGAATATACTGTAAAGTGAATTGACTGTAAATTTTGTGGGTGAAAATAAAATAAATTCTTCTAAATATTCTTTTTTCTTCTGGTAGATGTCTCTGATAAATCTCAATTTATTTCTTGTATTTATTGTCTTGAAGAGGAGTGGAGTAGTCTTTCTTTCCTTACCATCTTAAATCCTGCTGTTCAACAAATAAAATGGGACTGTTCAATTCACGGCTGTTTGTGGGACATTGCTGTGCAAAATTGGACTGCCGCATTTGCCTCCAAAAAAAGACACAGTCACTGCACATCATAGTAAATCCTTGCAAAGTGCTTTGGGACAGCCTTGTGAATTCAAAGGTGTTATATCAAGTTCAAGGATTAATATTATAATTAATAACAAAATCATTCAGAATTTTAAAAACCTTGCTTAGATCCCCTCTAAATCTTCTCTGTTCCTGGAAGGACAGTCCTAAATATTAAAGTCACTCCACATAACTACTGTATAACGTTTAATTCCTGGTATCAGTCTAGTCTTCATTTCCACTGAAACCTATCCATGTCTGTGATGCCCTTTCTATTCAAGTGTGGGTTTGTTTTCCTCCGTTAGTTCAGTGTAGTGATTCACAAATCGCGTGAAACATTGCATTGTCATTATTGGCAAACAAAACAGACTAACCCTACTGAGTCAGTAACTTGTGGGTACAAACTTTAAAATATTCTTTTAGTTGATCTAACACAGGACATTACTAGGATGCTATAATTGGCCTCAGTATCCTTGTTTAAGAAGTATGTGTGTGTGGACAGGCGGGTGGTGGGAATCAAGCATAGCTCCCTCTCCTAGATCATTGACCAGTGAACCCTACTGGAAAGTGCTCACATGTAGACAACAATAACAACAACAACAACTTGCATTGATGTAGCACTCTTCCTGCAGGATAGTGTCTCAGGGCACAGTGGTGGAGCTTGATGGCAGAGCTAGGGAGAGGAGGAATGTGATCTCTGTGAATGAGACTGGACTTGGCTGTGATGCTCTTTATGGTTGAATAGCCCATTGACGTTTACTACAGTATATAGGATGTAACGGAAAGGATGGCCACTTGAACAAGACACCAAGGGTGAGATTCTGGTGAGATTCCTTTCAACGCAAGAAGCAAAATATAATGTAATTCAATAGGTCTGAGCTGGTTGCACAATCGTAGATCAAATTACTTTACAGTAGAGCAAAATGAAACCCAGACCCTGGAGCTATTTTGTCTTGTCATTTTTAAGTTAAATCTCATTGCATAGGTTTTCATTGTTTATATGTCCTCACTTATTTTGGAACAGCTACGAATGTGGACCAAAGTTTAATTAACAGTCGCCAGGTAAACTGAATCAATCTTCTGCCAAGGAACAGTTCCCACTATTCAATTCCTCATTGAAAGCATGAAATTATGTATATAAAAGGAAAACAACGTTGTGGCCATTGAGGTCAAATGTAAGGTGTGACACTTTCTGCAACTCCACCAAAGCCCATTGGATCTGCTCTCTCTCAAACTAGCAGTGCACTTACTGACTTATCTCAACAAAAAAGTGGAGTACCAACAACTACATTGGTGTATTCTTGGGGTGATAGGGCCAATGAGTGCTGTACTTTGAGTCCAACTGTTGTTAAGAGCCAGATGACATCTTTAGTTATTGACTAATCACACTGGATACATTCTTCAACAATGCAATATTGTTAAATAATTAAGAGAAATTTCAGGACACAACCTTGGAGGTATTTCTTTACATAGAAGGCAATTCGCCCACAAAACACACTGTAGAGTATATCCTGTGACATCATTCGAGACATCCTCCCACCATGAAAGGCCATAGAATACATACATTAGAATACATTAGAATATATAGCACAGAAACAGGCGCAACTGGTCTATGCCAGGACTATTTATATAGACTATTTATATAGAATAAATGTAATTATTGAAATGATGATTATTAATTTTATTGTTATTCATTTTATTATTAATAATAATAATTAGGGACTGGAACTGATTATCAGACAGGGTGTTTAAGGCAAGGATTATTTAAGAAATAGCTCAACTCTATAATGTGAGGGCAGTGGGTTAGGTATTCAAATAGGCCGAAGGATCTTCTTCATACAAATCGTGTGATCTTTGAACACATACCTGGTCGCAATTTTTACCCCAGTATTACTTCTTTTACTACTTTTTATCACATCACATAATTGCAAAGTCTTATTCCCAATGGACTGGTAGCAAAATTACAATATTTGCAGATTCAGGAAACCTCATGTAAATACATGGCAATCTTACCAGTCAGCCACATAGACCAGCATGGAATGGAAAGTTTACTGGAGTTAATGAGTAGTGTTCATTAAGTCTAATTGATAGAAGGACAGCAGTTAATTCAACAAAATTTCTAAGATATTTCTCCTCAGGCTTATTTGATAAATTTTCAGAGGCAGGTAATCCACTGCCATTTTGGTGGAGTGGTATCGTACAATGATTACATAATTTCCTTGGAATATTCATATTAGATAGGTAAATTATGTATTATATACCCAGAATCATGTGTTAGAAAGGTGCATGCTATACAATGAGTTAATTCCTTTACTGTTTTCTCTCACTTGGAACAAACTTTATATTTAGCACAGATACTAAGTGTTGAACACAAGTGAGACACATGGAGACACTTCTCCAGAAGTTAAGGTGAACATAATTTATATTTGTAATAATAATAATAATCCTTGCATTTGGTATAGTATCTTTCGGGAGGATGTCTCAGAAGCACTTCACAGCATTTATCTTAAAGTGTAGTGATTGATTGTATATTTGTAGGGAAATGTGGTAGCTCATTTGTACACAGCAATGTTCCACAAACAGACATGAAGTGAATAACCAATTTTCTTTGGGGGATTGTTGGCCAAGACACTAGGAGAAACTCCCTTCACTTTTTGAATCATATCATGGGATCTTTAATGTTCACCTGAACAGGTGGGTGGGACCTTGTGAAGCACTTTGAGATATTTTGAAGATGAGGCATTATATCAAACACAAGGATTATTATAAACCAACTCCTCCTGTGCTTCATCTTTGACGTCATGAAGCAAGTTCCTGCGGTCGCTTATCTCACTCTTCGTTTTCAAACGATCCACCTAAACTTTCAGACAATTGCAGCTCAGGCATTTCAAAGCTCACATGCTGAAGGAAAATTACTGTCTGAGCCTGTAATTACCTTTTTCTTCTTAAGAAATTCTATGACTGAGCTCAAAAAGGTCACAAGAGAAACTAATGAAAACGCCAAAGGAATAAAATCAGCGATAAGCATGGAAATGAGAACTGTATGATGTCCCTACAGTAAAACTACATTGTTTAATGTAAAACTGAATAAAATAATACAACTCCTAAGTTCTAACACAAATTAGTCTCGTCTTATAGCCCCAATTGTTAATATACAGATGAAATTATAATAGGGTAAAATTGACACTTATTTAAACTGGGGAACAATGCAAAATTTCCCTGGTATTTCTTCACAGATTTGATGTGTTGATGCGGTACTGAATTTATTAAGAAATATCTAATTTTCCAATTGATAAAGAAGGTTGGCAATGATTATCACTCCCTCCACTTCGGCAGAATAGTTGTCATCGTAGAATTATACAGCACAGAAGGAGGCCATTCAGCCCATCGTGTCTGTGCCGGCTCTTTGAAAAGAGCTATCCAAATCAATCCTACTCCCCCGCGCTCTCCCCATAATTCTGCAAACTTTTCCTCCCCAAATAATTATCTACTTCTCCCTTAAAGGCTGTTATTGAATTGTCATTCACCACCCTTTCAGGCAATGCATTCCAGATCCGAACAACTCACTGTGTGAAAAAATGTCTCCTCAATTCCCCTCTGTTTCTTTTAACAACTATTTTAAATCGGTGCCCTTGGGTTACCGACCCACTCGCCAGTGTAAATAATTTCTCCTTGTTCACCCTATCGAATCACTTCATAATTTTGAAAACTTCTATTAAGTCTCCTCTTAACCTTCTCTGCTCCAAGGAGAATAATCCTAACTTCTCTAGTCTTTCCTGATAACTGAAGTCCCATATTCCTGGTACCATCCTGGTAAATCTCCTTTGTACCCTCTCCAATGCCTTGACATCCTTCCTAAAGTGTGGTGCCCAAAACTGAACACAATACTCTAACTGAGGCTTAACCAGTGTTTTATAAAGGTTTATCATAACTTCCTGACTTTTGTATTCTATGCCCCTATTTATAAAGCCTAGTATCCCATATGTTTTTTTAACCCCTGTTCTGCCATCTTCGAAGATTTACTTATATGAACCCCCAGGTCTCTCTGTTCCTTCACTCCCTTTAAGATTGTACCATCAGCTTATATTGCCTCTGCTCATTCTTCCTCCTAAAATGCATCACTTTGCATTTCTCCACATTAAACTTCATCTGCCACGTGTCTGCCCATTTTACCAGTCTGTCTATGTCCATTTGCAGTCTGCTACTATCCTCCTCACTGTTTACTACTTTTCCTAGCTTAGCATCATCTGCAAACTTGGAAATTGTACTCCCTGTACCCAAGTCCAGGTTATTTATTTAGATCAAATCAGCAGTGGTCCCAATAGTGACTCCTGGGGGACACCACTGCACACTTCCCTCCAGTTAGAAAAACAACCATTCACCACCACTCTCTGCTTTCTGTCTCCTAGGCAGTTCTGTATCCACTGCCCCTTTAATACCATAGGCTTCTATTTTGCTTCAAGTCTTTATCAAACGTCTTTTGAAAATCCATATAAATTACATCAACTGCACTACCTTCATCCACCCTTTCCGTTACTTCATCAAAAATCTCTATCAGGTTTGTTAGACACGATTTGCCTTTAACAAATCCATGTTGACTGTCCTTAACTAACCCATATTTTTCTAAGTGAAAATTTATTTTGTCCCGGATTAAAATCTTAATAATAATAATAACATTAATAATAATAGTAAGCGGGGTCTCCTTGGAGATGAACTAGCTTCAAAATGACATACTTGGCAATGGAATGTCGGAATGAAGCCAGCCCTTTGTGGTGATCTCGATAGTCTGGTTCCTGAGCCAGATAGATCCACAGTATTCCAGGGCCCTGCGGATTACAACACAGCCAGTCTGGCTCATCAGCAAGACATGGAAGGGCAGACCAGTAATTGGGGACAGGGAATCATCCCAATCAGCTCCTGGAATTTCCTGGAGCTGAGTGGAGTAGGGATGCATGGAATTCTCAGCTTGGTTTAGATACGCTTAATCATGGTGATAGCGTTGGGTTTCCACATATGTCAGACACCCGGCTGTCCATAAAAATAACAATAATGTCGGAAGAACGTCTCAAAGCACTTCACAGGATTTACTGTGAAGTTTAGGGACTGTTTATTTTATAAGCAAACATAGCTGCCAATTTGCACACAGCAAAGTCCCACAAACAGCCATGAAGTGAATAACCAATTTCATTGGATTGTTGGTCAAGACACAAGGAGAAACTTCCTTCTCTTTTTGAACAGTGCCATCGGATCTTTAACACCACTTCAAAAGGCAGATTGGGCCTTAGTTTAAAGACTCATCTGATGGATGGCACCTGCAACAATGCAGCACATTCCAAGCACTATGCTGTGAGGCTTGAATCCGCAACCTTATGACTCCGAGGTGAGAGTGCTGCCAGTGTCACTATTGGTCCCATTTGATGTTGGGGTCAAAGCTGTTTGTCAGTGTTGCTGTCAACCGCAAAGGGTTTTCAGCACGCTTCACCACTTCACTATCCTGACTCAATCTGAATTAAGCCAAGATTCTGCATTATTACATATATTATTTAAATTTCTAAAATGACAACAATTATCTCTTGTACAACAACAACCACCACCACCACAACAACTTGCACTTCTATAACGGCCTCCATGCAGGTTAGTGCCTCAGAGCGCTTAACAGTGGCGGAGCATGTCTCCGAGCTGGGGATGGGGGTTAGAAGGGGTTCGGGGGTGACCGTAAGCATAGTCGAAAAGGAACATTTTTAGATGGAACTTGAGAGGGGGCATAGAGGAGGGATTGAGGGAGAGTGTGTTTCATGTCAAGTACAGCGCTTGACATGAAAACAATTTGTGTGGCGGTGTCCGTACTGATATTTTAATCAGTTCTGCCATCAATTGCAGATTTGATACTCACATGATTTCTTTTAAATTACTTGATTGATTATCTTTTAGACAAACTGACTGCACAGTCTCGTGGATTTGGTTCCTTGCCACCATTTTACATAAGCGAAACAAATTAAATTATGATTGCTAAAATGATAGATGGAAAAGGAAATTCCAGCTAGATAAAAGCAGGTTATGACTGAATATCCGGCATTCCTGACATAACCCAGATTTAACCTGTTCACAACATGCGGATCAAGAGCATCACTACAATAGGCCTGGTAGCAATCGTCTTGATCTTCATTGTCACACTCATTCTGAATAAGTGCCTCATTTACTTGTCACCACAGCATCAAACACATTTTTGTGCACTCTACGGTTACCTTGTTGTTTACCTGAACACCAGAGTCAAAGGCTTTTTGACAGCGGTTTCAAGAACAAAGTTGAGGGATATCAGATGTATCAAGTTCTCCTGTCCTGAAATACCAAATATCGTTGTTTTGCTGATTGAGGTTTCTGATATGTAACATTTAAAGGCGAAAATAATCTCGAAATCTCCAGAGAAGTAGATAATCTTTAAAAGATGCGCTTAGTTTTTATTTCTGTCAGCTGCTCTTCTTTGATGTTTGAGGAGTTTTTGACAGTAATTGGCTGCATAAATTCACTCAGAATAGCAGCGATAATAAAACCTTTGAGAGCTGAAGTGGCAGAATATCAGTATAAGCTCTTTTGTCCCCATAAAAAAGATTTATAAGCGTTTCAATAGTTTCCCCTGAGCCTCAGGTTTTACACAGAACTGAATTCACAGCTATAACCTGTGAAACAATACAACATGCTAATGTTATCTTTGTCTTGTTAGATATAAAAATACATCATCCCAATTACAAAATCACTTTTTTTTAGACTACATGTATACATACATCTCAAAACTTACCTCTTTGATTGCACTCTTTTGGTTATCTTTCCCCTCCTCACTCTCTTCGGGTGGGGAGGGGAAGGATAGATGAAACAGTGCACATCTCGCTCGGGTGCACATTCAGCACCGTGAAACACTTTGTGACATCCGCCCAACATGAAAAGCGCTAAATAAATGTAAATTGCATTATTGTATTGTACATACTATAGTTTCCTAAGAAGCCTCTTTTCTTTTTCAATTTTCTTTCCTTATTGACAGCGTCGGAGTTCTGTAGCTCAGTGGTTAGAGTGCTCCCCTCACAAGTGAGAGAGACCTGGGTTTGATTCCAGGCAGGGCGAAACCTTGGGCAAGTTTCCTTACTCCACACGTCTGATAATAATCCCTCAAGAAAAACCTCCAATAATTTAGTCACTCAAACCACGACTGTTTGTGGGCCACTACTGTGTGCAATAGGCTGCTGCGTTTTGCCCACGAATATACAGTCAATTCATTTTACAGTATATTCTGTGAAGCATTTTAAGATGTCTAGAAGACGTAAAAAGCGCTATATCAAATGCAAGAATCATTATTATTATAATTTCCATGGCATGAGTTGTTAGGTTGGATCCTGCTCTCACACCATCACCAATGCTCAGCACTTATCAGAACCTTCTCTGATCATCACCAGGAGGTAACTGCTGAGCCTATATTTATAAGAACATAAAGGATGAAATGAGAAAGAGACATTTAACCCATCAAACCTGTTTTGTCTCACACAATCTGCTCCCTTACAGTCTTTGCCCAATCCATTCATTTTCCTTAGAGATGGGCTCTGTCAACTGAGGGGATACGTTCAGCCACCTCAGCCCCGTCCTCAGCCCACATCACCTCTCCCTCATGACCCACTCCTCACCCATCCCCCCCATACTCCTTCGACCCTATCTCTCCCTCCTCCCTCACCACGACTGTCCGCAAACTCAAACCCACCACCTGCTCCCTCGATCCCATCCCCACCTCTCTCCTCATCTCCCAGCTCCACCTTCTTGTCCCCCTCCTGTCCGATGTCATCAACCTCTCCCTGTCCACTGGTTCAATTCCCATCCCCTAAAAACAGCCGTCATCACCATTTGAACCCATTACCTATTTGAACCCCTCCAATCTGGCTTCCGCGCTGCCCATAGCACGGAAACAGCCCGGGTCAAAGTCATTAATGACATTCTGAACATCTGTGATCAGGGCTCCCTCTGCCTCCTTGTCCTCCTCGACCTCTCTACCGCCTTCGACACTGTCAACCACGCCATCCTCATACACCGCCTCTCCGCTTTACGTAATCTTCACAGATCTGCCCTTGCCTGGCTCGATTCCTCTCTCTTACCGTATCCACTTTGTGGCCTCTAATGGTTTCTCCTCCAGCCCCTGCGCTGTCACATCAGGCAGCCCCCAGGGCTCTGTCCTTGGCCCTCTCCTCTTTAATATCTACATGCTCCCCCTCGGTGATATCATCCGCAGACATGGGGTCAACTTCCATATGTATGCAGATGACAGCCAACTCTATTTTTCTGCCTCTACCCTCAACTCCAAGACCACTGGTGTCTTGACAGACTGCCTAACGGACATCAAGTCCTGGATGAGGGCTAATTTCCTATAGTTGAACGTGAACAAGACTGAGGCCCTCCCGATTGGCTCGCACCAGCGCCTCAGCACCTCAGGCTCTGGCAACATCAACCTCCATGGTTGCACACTTCAACTCACCAAGCCAGTCAGGAACTTAAGTGTCTTGTTCGACCCTCAACTGTCTTTTCTCCCCCACATTCAAGCCATGACCCGCTCTGCCTTCCCTCACCTCCGTAACATCGCCAGTCTCCACCACTACCTCACCCCTCAGGCCACTGAAACTCTTGTTCATGCCTTCATCACCTCCAGGCTTGACTTAGCAAACGCCCTGCTTGTCGGCCTTCCCAACTCCTGCCTCCACAGGCTGCAGTTAATCGAGAACTCTGCAGCCCATGTCCTCTTCCCGTGTCCTCTGGAATTCCATCCCCCAGACCCTCTGCCTTGCCCCCTCCTTAGTGTCCTTCAAGTCCTGCCCCAAGACCCTCCTTTTTGACCATGCCAAGGAGCACTAAACCAATTGTAACATTCAAACTGCTATCTTAGCGGAGATTAGCTCAGCTCAGCCAGACCAGGAGTTAAACCTGCAGTCATTGCCTACAAAACAATACAGTAATAATAATAATAATCCTTCATTTGATATAGCGCCTTATTATGTCTCAAAGTGCTTCACAGAATATACTGCAACATGTAGTGACTCTATTTTTGTGGGTGAAATGCGGTGGCCAATTGCACACAGTAGTGTCCCACAAAACAGTCGTGGATTGAGTGATGAAAACTTCAGGGTATCTGAAGGGAAATTAACCAACGAAATTTATAGCATAGAAGAAGGGTTGTTCAACAAATTTTGTGTGAAAAAGTTTTTGATTCTGACATTTTAACACTTTGCAGAGGCTAATCAAATGCTCTGCGATGTGACCCAGCATGGAGGCCGCTATAAAATGCAAGTTGTTGTTGTATTTTATTGACAAAGCTTGGGTTGAGGAAAGAAGTCACTGACAATATAGGTTAAACACCATCTGTAATTATCACCTGGTGTGTGTGTTTGTGTGTGCGTGTGGGGGGTGTGGGTGGGGGTGGTGGTGGTGGTGGTGGGTGGTTGTAAGCAAGTTAAGAATCAACCCAACTGATAATGAATGGCAAATACTGCAGATGCTGGAAATCTGAATGATGAATGAAAGACTATTTTTAGAGAGCAATATTCAGTCTTATCACCAATGATAATTATCACTTCACACACCTCATTTTTCACCTGCACAAAACTCTCTTGAATGGCATCGAATACTTCAGAGCAGTTTGCAGGAACACTGCAGTTAGTAAGTCATTACCTTGCTGGAGGAATGCCTTTTGGATTTGTTTGCTTTTGTTCCACATTTTACCAGTACAGGATGGAACCAGGAAAGAAACAAAGGGCTTACATTTTTATAGCATCTCATCACATCAAGTGTGTCTTGAAAGCAGTTCACACCTAATTAAGCGACTGCAGTGGATTCATTTTGTTCAGACAAATGTGACAGCCAGGCATGGTCGAACAGAAGGATATTCAGACGTGCCTTGAAGAAGCCAAGGGAGGGAGCAAGGCAAACGGACTGTGGGATGGTGTTCCAAAGGGTGGGGGCAGAAAGGCTGATGGTGGGGTGAAGCCAGTCGGGGAACGGGGAGCAGGCTGGAGCCTGCTGAGCGGAGGGAGTAGACAGGCTGATATGAAGATCACAGAGGTAGGAAGGCTGCGGAGGGTCTTGAAAGCGAGGAAGAGGATTTTGAACTCTATCCTCTGGGGGATGGGGAGCCGGTGGGACCGGGCGAGGGTGAGCATGATAAGGTCACGGAGCAGATGTGGGAGAGGATATGAGCTGCAGAGTTCTGGATGATCTACAGCTTGTGCATGGAAGAGTTGGGAAAGCCAACAAGCTGGGAATTTGCGTAGTCAAGTTAAATTCAGTTTTAATTTGGAAAGCTGTTTTGCGCAGCCTTCAAATTAAGAGTGAATTTTGCAATTTCCCACAGTTCAATGTAATCTTCTATTTGAAGGTGATACTAACAATCCTTGTATTCATTTTAAAGTGCTTCACAGGATAAACTGTAAAGTAGTGGGATTTTGTGTGTTTTCTGGCCAATCGCGGCAGCCAACCTGCGCACAGCAATGTTCCACAAACAGTCATTGATTGAGTGAATGACTAAGTTATTTGGAGGGGTCTCAGAGGACATTGGGAGAAATTTGCTTCACTTTTCAAATAGTGCCAAGTTTGAAGATACAGCTATCAACAATGATTGGACAGATTTCAGATTTTCTTGTGGATATGAGATAATTGAGAGGACCTGATAGAGGTATTTTATGTTAGGAAAGGAATTAATACATTGAACATGAATAGATAGTTTCCATTTATTGATAAGCCCAAAACAAGGGTCAGGTCTAACAGGGAGTTGAGGAGGAACGTCTTTATGGAGAGAGATGTTGAGAATGTGAAATGGAAGTTGTGGTTGAAGCAAAAAGTATCAATGCATTGAAGAGGAAACTTGATGCATACACGAGGGAAAAGAGAATAAAGCTATATAAGAGAGGAGACTAGGAAGCATGAAGGCTCATGTGGAGTATAGTCTCACCACAGGAGTTCTGTAGATCAGTGGTTAGAGCACTTGCCTCGCAAGCAAGAGACCTGGGTTCGATTCCCAGCAGGATGAAACCTTGTTTCCTTACTCCACACGCCTAATAATAATCCCTCAAGAAAAAAAAAGAAATTGGTCACTTCAATCCATAACTGTTTATGGGACACTGCTGTGCGCAATAGGCTGCAGCGTTTTGCCCTCAAAATATACAGTCAATTCACTTTACAGTATATTCTGTGAAACGCTTTGAGATGTCTCGAAGATGTGAAAAGTGCTATATCAAATGCAAAGATTATTATTTTATTTATTATTTATTATAAGCATCACCATAGACTAATTGAGCTGAATGGCCTGTTTCCGTGCTGTAACATTCTAAGACAAGGGGACAATTTTGGTCCTTTTGCTCCAACAGCAGTCTAACCAATGTTCTGTGCCAATTTGATAACAATAAGAAGTCATGTTTATATAGTGCCTTTCACTTTCAAATGATGCCCCAGTGTAACATTAAGAGGTACAATAAATCCTTACCGAAGCAATAGCTGTATTGCTAAAAAGCCTAAAAAGCCTCTCCCACTCAACATGCCCCAGTTCTGACGAAGGGTCGTGGACCCAAAATGTTGACTCACTTCCCTTTCTCCATAGATGCTGCCTGACCTGCTGAGTATTCCCAGCGACTTCTGTTTTTGTTTTGCTGTATTGCTATGTTTATTTAGCCTTTTCCTCCCAACGTGAAAGCCACTGTATATGTGTAAATTGTATTTTATTATTTGCCATCAATTGCCATCAAAGGCCATACAAATGCAAAATATACAAAATGCTATTAAACTGGTAAAATAATGTACCCCTCAGTCCTTGACTTCACATTAAATCCCACACTGTGCAATATAAATGGTGTTGCTCATTGAAAGCAATTTAGGAAGAGATAACCTCTTCCTGATTAGTTGTTAATTAATGACACCGCAAGATATGAACCGTAAAGGACGCACCATGGGGAACAGTCAATTGAAGGGATATTGAAAGGATCCCCACTGTGTAGTTGATTAGCCAGTCAGTGGAACTGACAAGTGGTGCATTCAAGTTCAGCTCTTAGGACAACTCCGCCTTATTCTCTAGCCAACAAATGCCAAAACGTCTGACATATAGCATTGATCCTAGAAGAGATCACAAAGCTGTGGAGCAAGCGCTGAAACATAGAAATCTGTGCTTCGGTTAGAAACGATCGAGGTCTGTGAAATCTGCACCCCCTATTTCAATTGTGTTAAAGACTATCACCTTTAACTAATTTCTTCCTTCTTGATCCATTAGATGTTTGTTTAGTATTTTCCTCCCAATGTGAAAGCTGCTGTATACGTGTAAATTGTATTGTATTATTTGTCATTCACTGTAGTTAGTGATCTAATTCCAGCTCAAGCCACTTTCCTGCTGAATGCCATTAATAACCTTTCCATTTAAGTGACCTAAGTTGCAAAATCTCTAGTTCTATCCTTACTTAATAGCCTAAACACAATACAAAATGTACTAACATTGAGATCTAAATTCAACAATATGTGCAACCTGGAGTTGTGATCCTGGACAAATTGTGATCATGTGTTTATCCAAACTAATTTCTAAACTGGTTTGGATGTTGCAGTCTAATTTACAGAATTTCTAAACAGGATTTCTTAATAAAGAATCTGGTTCCTGGAAATAAGCATCTGTGAGTGAATTGTACCTGGAACTCAGGTTCCAATATCATCAACATTTAAGGGAGTTCTTGCGGATCACCAGGAATTATAATGGGATTTTTTTTTATTAAAGAATCTTGTTAAGAAATCCCGCAAAATTATTTCAGGAAGGAAATATTTAATTAAAACTTTCTGTTGATTTTATTTTAAGTGACCTTCTTCCAGTGAAGGCCTTGTGACAGGTGCACTGGCTTAGTCAAAGTCTGTTAGTATTATGTCTGACTGCCTTCAGCAGGAATGTGAGGCACCACAGGATTTTTTTCTAGGTGGTAACTCTCAAGTGCCGAGATGTGACTGGCCATGAAATTCAACAATTCCTAGGATATTGGCTTGTTGTAAATGGAAGGAAAAAATCCCAGCATTTCAATCAGTCAGTACTCAGCATACCAAAAAGATCACAAAGCATACTCTTTAATGCCTAATTCTTTGCCTGGTTTCTTCATATAATTTAGAACCATAGAACAATAGAAATTTACAGCACAGAAGAAGCCATTCAGCCCATCGTATCTGTGCTGGCTCCCTCAGAAATCATTTCAGTCCCATTTACCTGCCCTTTCCTCTACCATCATAGCTGACTCTTTTTAAGGTATTTGTTTAGTTCCCTCTTAAAGACCAATATTTCCGAACTACTCTGTGCGAGACATAATTTCTTCTAACTTCCTCATTTGCTCATTCACTAACTATTAAATTATTGCCCACCAATTATTGACTTACCGACCAGTGGAAATAATTTTTGTCTATTGATTCTATCAAAACCCACCATAATTTTAAAGACCTCTATCAGGTCATCCCTCAATCTTCTTTGTTCCAGCGGCAATAGTCCCAGTTCCTCCACTCAGAGACCAAACCACTCGTTCCCTGGTATCATCCTCATAAACCTCCTCTGCACCCCCTCTACTGTCTTGATGTCTTTCCTAATGGGGTAACCAATATTGGACACAGTATTCTAACTGCAGTCTAACTAAGTTGATATAAGTTTAGCATTACCTCTTGCTTTTCTATATTCTATCCCCTATTTATAAAACCTAAGCTTTTTTGACAACTTTGTCCACCTGACTTCCCAACTTTAATGATTTGTCCAAAGTTATTTTGCTATTCCACTCTTTGTAATATTTTACCACTCTTTATTCTTACTCACAAAATGTATCACCTCACATTTGTCTGTATTAAATTTCATTTGTCATTTCTCTACCCAATCAACTAATCTGTCTATGTCCCCCTGAAATTGCTTAAATTTTCTTCATTGTTTGCTACACTCCCTATTTTGTGTCATCTGAAAACTAAAAAATTGTGCCTCTTATATCAGAAAAGCAATGGTCCTAACATTGACAACAGAGGACACCACTATTTGCATCTCTCCATTGCAAATAACAACCCCGGACTCCCACCCTTTGTTTTTAACAGGCTTAATTTTTTTAACAGACCTCCTTATCAATATCTTTCTGAAAATCCGTATTACATACATCCATACAATTACCTTTATCTATTTCCCCAATTATTGTGTCAAAAAAAACTCAATTTGATTTGTCAGGCAAGACTTGCCGTTAATAAATCTAAGCTGACTGTCTTTAATCAATAATGTCTTTCCAAGTGGTTATTAATATTATCCCATACCATAGCCTTTAAAAGTTTGATTACTTTGGAGGTTTGACTGACTGGTCAATAATTACTTGGCTGGTCCTGTTTTCACTTTTTAAACAGATGTGTAACATTAGCTACTCTATCGACGGGAATTCTAACATAATTCCTTAACATATAGGCTGCCATGTTTCGCCCACAAAATTTACAGTCAATCCTCTTTACAGTATATCTTGTGAAGCACTTTGAGACGACTTGAGGACGTGATAAAGTGTTATATCAAATGCAATTATTATTATTATTTTTTCTTCAGTGTTATCTAACTTGCTCTCTACTTTGGCTAGGGCCCTTTTTGTTTTGGTCAGCCAGGTGTATGAGACATGCGGAAACTCGTCACCACGTTTATGAATATCCAAACTAGATTGTTCCATTAATGTACGCCACCGACACATGGAAATTTCCCGGTGTCTGGAATGGAACACGCACTCTCTCTTTCGAGGGATGCTCCCTGCTTATAATAATAATAATTCTTGCATTTGATATAGCGCTTTTCACGTAGGGAGGGCGTCCCAAAGCGCTTCACAGAACACACTGTAAAGTGAATTGACTGTATATATTTGTGGGCGAACGCGGCAGCCAATTGTGCACAGCAATGTCCCACAAACAATCGTAGATTGAAAATGACCAATTTTATTATTGTTTTTGTTTTTGGAGGGATTATTATTAGGCGTGTGGAGTAAGGAAACTTGCCCAAGGTTTCGCCCTGCCTGGAATTGAACTCAGGTCTCTGGCTTGCAAAGCGAGTGCTCTAACCACTGAGCTACAGGACTCCACAAATTTTAAAATTTTTCTAATTATCTAATTTCCAGAGAATATTAGGTGCACAAAGATTGATGAAAGAGACAAGTCTTGGGGACCCAAGAGTGTGTGGGGGTATTTCTGGAGTTTAACCAGCTAAAACCATATAGCTTGCCTTTGAGAGCACTGTTTGGCATGCTTCCCGCTGCCTGCTCAGCGAGCACCACATACTTTCAGGACATGGAGTGCTGTAAGTGCGACAGTTAGTGGAGCAGTTGCTTGAATGGAGTTCCTGAGGCGCTCAGAACATGGACAAACAAGCTGAGATATTCTAGCTCAAGCAGACCTCATGCGGAATTCAGAAAATTTTCTGATCTGCTAAGCCCATAATTAAAACTAGTCTTCTTGTATCACGTAGTAGCAGGCGTGTGTTTGCCTCAACATTAAAGCAGAGGAGCAGCTGGCAGAATAAGAAAACCTGCACATGCTCACCATTCAAGAGGATGATTTTGTGCTTGTAAGCCAAATTGTGATTTTTTGTTTTATCAGCCGGTTGTCTGACAGTTGCGGAAACCCATCACCATACTTAAGAGTATCCAAACCAGACTGAGTGTTCTACATATGCATGTCACCCTCACAACAACATATCTCTGTGTCTGGAACGGAATGTCCATTATCTTCCTGGAAAGATGCGACCTGCTTACCTTATTCTGGAGAGCAATCAAGGCAGGTTGGGGAGAGTTTGGGGACCCCAGTGTGTGTTGGGGTACTGCTACAGCTAAAACCCCATGGCTTGCCTTTGAGATCAATGTCTGGCAATCTTTCCCGCTGCTGTGTAGAGAATTAAGTTGATTCCAACATTCCATTGCCAAGCACATCACTTTGGAATCAGCTCAGCTCCAAGGAGATCCTACTTAGCTCCCCCAAGGAGAATAGTCAAATGCAAATTATGAAAGAATGTCCAATTGGCATTCGAGACTCAATGAATGTCCTATTTCCGTGCCATACCATTCTATGTGATTCTATGTGTTTCTACCCAATATCTGTGTTTTTACATCATGGATTCTGCCTCTGCAACTTTCTAGGGCAGAGCATTTCACATTTTAAGTGAAGAGTTACTTCCTGACCCCAATGCTAAGCCTCTTGATTCTGACTCTAAGACTATGCTCCATTGTAATTGCATTGAAACTGATATTAAAAGTCATATTTTTCATCTCTGTACCAATTCTATCTCAACCACCCTTCTTGCTATAATCTTCTCCAATAGTTTCAAGATCCTCATCCTCACCTACAAAGCCATTCACGGCCTTGCTCCCTCCTACCTCTCTGTCCTACTATCCCCCTACCTACCTGCCCGTACCCTCCTTTCCTCTGGCTCCGGTCTGCTCCACATCCCCCACCCCAACCGCCCTACCATCGGTAGACGGGCCTTCAGCCTCTCAGCCCCTAGGCTCTGGAACTCTATCCCCCAGTGCCTTTGCCTTGCCTCCTCCCTTTCCTCCTTCAAGGCTGGTCTCAAGACCTTTCTCTTTGACCGTGCCTTCAGCTCCCCTCTCGACTCTCTACCCCCTCCTCGCTCCCTCCCTTCCCTCCCCTCACCCTGACCATTTCCCCCCTGCTCGGGTCCTGACCCAATTGTACAGCACCTTGGGACGTCCTCCCGACGTGAAAGGCGCTCTATAAATGGAATTTTGTTGTTGTTGTTGCTCTCAGCTGTAGGTTAGAATCAATTTGCAGTCAATTACAAGATACTAGTCCCTATTCGGTTCTGATCTCCCCGTGGATACAGAAGAACTATCCCCTTCAGGGTTGAAAATTAATCTGTACAGGAACCCATAATACCTGATCCCCATCGATACCTCATTTAGTACAACAGCCTTTCCAGAGTAAACCTGACTCTGAAGAGATCCAAATTGTAGTGATTTCTGACAGGATTTATGAATAAGGACTCAAATTCATGTCAATATATCACTGGTTGGATTTCCATCGAGATTTCTATTTCTCCTTGCTACGAATGCAACAGCGTTAATTTGGATATTCACCCTCACGCAGGGTAGCGTTCCAGAGTGCTTGACAGTGGTGAAGCCTGCCACCGAGCCAGGAGGACATGACCGTAAGCACAGTCGAAGAGGAAGGTCTTCAGGCATGATCTGAAGATGGGAAAGGAGGGAGCAAAGTGGAGGGATAGAGAAAGAATGATCCAGAGTTTCTGGGTGTCATGGCTGAAAGCACAGATGCCGATGGTGGAATGGAGGGTACGAGGGACAAGCAGGACGCCAGATCCAGTCGAGTGGAGGCAGCGGGTAATGGGGTAGGGAATGAGCAGGTGGGAGAGGTAGGGAGGTGCCAGGGCATAAAGGGATTTGAAGACAAGTGTGAGGATAATCAGTACAGACCAGGGACTATTCCCCCCACCCACTCCAAGAAAAATGTGGTCACTCAATCCATGACTGTTTGTGGTACACTGCTGTGCGCAATTGGCTACCTCATTTCGGCCACAAAAATACAGTCACTACACTTTACAGTATATTCTGTGAAGCATTTTGAGACATCTCGAAGACGTGATCAGGCGCTAAATCAAATGCAAGGATTATATCACATTATTATATAACCCAGCCACCAATTTGCACAGAAATGCCCCACTAATAGCCATGAAGCGAATGATCAAATTTAAAGGGATGACTGTTGGCCAGATTGCCAGCAGAAACTTCTTTCTCTTTTTGAATAGTGTCACAAGATCTTTGATAGCCACCTGAACAGACAAACAGTTTTAGTGAATGTCAGACTATCCAGCGAGCTCTTTAATAACATCAAATACTTAAAGGAACTCCAGCAGGCTACCAACAGACCCTTTGAAATTTGAAGTTCAAAAGGTTTATTTCAAGCACCTGGGAGTTAAATAATAATCACTGAGCAAAAAAATCTGAACAGCCAATGTCTAAGAAATACTTAAGAACATAAGAAAGCACTTCATACAAGATCTACCCTATCATGGGCATCACCCCACCCATTCTGTCTCCCGAGGGAAAAGCATTGTATGGACACTCCCTGAGCACCAGAGGCAATCATTCAATGATTCCTCATACTTCTCCACATTTCTACTATTCAAAGTGAACCTTCATCCATCCACAGACATATCTCCAGTCTGCAAATGACCCAGTAAACAGCGCAATCATTGTTTCCTGTGAAATATTTATACATCTCAATCTGCAGCTATCCCAATACTTTCAAGAATGTCCTCATCCCAACATATCCATTCTTTTGAAGGAATTAATCCACATTTGTCTTGGAACCCTCTGCAACATATCTACTACTTTGTGAGATTAAAAAAAAACATTAAGTCTTCAGTTCAGTTTGTGGTTTTGAATAAGGGGTTGAGTTCTGCTGTAACTGCCCCCACCCACCTACCCACGCACTGCGACCTACTTTGATCACTTATCCTACCAACATTCCCTGTTTTGGCTCACATGAGAAACTACATGAATCTTTGAATGCTAGAAATTTTAAATAATTAGTATAAATGATCCTGACATTTGATAAAGTACCTTTCATGTCGGGAGGATGTTTCAAAGCGCTTTACGGGATATACTGTAAAGTGCAGTGACTGTGATTTTGTAAGCAAACTTAAACAACACAATAGATTGATCAGCTTCTGGAAAAGGAAAGTAGAATAACATTGTGAGTGTGAAACGTCATCAGAACAAAAGTATCTGTGACAGTCAGTGGTTTTGCAATAGATGAACATTTGACATTGGATGTGACATTTAATACAGTACATCGGTTCAGCTATAATATCCCTGCTTTCTGCAACTCTCCCAAAACTTTTTGACTTCACACCCTCTCCATTGTTTTGTTCAAAATCCATCCAAAAATCTATCTCTTCAACTGTCGTTTTGGCCACCTACCACCGAACAACCCTTCTTTCCAACTTGTTTATTGATCTCTGCCACCCCTGTAAAGTGCTTTGAGATATTTTCCCATTTGAAAGGTGCAAGTTGATGTCCTTGAACTTCTCCAAATCACAGCCAGAAGAGGAAACAGCATCAGCACACTCAACAATGAAACAGAGGAAGAAATAAGAAATGGAATGCATGGAGGAAACTAACCCCCTCTGTGTTTTTAACCTTTTGCTCTAAAGTCAGTTATTATTGCTGAGCACAGATTTGATGCATTCAGTGTATGTCACAAAAGTGTAGGCAACCCAGAACATGTCTGGTATTTAAAAACAAATATTTAATGAAAACCACAGCCTTTCATTAAATCTGCAAATCCTTTTGCACGAAATGTGCATTTTTAAAATTAGATTTTGTCAGATTCAATTTAATAAATCATTTTCTTCTCATCCGATATTTAAAAAGCTTCACTTTTCAACCCAGGAACAGCATATTAATCATTTAAATCCCATGACATTAAACCATTATTCATGTAATCTTCATTTATTAAATGTGAATAGTCCTAAATCCAGATTTGACTCTTCACCGATTAAATATAGTGGGTCAGAACATTTATTTAATTTTATTCATGATGTTACCTTTGTGACTTTCCACATAGGAATTACTTTTTGCTAATTCTTGTTTGGAATTTGGATAAAACATTACACCGAGGTTTCGTCTGCCTGTTTAAATGGACGTTATGGTTCTCATTGTATTCTTCTAAAAGAGAAAGAACTTTCTCCTGGTGTCCAGGCCAACAATTCCCTAAATAAAATTGGTCGTTCACTTCATGGCTGTTTTTGTGACACTGCTGTGTACAAATTGGCTGCTGTGTTCATTTACAAATACAACTTCATCCACTTTATAGAAATTCCCTGCAAGGCATTTTGAAACGTCCTCCCGAAGTTATAGGCACAATATAAAATGCAAGCATTAGTATTATATTATTGAGCACTGTGTTCTCTGCAAATTCATTCATGTCTGGCAGGAGAAACACCTCGACATCAAGTGATGTGTCTCCAGCTTGCTATGCCATTGCCCCACCAGTATCCTGCTGCGTTAACTGATGAGATTACGTGAGTCTGTCCAGAATCTTGTTAAAAAGATGAATCTGTCTGAAATGTTTTGATGAAGTCTGTGCTGGGGATCCAGTGTTTGAAGATCTCATTAACTGAGAATGGAAGACTTTGTGAGATGAGGAAAATAATTATGTTGCCTGCATATCACTGTGCACTGATTATTATAAAGGAACGACAGCTGTTATCCAGTAGTTAGGTGCACAATGGGAGCGGTGAAGGAAGTGAGCAACGGGATATTTTTGTCACTTTGCGGATGAATGCTATAATATTTTAATGTGAAAAATATATCCAAATCTGAAGCAGTTAAACCCAACACATGGGCCCCAGTGTGGAAGTGACCTTTCCGGATTAATGAGGTATTCCAATCACATTCAGACAGAACTATTGTACTCCTTCAGTCATTAGGAAAATATAATTGCAGTTTCATTGCTTCCGAGTGTTTCTTGGTGCCTTTCATGCCTTGTTGCTACATAGGTGAATGTCTCATTGTGTCCTGGAAACATTAAAAACAAAGTGGCTGCCTCTAACTTCTCTGGAAGATGTTTACATTTTGGAATATGAAAGAATAAACCAGCACAAAATCTGCTGAAAATTCGCTTTGCAAGTGAGAGACCTGAGTTCAATTCCAGGCAGGGCGAAACCTTGGGCAAGTTTCCTTACTCCACACGCCTAATAATAATCCCTCCAAAACAAAAAACAATAATAAATTGGTCATTTTCAATCCATGACTGTTTGTGGGACATTGCTGTGTGCAATTGGATGATGCGTTCACTCACAAATATACAGCCAATTCACTTTACAGTATATTCTGTGAAGCGCTTTGGGACGTCTAGAAGACGTGAAAAGCGCTATATCAAATGCAAGGATTATTATTATATCAAATGCACAAATTATTATTAATGTTGTTGTTTTCTGCACCCACTGTTCGTGGCCCAGATACTAGGAGGTACAAGACAGTGAAAATTATAGAGCCTGGACTCCACTGAGAGCTTCCCCACTGTAATGATACTGAATCTGAGAACACAGTGGGGTGAGAGGATCAAACCTTCACCTCACTCAGTGCTCTTTGAAAGGACTCTAAGGTGTTGAAGCATTGTGTAGCCTGCCTTATTTTAAAGGCAATGTTAACATGCAATGGCTGACCTCGCACTTGTGACATTCTCTTCACACTTAAGAGTGCTGAAACACCATTGTGTTGATTCTTCACTTTAGCTCTCAGCTTCCCCTGCTGTTTATTGCTCTCAACAGACTGCTGGGGATTGAGCATTAAAATCATCATAGTTTACAGTTTTAGAAATGGTGCTAAGATTGTGGCTCCTATATGGAGATCAATCACGTCACTAGTGTGCCAGCCTGGCTCAGTTAGTAGGACTCTCACCTCTGAGTCAGAAGGTTGTGGGTTCAAGCTCTATGTCACGATTTGGAATTTATATAGTCTAAGCTCGACACCCCTGTGCTGGGGATGTTCTGCTTTGTTGGAGGTGCCATCCATTGGATGAGATATTAAACCGAGGCCCTGTCTTCCTGTTCAGGTGGATGTTAAAGATCCCATGGCACTATTCAAAAAGATAATGGAGTTTTTTCCAGTGTTCTAATGGACAATCCCCCAAATAAAATTGGCCATTCACTCCATGGGTGTTTGTTGGTCATTGCTACGTGCAAAATTGGCTGTTGCATTCACCCACAAAATACAGTCACGGTGTTTATAGTATATCCTGCAAAACGCTTATGGACATCCTTCAGCCTTGAAAGGCACTGTATCAAATGCAAGTATTATAAAATTATTATAGTGAAAGCATTGCTCATGATGAGGAAGGGATGTGTGTCTCGGCCTTTAGCAGGGAGATGGTGACAATGCTCTTGTGCATTTCATGCTGAGCTGCGCTGCTCACCACGGAGTTCTTGGTACCTGCCCTTCACCTTGTAAGGGCTGAAATCCATGCTTGTTAAGTGTAAAATGACCAACTAGTGACTATCCTCCTTTGGGGAAACTTAATTGGGTTTTTCTGTAGCAACCTTGGAAGACCGCTTTCTTGAGAAACAAAATTGACCAACAAAATGTTGGGGACAAATGCTTAGAGTATGTTCTGTATGAATGATTGAGGACTTGGCATGTTTATCTAGGAGTATTTGCTAATATGTTGACTCTATAGGCATCTAAGCAGATTTCTAAAATAAAGTATATTCGTCACTTTATTTTAAAAACAACTTTCAGTAATTGGTAGCAGACAGGACTGTGAGCGAAGACAGCACAGTTTCAAAGAGCTATAGTCAAGAAATTTCAGCCATTTTGTTTCCAAACTGACTTGTTCAGTACATCTGCACCCATAAAACCATTGTAATAGCTGGCATCAAAGTGTTCTTTTATTTACTGCATTGTGAAGCGATGCATATCTTTTGATGCTAATGTGCCATTAAGAAGGTTCACAGAAGATCTCACTTATGGGAAGCATAAATTGCTGAACATAAACCATAGCTTTGGATTTCACACCCATTGTATGAAGATGGGTTGCACACAAGCTTAAAGTAAAGTAAATAAATTAAGTAAATAAGAAAGGATTTTATTAGATTAAATTCAACCAAATCCAATTAAGGAAATACAGATCCCTTGTAAAAGGATTTCTAAGTCTCCATGACAAATCGTTTGAAAAGCTTAGTGTGCATCAGTAAACATTTTTATATTTGGCACTGTATATTTTTTCTGTTAAAAAAATTATTCTCTGTATTTTAGTGTTCAGAGCAATTATAATACTGTATTTAACTTGCCCTTAAACTGAATACATATTTCATATCTCGTAGCCTATGAAGCCGACATTGGAGGAATTTACAAAATCGTTAGTATATACACAATGAATATATACAGGATTTGTTTTCCTCCTGTTGTTATCTACATCTGGATTATCCATAAGGTATGCAATATTTTTCGTGGGACATTGGTGTGTGAAAATTGTCACTGCATTTGGCTACAAAATGCACAGCGACTACACTACACAGTGAATCACTGAATTCGTGAACTTCGAGACGTTTTAATGACTTGAAAGGCACTATATCAAATGCAAGGAATTTATTTAGTTATGATTTTGTTGAACTATTTTAAACTTACTCTAATATTTAATGGTGCTGAATCCATAGAACAGCACTGATTTTACTTGTTTTTTTGATGCCAGATTACTATGCCAATACATTAACTCTTTGAGTGCTGAATAATCACTTTTTTTAGTTGAACGTCTGAATATCTTTTCTTCACTTAAATTGAACATTCATTTCATTGCTGTGTAAAAAATGGCTGCCATGTTTGCCTACAAAATAAACAATTACTTCATGGCTGTTTGTGGGACATTGCTTTGCGAAAATTGGCTGCTGCATTCGCACACAAATACAGTCACTTCACTTTGCAGCAAATACCGTGAAGTGCTTTGGGACATCCTCTTAATGTGAAAGTTGCTACACCAAATGCAAGGATTATTATTATAATTAATACTATTAATCACAATCAGTACACTTGATAGCAATTCTTTTTGAAGGGCTTTGAGATATTTTGGTGTTATAGTCTGTAATAACAAGCAAGGATTATTATTAGCCCCACCTCAGGGTGAAAATTCATATAATTTAAACAGACACTCCAGTGGTGGGGGTGTGTTTCATTGTTGGAGATGCTGTCCTTTGGATGAGATGTTAAACCATTGGTCAATCACTCCATGGCTACCTGTCAGACATCGCTGTGTGCAAACTGGCTGCCACATTTCACCTACAAAATACACAGTCAATCCAATTTACAGTAAATTTTTGAAATGCTTTCATCTATCTTGATGAGATAAGGAGCTATACCGAATGCTAGGATTATTATTATTATTAATATTATTAAATTGAGGTCCCATCTGCCTGTTGAGGTGGATGTTAAAGATCCCTTGGCAGTATTCGAAAAGAAAAAGGAGGTAGGACAGAACAGATAAGAATAGCCTCCTCCACAAGCTACTGCACAACTGCTATTTACTTGCTTTTCTACCGAATGGAATGATTGATGCTTATACTGTATCAGTACATCCGGTTAAACAGCTCACTCAGATTTTCTTCATCTATGTTTTATTTTTTTTGAAGAATGTTTTATTTGGAGCATGAGTATTTTAGTTTAGTATTGTGGGAAGACAACAAAAACAACAAGATTACATTTGTATAACAATAATTATAATAATAATCCTTGCATTTGATATAGCGCTTTTCACATCTTCTAGATGTCTCAAAGTGCTTCACAGAATATGCTGTAAAGTGAATTCACTGTAAATTTGTGGTCGAAACACGGCAGCCAATTGTGCACAGCAGTGTCCCACAAACAGTTGTTGATTGAAAATGACCAATTTATTATTGTTTTCTTTTTTGGCGGGATTATTATTAGGTGTCCCAAGGCACTGGACAGTGTACAGCATTTCAGACCCAAGCTAGGATCAGGGAGGGAGAAGGGAGGGGAGAGGAAGGGGGGGTGGATGATGGCATGGTCGAAGAAGAGGGTTTTGAGGTGGAACTTGAAGGAGGCTAAGGAACCTAACCTAATATTGACACAGGACTTTGTGCCAATATCTTGGAGAAGTAGCTTTGTACGTTATTTTTGGTTATGGGTAGAAAGTTACTGTGCTGATTCTACAAGATGTATGGTTGCTGTTGCACTCTTCTTGACGATTTACCAGCAGGAATAATCATTGCTTTTCTGTTGTTCTGGGGATCATATTGGTCTATTTGGAGATTTCTCAACGGTCTCTATGTTCCATTGTGAGAGTCTTTATTCAGATGTAAGGTGTAGGTTACATTCAGGTATTGCTTGATTGAGGCTGATGTTTTGTTAGTACAATATGCTTAGTGTAGTTAGACAGGGACGTGAACATTGATTCTGTGGCTATGGAACTGATGATAGCACATTATCTTGCAATGGGAAACATTTTATGTAGCTGCCACAATGAGAAGTGAAGTAACACCAGTAAACGTGTGGATGGAACAGCAGCTTGCAATTGGAGACAAGCAACTTGATTGTTGAGCCTTTCAATCAAATCACAACATTTTATAACAGTAATCCTTGCATTTGATATAGCGCCTTATCGCGTCTTTGAGATATCTCAAAGCGCTACACAGAATATCCTGTAGACTGTACATTTTGTGGGCAAAACACAGCTGCCAATTGTGCACAGCAGTGTATCACAAACAGTCGTGGACTGAGTGACCCACATTCTCAATATTTGGCACAATTTTAAACAAGTTGATGAAAATTTGGGAATTTTTTGAATAGTTTCCAGCCTTTTTATGTTCCTGGGCTCTGGTGGGATATGAGTTAGGATAAGTCTCTGTTCGAGGATAGTTTGGTGAAGGAATGAGTGAAAGATGAGGTCTCAGGTACCTGAAGTGAAGAGATGGGGTCTGAGGTAACCTGGGCAAAAGAGTTCAAAACTAAGCTTTGCCAAAGGGTTTGAAATGATAGTTTTCTTAATTGTGCCTTTAAGTCTGTTCTTAAATGTTTAAAAAATATAATAGATTACAAAATAACTCAAACCCAAGCACATCCAGGTTCATTAATAAATGTACATTTGACATTGCTTTTTCAGCTTGCTGTATAATACACAGCAAGTGAGAGAGATCTTCCCTTAGTCAATTATTGAAGGAACCGACAACGTGACAAATTAAAAGTCAGCAAAAGGTTTCAATTATATCAGAATTTGAAAGCTTGGCTGAGTGCATCAGTTACCAGGATTATTTCCCCTGGCTGTCAATATGCAAAGAGATCAATTTTCATCAGCATTAAAGTGGCCAGTCTCAACAAGAATGCAGATGTGTGTATCCGAGATTGCTGTGTCTCAGACTGAGGTTCACATACTCCTAAGGTTCACAGCAAGAGCTTTTTTGAAAAACAATTGCTCCCCAACAAAAGGGCAGAAATTTAGGATAATCACAAAAGGAATTAAAGGGGAAGTTAGAAAGAAATACACATTGGGTGGAGGGAGCCTGGAAGTCTCTGCAAGGAAGCATAGTTGAAACTAGCATCCGTAAATTATTTTAAAAAATAAATGCTTGAAAAGGATAAATATTAAAATGCATGAGGAGCGAGCAGGAGAGTGTGATTAGGTCAGGTGGCTCACTTGGAGAATACACTAGCACAGACCTGATGAGCTGAATGGCCTGTTTCTGTGGTGTAGCATTCTCTGGTTCTAAGGATCAAGTGAAAAGTGCTGAAGAACCCAGTAACTGAAAGAGTTAACATACAGGTGGGTAGGTTACAGAACCTGTCTTTCTTACGAGCAAAAGATATCTTTCTTCATGAAGTTCAGGAGGTTGTAACTGTATATCAGTTAATAGCTTTTAATATGCTTTGCTTTATATCTTCTTAGGCAACACACTTTGCATAGCACAAAGCTCTTTTTATTCTTGCTCGAGCTGTGGAGCAGCTGCAATGTAAAATAGAGCAGTTTTGCTGCATGGAATGTGATACTGAGCTGTGTTAAACACATTCAATTAATTACATGTTCCTTAACAATAGATTAATTTATGTTCTTAAATACTATATATCATATTGTAATTCTTACCAATCTTTTTGCGCTAAAGTAGTGGAAGATTTGCTGTTGCAATGTGTACATTGTTTTCAACCATTTCTTCCAGTTTTGGGCTTCCAGGGGTAAATACAATTTCAATCAGGAATTCCCATGCAACATTTGCATTAAAAGTTAAATTCCAACTCTAATTTGTGATTGACTGTTTTTGAAACATCACACAATGTCAGTATTGCCAACGTTCTGCAAGATCACACAAATACATCACTGATTTGATAGCTTGTGAGGCAGGCAGGGACTATAAAGAGCGTACTGTAGTCACCTGGATATTCAACTTGATTGCATCTAAAGTGAATATGTTAAGGGTGTGAATGGAAACCTTGCAGTGTATAGGACTTAAAAAATCCTTTGCTAAAATCTGTAATATCTGGAACATGACGAGACACAGAATAGTAGACTTAGGGCAGTGGAAAGAGTAGGAATGTGATACAGTGGGCAAGGTTCTGGGTACAGAAATGTAGCCTAAAAGTGAATTAAGGGAAAATTCAATAGATTCTCTGCTGATTTAACATTTCAGAACGCCAGAATTTAATAAATTGTTAAATATCGTCTTCATTTTGAACCTGGTTTCCCTTATTGATATTTGAACCTTGGAGTAACAGTGGGACAAGGCTTCCTTAAAACCAATATCTCACCAGTCCCCAAAGATTTGATCTAATCTCAGTCTGTGAGACCATTTTGCCTTAAAAATTAAGGCCCTTAGAATTGTTGAAAGTGCTTAAATTCAGTGCTAATTTTGGAAACTGTTTTTCAACATTTGTTTTAAAAATGAAGTAAAAATTAAATTGAAGAATTTTCCATTACTCTGCCTAATCTTAAATTTTGAAACAAAATGATCTCAATGACTAAGGCAAGGTGGAATTTCGAGCCTCATATTGTCAGTGGTCCTGAGGTCGGTTCTGTCCAGATTAAATAATCAAACCTTTGAACACTGCTTCACTCTCAGGGGTTTACTAGGATTGTCTGCTTCTTGCACTTAAAAGACTTTTGTATTATTATGTCTGACACTCTTCTGAAGAAGGGAATCAATTTAAGCGGCAGTAAGTAAAAAATGCAAAGCAAGTTACAACACAATGCATTTTTTCTTTAGAAGTACAGATTCTAAGAAGTAGGGTGGAACACTGCTTTCATCTCGGGGACTAGGGTTCAAATCCAGCCCGTACTGAATTCATCAGACGATATTTCAAATGAAATAACTTTGGGAAGCCTCAATCCAGTTCCCACTGGTCTTAAGACTTTAAGATAAAACTAGGCATGCTTCGGAACAGAAATGAATTATACATTCTCACTCAAAGTGATCACAATATAAATGATATGGGGAATGAAACTGTCACACTGGTGTAGTGGGTATTATTATTCTGAGTCTAAGGTTAAGACCCATTGGTATGGCTATACTTTTCAACCAGCTTGTGCCATGTCTGACCTGGGAGTGCTTGATATTGTCACTGGATACAAAGAGGAAAAATTCCCCAGAGTTGTCATTCCTCACAAAAGCCCCGGTAATTTGTTTTATAAATACAGGTCTGTTTGTTGTAAAATGGATATAAGAGCATTCTGAAAGCACTTTTTTTTCTTTTGAATAGAAGGAAGTGGGTGGACATTTTTTTAGTTAGGTCACTTTTTATCTCGGTGTTTTAAAATCTGAGAAAAAGCATGGTCTGGATTTCATTCTTTGAAGGAATCAACCGGCGGCATAAATACATTGTTTACGTATTGCAGTTTAACTCACATATTATTTATGTCTTTACTTTTGATTTATCTATTTCAAATGTTTTTTTAGACTCAAATTTCCATTTACAGTCTGTCAAAGTATATTTTCCCGTCTCTCATAAAGGCACTGACTTATACTGGAATATAATTGTATTGGTGCTACATATTGTCCAGTATCTCGATCAATTGTCTACTCTTCATATGTGGGTCTGGGCAGTCAGATTTTGTAGGCCATCTTAGCCTGCAAGTGGCCTAAATCTCAATGACTTAACTGTAGCCTCAGGATAATACTAATACACCAATGTGACATCTTTATTTCCAAAAGGCAAAGTACTGCAGATGCTGACATGCAGCAGATCATTATTCCCAATATCATTTACATTGTGATCACTTATGCTTTGTGCTGTTCACATTTGCCTACCTTTCACCAGGAATCACGGGATAGGAATGAGGTGAAGGAATCCTGGCTGATCTTTCCATTCCCCAGCCCACAAGTGTGAGGCACAACACCAGCTAAGATCAGCTAACATTACAGAACATGAATCTAACCTTCAACCTTCCTGATCTTTTGATATTAGTTTCACACTAAGCAGTGACTTTACCAACTGAGCCATCAGCAGAGCCCCTCAAGGTGAATGCTTCTGGGAATGACACTTGAAATGACACTAGTGTTTTCATTAGCCTGACTCAGTTCATCCAATATCCATGTGAGAGGACAAGGAAGTGGGATTCCTGATAGTGGGTATCCCAGGGTAGAGGGCGAGAGGAAGGGGCGGAGGTCATTGGGCTTGACCCTGACAACAACTTGTTGAGTCCTTCATGTAGGATACTGTCTCAGAACACTGAACCCTCAACTTACCCGAGGAACACGTTGCAGTTGCACCTCCAGAAACCCTGTCTGATGGTACCTTGCTGTAAGCCACACGTCCCACTCTCCTTTCTCTGTGCTTAGTGCCCCACCATGTGCTATCCAAGTATCTATCTTGCCCTCTATCTTGACCTGAACGGTTCATTAAAAGAGCAGATGAGCACAAAAGCCATAACATGTCTTAAACAAGTTACAGCTAAATGATCATCAGTTCCTGGTATTCAGTTACTCATGCCAACTCCAGACTCCTCCTCTCCCTCAAGGATGGGGCTCATCTCCTGTTGTTATTGAGTTCTGACAAAAGGTCATTGACCAGAAACGTTAACTCATTTTCCTCTCTCCATGGATGCTGCCTGACCTGCTGCGTGTTCCCAGTGACTTCTGTGTTTATTTCAGATTTCCAGCATCTGCAGTACTTTGGCTTTTGTTGTTATCGATATTATTTGCAGGATTTCATTCTGGAGGGGTAAAGTGGTTTAGAAACACTGACTAGATCAATTGTTGGGGGTATTAAGAATTAAGTTACAGTTAATTTTCTAACATTATCAAGTTTTCATTGCAATTGATGCTTTTGTCAATCTTGGACCTGGATTTAATAATGAGGACAGATTTAGGGCAACCTGATTCATGCCTGACATTTAGATAATAGGCAGAATCTACAATGAGTGTCCAAACACAATGGATCATCAATCAACAAGAATGAGCTCCAGCAACACCTCTGTTCTGTGCCAAATCACATTATAATGATAATCCTTGCATCTGATATAACAACTTATCATCAGCAACAACAACAAATTATATTTGTATAGCACCTTTCACGTCGGGAGGATGTGAAAGGCGCCTCTCCCACACCAGGCTCCGTGACCCTATCACCTGCATCCTCGCCTGATTCCACTGGTTTCCCATCACACAGAGGATACACTTCAAGATCCTGGTACTCACCTTCAAAGCCCTCCATGGCCTTGCTCACCCCTAACACCTGAGGTGTGGAGGCGCTGACGGAAACCAATCAGGAGGGCCTCGTTCTTGTTGACGTTCAACTGAAGAAAGTTTGCTCTCATCCAGGACTTGATGTCTGACAGACATTCTATCAGGACAGGAGTGATCCTGGAGGTGAGGGTGGGGGCAGAGAGATAAAGTTGGGTGTCATCCGTGTACATGTGGAAATTGACCCCATGTCTGCAGATGATGTCACCAAGAGGGAGCATATAGATACTGAAGAGGAGGGGACCAAACACAGAGCCCTGAGGAACGGCGCACGAGACGGTGCGGGGGCTAGAGGAGAAGCCGTTTGTGGAGATGAAGTGGATACGGTGTGAGAGGTAGGATCTGAACCATTCAAGGCCAGAACTGTGAAGGTTGAGGTGAGAAGAGAGGTGGTGGAGGAGGATAGAGTGGCCGATGGTATCGAAGGCAGAGAGGTCAAGGAGGATGAGGAGGCAGAGTGAGCCCTGGTCACAGATGGACAAAATATCATTTGTCACTTTGAGCCAAGCTCTTTTATCACATTGTTGCAAAGTCTCCAAATGCACTTCACAGGATATATTGTAAAGTGATGTGGCTGTGTGTATTTTGTTGGCAAACATGACAGCCAATTTATGCGCAGCATGTCTCACAAACAGCCATGGAATGAATGACCAATTTTATTTGAGGATTGTTGACCAGGTCACCAGGAGGATGAAAAATGTCTTGAAATAGAGAAACTCCTTTCTAAACATTAAATATTTCTATAACGTTCCTAATTGATATTGAAGGATAATTCTCTACAATTTGTATATAACTCAGGGTATATTTAAATATGTTAAAATATTAAACACCATACACAAGAACATGTGAAAGACAGGCACCGCATTTGAGAATCCTTTATTACTAAGCGCCATTTTGATTTGCAGCCTTTATAGTGAACTACATTGAAGCCAAAATATAATTTTTACATGCCAATGATAGAAGTATTCACTTCTTATTGTTTACAACTCTCATCTATAACAGTGTGCCTGGAGATTACAATGTTATGCATATTTTATTGACGGTCCATCACTTTGACTTTGAATGTTGATCCCATACACTCCATTCCTACCATTCCCTCTGTTTAGACTTTGGGAATGTTTCACTTTCACTTCTCCAATACGCTCTCAACTCATGAATGTACATCTTCTCTTTGCTGGGTTCCTTATCATTCCTCCTTCTTCTTGCAACCTACAGGCAGCCCACTACAATCTCAGGATTGAATGGTCCATGGGATACCGAGACATGATCAGAAAAATTGTCTTAAAAGGAAGGAATGTTACTCTTATAATAAAATGAGCACAACCAAGCACCCAGGCTGAGCAGAATAATAATAATCCTTGCATTTGGTATCCGACCTTATCATGTGGCTGAAACTTCTCAAATCGCTTCACAGAATATAACGTAAAGTGAATTGACTGTATATTTTGTGGGGTGGCTGCTTACCAGAAGATCCATGCATGTATCATTTGGCTATCAATCGCATTGATTTAATGGGATAGGCGCATCAAGAAACCAGAGTGATCAAACGCATTTCAGTGATCCATAGGTAGTTAAGATTGAGGCTGCTTTAAGCACAAAAGAACATGGGCAGCTTCAGGCTAATGACACTGCATGAAGGTTACATCAGAAAACCTGGCAAACGTGTATTATCCTGCTTGTGCTTATAAAATGCATTTTCCAAGTTCTTGCAACAGCTCCAATTTTCTGAATCAACTTGAAGCAGAAAGAGTGGCATCACTTTCCTGACGGCTAGATAAATCAAAGGAACTAATTGGCTCTCAAGGTATAAATTTAGACAAAATATGCAATGAGTCTTGACACGCTTTCCGCCTTTTCTGTCTTTCATCCATGTTGCTTTGTCAGGAACCATTTTTATCAGCTATTTCAAGGCATGTTTCATCTTCCGTAAGATAAAGAGAAGGCTAATGAGTGGTGACATGATGAGACTTCTGGGAATAAGTCCACTGCAATTCCACAAGTAACTTCCTGATCTCAAGCTTGCTGAGGTTGAGAGCATGGTTGAGATCTCTGTAAGAGGAGAAACTTCCCTAAGCAACATCACTGACAATATGCAGAGGGCAGGTCACTACATTCATCCTCTTCTTGAGAAATATTGGGGTTATTAATGCAACACCCTCAGTGAGATTAATTTTAGTGACTACCACTAAAGTACATCATAGTTACCAGCAAAAGCACATTGCAGCTGACTCACAAGAATCCTACAATTTACTTCTGATGCTTTGGAAGAATCCTATCAATCGGTCACGGATTGACTTAAAAGTTTGTCATTCAGATTTTTAAATCCATTCATGATCTTGCCTCTCCTTTTCTCTGGTGGGGGTTGAGTAAAATTGAGTTAAAGGTTGTTAAAGACAGGTGAGATGTTTGCATGACTGACAGGTCCATCGGCTAATCAGAGGTGAGGACACCCCAAACAACAACCTGCTGGACCAGAAGTGAGCACCCCCTCATTGAAGCCTCCCCACCTGAGTTGCATCTTCCATTCCCCAACCCCCCCCAACCAGTCCCAACCGAGGTGGAGACAGGGTGGCATTTATCTCCTCAACCTACCCGGCCTATCCCTCAGACTTATCAAACCCGAGTTTCACCCAGGCAGCACATTTGATCCCCAGCTGTACCCTCCTACCCCACATCTGGTCCCTGACCAGGAACGCTTTCCTCCGTCACATTACCGCCTCCGACCATACCTCACGCACAGAGCAGCCGAAAACCTCATCCAACTTTCGTCACTTCTCGTCTCGATTTTTCCAATGCCACTATCAATTGCTCCACTATCAACAAAACTCAATTAATTCAAAACTCCTGTAGAGTGACTCACACCAAACCATACCCCCATTACACCAGTCCTTGCCAGGCTCCACTGGCTTCCTATCACAGAATGGATCGACTTCAAGATCCTCATGCTTGTCCACAAATTGCTTCACGTCCTGGCAACTTGCTACCTTTCTGACCTGCTTACTCTTCGCTCCACTACCTCCACTTCCGCTCAGCTGGCTTCAGCCTCCTGCTTGTCCCTCAGCCCCTCCACTCCACCATCATCAACTGTGCTTTCAGCCACTACACTCCAAAACTTTGGAACTCTCTACTTCAATCCCTCTGCTTTGCCTCCTCTCCCTCTCTATATTCAGGTCACACCTGAAGATCTTCCTCTTTGACCGATCCAAGGGTCACTTCTGCCAGGCTCAGCAACAGGCTCTTGAGACACTAACCTTCATGAAGGGTTCTATAAAAATGCATGTTGTTGTCTGCTGTTAGCTCCACAGTGAGCAACAAATGAAAATGTGTATCCGGCAGCAAATTAAAGTGGTGACACACTCTACCATTGTGCTTTTTTGATTGACAGGTGTTTAAGCCTATGATGTGTAGCATCCACCTTGTTGCTTAACCTACTTCTCGAATAAATGCACCAAAAGAAAGCAATGGAAACATAGAAAGGGCCACAAAACCTCCATTTCCGAGTCATAGTCCGCAATGCGCAGGAGAGGACATGTAAAAGCAGTCTAGACTCAGGAATCAAACACTGGGACCTTCCGGTAGTGGTTGAATAAAACAAGCATGTAAACAGATTTCACAGAATGCTGCTGTAGCACATAATAATAATCCCTCCAAAAACAAAAAACAATAATAAATTGGTCATTTTCAATCTACGACTGTTTGTGGGACATTGCTGTGCGCAATTGGCTGCCGCGTTCGCCCACAAATATACAGTCAATTCACTTTACAGTGTGTTCTGTGAAGCGCTTTGGGACGTCCTCCCGACGTGAAAAGCGCTGTATCAAATGCAAGGATTATTATTATTATTATTATTATCGTTCAAACATCTCAAGGAGTGACAAACACAGCTTGCATTATATAAACCCCAACAGTGCCGCACACTGTTTTGAATATCTGCGAGGAAGAAGTAGCAAAACTACTTTTGTTTTTATTGAATTGAGTCAGATATCATAGAATCATAGAATCATACAGCACAGAAGCAGGCCATTCGGCCCATCGTGTCTGTGCTGGTTCCTTGAAAAGAGCTTCCAAATCAATCCCACTCCCCCGTTCTCTCCCCAAATAATTATCTAACTGAGATACTCACATATTAATGAAATCTTAGATCTCTGCCTACCTTTCTCCTTTTTGGACTTGGGTAAATATCTGACATTTCTGCTAAGGTTGCCTTTGCTATATCTTGGCTACAAATATAGTCACTACATTTTATGATATATCCTGTAAATCACAATGTCTCAAAGCGCTCCGAAACACAACCCAGCATGAACGGCGTTGTATAAATCTAAGTTGTTGTTGTTGATGTGATAAGGCGCTATATCAAATGCAAGGATTATTATTATATTTTATTATGCTAGATATTAAGGCACCAGTTGGTGTGGGTGTTGGGGTGACACAGGACATTAGTCTCCAAACTAGTGAACTACAGAAAAGGAGAACACATGTGCTGGTGATTATAAACTCAGTAAGTATCTGATCCTGACCAGCCCAGACCCCGAGAGGGCACAGAGCAAAGGCCGAACCTTACCTCACACAGAGATAGAGGAAGTGAGGGAGTGAGAGGTCCTGCCTGCTCCAGGCTTCCTCCGGCTTTTAGCTCAAGAGCAGCACTGGCAGAAGCTTGGGAGCAGGTCAGAGGTCTCCAGCCTGGGGAAGTCTTCAAAGAGGCAAGGAAGGTAAAGTCAAATAAATCTGCCAACTGGAAATAAATCAGAATGTAACATAAGACAGGGATTTGAGTGAGCTCTGAATGATTGTGAGACAATGTGGAAAGCGGAAACTTATACATTTAATGATTGTGGGGTTATGGGATATAGATAAAGGTAAGGGAAGATTCAGTGTGCAGTGATTAGGTTCAGATGAATTTAAACTCTTTGGAGTATGTTGGATTATCTAAAATCTACAAGTGTCACTGGCTTATGCCTGTTCTGGTAGTTATTACTCTGTATATAATGGGATAGCTGGTGAGATGGCCTGAGAACTGTTACTGAAGTAAAGAGACTCACATTCCAGAGACAGTGACGCAAATCACTCCTCCGCTTCCTATTGCCCTGCTCAGATGAAACTGATCCAAACTGAATGCAATCTCAGCACTTGCATTCACCTTTGACCTGACCTGATTTATGTGCTGCATAGCATCCAATTATCAGCACAAGTGCATAGCTTTCCTCGAGGCAGAGAAACTGACTGGAGATTCAAATGAGAACATCTACTTTAATGCGGCTGAACCACATTGCTTTGTGCGTGGTTTTGAAAACTGTGCTCTCATTATTGAACTTTGTTTCCTTGTAAAATAAAAATCTTGCCTCCAATTTCAGCGCACATTTTGACTGCACGTGTAGGGGAAGGCAAATGAGCACATGGGTGGCAGAATAATATTGTTACTTAGACAAGAAATAGTCATTATTATTGGGTGTTTTCAAGTTCTCTCTCAAATTGCTCAGTAAGTAAATTAACCATTTGGATGAAAAAGAAAATAAAGTATTTTTATCCTGCCTTATCACTTTGAAACATCTCAAAGCACTTCACAAGTAATTACTGTCAAGGCTCTTTTTGTAAGCAAATGCAGCAACTATTGGCACCAGCAAAGTCCCACAAGCAGCCATGAGGTGAATGAGCAATTATTCTGAAGGACTGTTGGCCAGGACACTAGAAGAAATTCTTCTCTCTATTTGAATAATATCACGGGACCTTTAATGTCCATCCGAAGAGCCGATACCTCCAACAAGGCACAACTTAATCATACAGGCCAGAAAATCTCACAGTTCAGTCCATGTTAGTTGATCTCAGGCAGGTGGTGGTAGGAAAGCTACAATTGGCTTCAGTGCCCCGATGTGAGGAAGGGAAAAATCGGACAGGTTTCTTGCTCCTGATCGCCATCTGGTGACCCTGATGAAAAGTAAACATCATAGAATCATAGAATTATACAGCACAGAAGGAGGCCATTCGGCCCATCGTGTTTGTGCCGGCTCTTTGAAAAGAACTATCCAATTCAATCTCACTCCCCCGCCCTGAAAACTTGTCCTCCCCAAGTTGTGTGAAGATTGCCTGATCGCGGTTAGCTATGATGACTCTAAACCTTTGGACACGGTCTAGCTTCACGTATAATGAGTGGGTACTTGTGTGTGGTACAGTAAGACTGCTAGCACACATGCAACTATCTAATTTGTGATATTTTATGACAAGTTAGCCTGGCTCAGATGGTTGCACGCTCACCTCTGAGTCAGAGGGTTGTGGGTTCAAGCCCCACATTGGGACATTGAGCTTCACAGGTTGATCACATCGTAGTTGAGTTTATGTTTATTTCCCTATATGCGCAACTCAGATTTATTTTTAAGAAATTCCATGAAGAAACACAGATTAGAAAGAACTAGTATGTTGAAACGTCTCAAAGCACCTTACAGTAATTACTGTGGGGTTAAGTTTTCAGTTCTCACATGAATATGTGGAGGAGAAAGGGGCAGAAATTAGAAACAAATAAATATCTGTTTGCAAACCAATTGGTGATATCAGGCTTTTAAGATAGCGTTCGGCAACATCATGGATAATCACGCAATCTTGTTTTATTCCCAACATGTAAGAATGACCCAAGTGAGTGATAAAGGTATTTAATCATCCTGTGCAGCACTATAAATTACCTATCAAGTATTCTGTCAGCGACATTTATTTCAAAGTGAGATTCATGGTCAAAAGAGGGAGACAGGCCACAAACCCATTTAAACATGTCGAGCTGTGTTTATTTTCAGACTGGGATACATAAAAATCGATCGCATTTTTAAACCAAACCAATCATAAATCTTATTCTCATTGAGTGTTTGGAAGCAGTTTCTGAAAGCAGAATGACATCAACACAAGAATTGTGAATTCCTTTGTTGAGGTTGAGGATGGTCACACAACAACAACAACAAAATGACATTTGTATAGCGCCTTTCACGTCGGGAGGAGGTTCTAAGGCGTTGAACAGTCAGAGTTTCGGACCCGAGCTGCGGTTCGGGATCGGGGAGGGTGCAAGACAGGGGGAGAAGCAGGGAGATCAAACGCATGGTTGAAAAGGAGGGTTTTGATACGGGTCTTGTAGGTGGCAAGGGAGGGGGTGAGGTGGAGGGGCTGCAGGATGGAGTTCCAGAGGGCGGTGGCAGAGTGGCAGTAGGCCTGCCCACCAATAGTGGGGCGAGCGAGGCAGGGGATGTGAAGAGGCCGGAACACGGAATCTGGTGCGGGAGAGGACATGGGCTGCAGAGTTCAGAATGATCTGCTGCAGAGTTCAAATGACCGATGTCTGAGTCAACCAGGTTGCTGACGTCACTTCAACAACAACAACTCGCATTTATATAGCGCCGCTCATGCAGGGTGTTGTCCCAGAGCACTTGACTTACTTCCTGTGAGTTGCACATATTCAGCTTCCCCTGCTAACAAATGGCTGATTGACTCCCAGATGGAAAGGGCACCACTGATGTCACAACCAGTGAGCTGTGCAATTGCAGGAAGCGTTGCTGACATCACATTTTTTGTGATTTAAGATAGCTTTGTCTTAAAATTTTAAGATGGCCCAGAACTGTGGAAAATGGTTCAATTTAGCATTTGCAAGTCGTTTTTCTGCAGTTCTGCAGTTAAGAGATTAAATTTAAGAACTTTGCAATGTTCTGGATACTCTGAAAGGCTAAGAAAAATATGTTAGGTCGAAGTGGAATCTCAGGCGTCACATCTAACACCTAATGCCAGACTTAGCTGAGCCATTGTTTACGAAATACATTTTGTTTATAACTAAATAGAGCAGAGTATTTCCTTACTGCAGGAGGATGAAATGACCCAGACCCAGAAGAAACCATACGATGACAGTATCAGGCACAGGTCCCTTACAACCTCAGAGCTTTTAAAGGGATCAAAAAATGCTTTCATCTGTTCAAGCTGCGTCTAAAACATACCCATCACTCAGAACCAAACACAACTAAGAAAGGTCTGGGAGCAGTGGGAAAGGTAAAGCTATCACAGCAGATTGCAGTGTAAAAAGGTGACAACAGAAACTAGCGTAAACAGAGTGAAATTCACATCAAGGTGCCATCCCCTGTGTGAATTATTTATTGAGGGTGCAGGGGTGACTGAGGCACAAGAGCAGGTTAACACACTTGTCAATATTTACCCTGATTATGTTGCTCCAGCTCCAAGTAGCGGAACTGGGAAAAAAGGCTGGGAGCAAGACCACCTTCCATCCCGACTCATCTCCCAGTCTCGTTTATCGAGATTGTTTTTTTAGCTGCTCTCAGCCAGAATTGTGGTAGGAAAGCTACAATTGGCCTCAATACCCTGAGTGTAAGGAAGGGAAAAATCGGACCTCAGCAAATAATAATTTCTAATCAAGGTTTGTGCCTTTGAGAATGTCTGCTATCATCGTGATTCTTATGTCAAATGTCCACATACCTCAGCTGTTTGTTTGAGCCTCACCTCTGCTTTCAGCCTTTCATACCCTGACAATAATAATAATAATCTTTGCATTTGATATAGCGCCTTATCACATCTTTGAGACATCTCAAAGCACTTTGCAGAATATACTGTAAAGTGAATTGACTGTATATTTTATTGGAGAAAAATGGCAGCCAATTGCACACAGCAGTGTCGCATAGACAGTCGTGGATTGAGTGACCAACTTATTGCGAGGCAAGTGCTCTGACAAACTAAGCTACAGGACTACATGGGTATAAGATTGGTATCATTCCTTTTGAATAGTATGGTATATGCGTTCAAAACTGATGCACAAAATTCACCCCTGGATTGGACAAGACAGTGTAAACTGTCAATTGGTAAGCGGTATTCACAAGCATGGTTTCTAATGAGGTAGGTCAAAGAGGAGTCAAAGTGATACAATTCAGCTTTGTCTGAAATGTAAAGAATGCTAGAATCGGAATTGGGAATCAGTCTGTGGGAGAGAGGCTGCAGTTAATAGTCGGTGGAGGAGAAAAGTGCGGGACTTAGTGAATGATAGGTCAACAAAAAATAAGATACCAGGATGATACCAGGAAAGGTATTGTAGAAATCACTGAAAAAAGACTGATGTGTAAAATGCACCATTGGATTAAAGTTAAAGAAAAACTTGTCACATTGCGGTTTAAATCTATTCACTGGAATCTGAAGGAGCAGTGATAATGGTTAAAAGAGACTAAAAAAAATAGTTTTACTATGCTTTGAGCAATGATGTAGATGTAGTGAAAGACAAATAATAATAATAATAATAATCCTTGCATTTGATATAGCGCTTTTCATGTCGGGAGGACGTCCCAAAGCGCTTCACAGAACACACTGTAAAGTGAATTGACTGCATATTTGTGGGCGAACGCGGCAGCCAATTGGGCACAGCAATGTCCCACAAACAGTCGTAGATTGAAAATGACCAATTTTATTATTGTTCTTGGTTTTTTGGAAGGATTATTATTAGGCGTGTGGCTTAAGGAAACTTGCCCAAGGTTTCGCCCTGCATGGAATTGAACTCAGGTCTCTTGCTTGTGAAGCGAGTGCTCTAACCACTGAACTAAAGGACTCCATAGGACTCTTATATACATAGTAAAATGGCACAAACTCAACAAATCTTGCATTGTAAAGGTGCATCTTCACATTGAAAAGAAAATAGTTTATTGTCATTACTGTTTTTTGTAGGCAAATGTCTCAAAGCACTCAGATAATTACTGTCAATCATAGGAGCCGTTTTTGTAAGCAAACGCAACAATTGTTTGTGCTATCGACATTCCACAAATAGTCATACGTGAATGACCAATTAATCTGAAGAATTGTTGGCCAGGGCAGGAAAGAATATCATGGGATCGCTAGTGCCCACGTGAAGCACAGGCAGAAGGGGTCTTGACTTAATGTCTCATCCAAAAAATGTTCCAGCACTGTTCCAGCACTGCACTGAATTGTCAGCCTGGTGATCTATTTGCTCAAGTCCTCACTTTTTTTTGGTCAGTCATGTGTCTGACACACGTGGAAACCCAACACCATGCTTAGAAGTATCCAAATCAAACAGGGTTCCATGCATCCCACCTATCCAATGAAATTCCAGAGATGTTTATTGGAATGGAATGCACACTCTCTCCCTGGAGGGATGCATCCTGCTTACCTTATACTGAAGAGTATTAGGTGCAGGTTGGCACGCATGCTTAGATACCCAAGCGTGTGCGTTGGGATACTGCTTGAACCAACTTAAATCACATAGCTTGCCACTGAAAGTTAGCTTTCCCACAGGTTGTCAAGCTAGGACCACCCAACCAGTTAGGGCTTTGGCTTGCAATCAAATCCTTACTGGGGCACTGTAAAATGGTGTGAACATGTGTATTTGTGGGCAACTGTATGTGTTTTTCAGGCTCCGAAGCACTGCCCCATGTGAAGGGCGGGGAATAATTTCAAGTAGCTGTAGTTAAAATAATCTAAATTGCCTAGACTGAAGTCAACAGTATATTTGTCAATTCACTGTACTTATCTGGACATTCCCTGTGCTTCATCCAATGATGAGGAAAGATATAAAGGAGGTAAGACTCGGATCAACTTGAGTAAACACAGTTATCCTTTTAATCCTTGAGCATCTATGCAAAAAGAAACACACGCATTTGCAGACTGCACTGATACAATAATACAAATAACTATTATTCACACCTTTGCATGTATATTCCAAAATTATTCCTTGCAACTGAATTCAGTATTGTATACTGTATGCAATCCTGAATCAGCAGAAAAAATCATTGTTGTACTAAGGAAGTTATTTTGTATTTATATGTTGATGCTTACGTTGCTAATTGCTCTACCCATAAATGACACAGCTACTGTTGGAAAGAGTTGGATTATAATGAGCATGTTTGGGGATACAACAATAACAACAGTAGCGCCCAATTGTGACTCGAACATCACAAAGAGCTTCACTGAATATATTGTAAAGTGAATTGACTGTATATTTTGTAGACAAAACGTGGCAGCCAATTGGGCACAGAGTGTGGATTGAGTGACCAAATTATTTTTTTGCGCGCAAGGAATATCCTTGAGGTTTGTGCTATATGAGGTACAGAAGTAGCACCTTATGGGTCATTCGGTGCTTTCTATAAACTACACAGGCAGTACAGATTAGCAATAAACACTCCTTTTATCATTTGTGCCCACTTCCATGCACATCACACACCAAATATATGCATTTTACTGTCAATTCTGTGAAGCGCTTTGACATGTCCCTCCAACATGAAGGACTCTATATAATAATATAATCATAAAATAATTAAATTCTTGCACTTGATATAGCACCTTATGTGCTCGGGATGTCTCAAAGCATTTCACAAAATTTTATTGAGAATTGTACTGACTTGTATTTGTAGGTGAATGTGACAGCGAATTTGCAAACAGCAATGTTACACAGATTCTGCAAAACTGCATGCTTTGTTAATATGTTAGATGTAGAAGGCTGATATTTGTGCATGCTACAACAATGTGCAGGACTGGAAAAGACCAGTAGAATCTGTTTTACTGGCCCCAAAGTGAAAAGCTCAATCAAAATATATTTTTAAAAAGTAATAATTCTACATTACTCATTAGGGTCTAATGTATCATCCAGCACAGCATTGTCAAGCACTTTGAGATGTCCTCCTGATGTGAAAGATGCTACATACATAAATGTAAATTGTATTGTATACCCCATGTTATACCATGTGTAATATATCTCATACCTAGTTGATTTCTTTGTCAAAGATTTCTGCCTTGAATTTGAAGATACAATCTCTACTGTCTACTTGGGTAATCCATTCTACATATTTATTGCTCCCTATGTCTGACGTTAAATCTAAACTGTTAATTCAACCGCCCTCTTTTAAACTCAAGTCTATGTCCCCGTGTTCTGGATAACATACATTTACGTACAAAAACAGTCCAAATTGTATGACCCAATATCTCAAACCTCAACTCATTAGTTAAATCATGTGGCATTGGTTTCCTCTCACTGCAGCATGTAAGCAATCATTTTTAAACTGAACTCATTGTACTCACTCATTCCTTGAAGGAGCCGTGAAGGACAGTGAGTGCTGGCAGGATCTTTGACAGCAAGGTGCATCACAGCTGAACCCAATCCTGCCATACAGAGTTAGGGGGAGGAATTGTTAGTTAGAGTTCATGGCTATTCAGAGATTCCTGCTTACGCATACCATTTAGGAAGTAGGAATAGGAGGTACATGCACTCCAGGGATGGAATACAACTTGTCAAGGGGGAAGCTGAAAGAGATTTGATAGTGTTATTTGACAAATCGCTCTTTGTGATCCTGACAAGTGAGGACAGGGCCAATTCAAAATAGGATCGGGTTGGGATTCCCCCTGGCCACATAGACATTGTCTGGGATCAAGCATGAAGAATGGCTATTTTGTCGAGGTATTGGAGAGCCATGGAACCTGGAGTCAGTAGGATCTAAAATGTGGTGTTAATAACAGGATTCATATATGAATCCCAAATCCTACAGACAAACAATGTGCATCACCTCGACCCACTGGAACTCTGCTCCAGCCTGCTCGCCTGCCTGCCTGCCTTGGAGCAAAATTCCAGCCGAATGTCAAGGGGCTTTGATATTCCCAAAACCCTTCTCAAATTCTGTTACGAATCCCACATTTTACACCTACAAGAATGGAGGGGAGAAAACTTAGAGGTGTAAAAAGGAAAGAACAGCGGTCATCTGGTATAAAAGCAGTTTGCAGGAATATGCTAAACTGAGCAAACTGTTGTGTGTTACATTTCAGTCCTGTGAACCCTGTTTCTTCCCACAGAACTGACAACCATTTTCTTGTTGTTAACTTGTTGCACCCATTTACTATATTTGACTTGGGTACAATAATTCCTTCTAGTTCTTTAAGAGATACTAAACGCATTCCTTGGCCGTGTGTTTGTAAGATCAAAGGTACTTATTGATCCAGCAGATGATTGTAGTCTTGTGATTTTTTCACCATTAAATTGTGGACAGACATTTAGAGATGTAAATCACAACCATGCAAAACAAATCTGCATATTATTTGGTTAAAATACCCACAGCAAATGTTCTGAGCGATAATTCCATACTACACAACAGAAAAGAAAATGGAAGATTCACATAGGTGGGTGAGACATCATTAAGCAGGTCTTTGTATACACAGGACGTTTACTGCATTTCATAACTGTATCCCATGTGATAATTTCACCCCATATAATAAGGCTCATAATTTAGCTCATTGGTTTCTCGGTGAGTGACACTTAGAAGCTTAAATTAACCTATATGCCGAAAGAGATTCTTTTCAATTATACTGCTCCCTCCTCTTTCGAAAGCGCTGACACATGCTGAGGTACAATTACATGCTTGCTTGCTATCCTCTGGAACCTTGACAGCAAGTGTTAACAGGCTATTTGACTGTAACAGGCAGCCTAGTCCAGCCTGATCTTGGTCTCTTCCAATTACAGTACCCTCTATATCCATCCTAGATGAGCTAACTCAACACAGCAGGAATAAAACCTGGGAGCTTCATGCATGGTATGTCTCAGTTTCATATTTGTTAGCGCTTTGTCCAATGTGGAACTGAATCAGACAAAAGAGGAAGCTAAGCCATTGGGAGATATAAAGGTCATTTTAACTGAAGGAGTTATGTACACTTTGGGGCTTTCTGTACTTACAACTATGAATGTCATTCTATTGTGTTGCAATGTGGGTCTGCAATGCTTAAGATGTGACCAGTTCCATTACGTCAACAACAACAACTTGCACTTGTATAGCACACTTCACGCAGGATTGTGTCTTGGAGCGCTTAATAAAGGGGAGGTGATTGTAGACACGGTCAAAGAGGAAAGTCTTCAGGTGCGATTTGAAGACAGACAAAGAGGAGACAAGGTGGAGAGAGTTCCAGAGGGTTGGGGCCCCATGGCTGAAAGCACAGCCACCAACGATAGAAAGGAGAAATCAGGGGACATTCACAAGGCCCAAGTCAGACAAACAAAGGGAGTGGTAGAGGTCTGGAATGTGAGCAAGTCGAAGAAATAGGGAGGTATCAGGGCATGAAGCGATTTGTAGGTGAGGATCTTGAAACGATCCATTCAGTGATAGGTAGCCAGTGGGGCCTGACAAGGACTCTAATGATAGGGAGTTTGTTACTGGTGAGGATCCGGGTGTCAGAATTTAGAATTAGTTGGACTTTGTGAATGGTGAGGCTGGAGAGACCAGCAAGGAAATACTGTGTGAAGCATGTGAGATGCTCTCCCAACATGAACAGCATCATATAAGGATAAATTGTTGTTGTTGCCTGCTGTACACAGCAAATAATAGTGAAACCCCCTCAGTTCCTGTTTTAGTGAAAGTGCGATTTATGCAATAAAGATGATAACAATTCAATGTTACCTTTCCATTTACAACACAACACAAGCACCCATTGCTATTTCTGGCTGTGATTCGTGCTGTGCACTTAATATGTTAATATTGCCAGCGATGTGGAACATTCAATTAAATCCTATTTGTGATACAAAAAAGACTACAACAAATATCTTAAAAATAATCTTGCTTATCTGTCACTTGTATTGGGGTTTGCTACACAATCACATGAATACTTGTACAGTACATTGCAATGGCACAAGGTGACACCTATTTCCTATCTGCCATGCTGAAGCTAGGCGCTGTCAATCACCTTGCTTGTAATGAGAAAGGCTGATCACCTGATTCTCAGAGTTCTAAGTAAAAGGAGCTGTGCTTATCATTCTGAAATTATTCTCTGCTCAGTTTCAATGAATAAATTATTTTTTGCCATTTCCATTATCTCCCTGAAGACTGTCAGGCAATTATTGAAGCACTCAACTCAAAGCAGCACTTTGCAGAGTGGTTAAAGCGCTGGACTAGAAATCCATTGGGAGTCGTCTGTGCAGGTTCGAATTCTACCAACTCGGATAATTATTTAGGTGTCAGCCTGGCTCAGTTAGTAGCACTCTTGCCTCAGTCAGACGGTTGTGGGTTCAAAGCATGACTATTTGCACTTATATATTACCTGTCATGTGGGGGGAATATTTCAAAGTGTTTTACAAACATTGAGTGGGAGGCTAATGGCTGAAGGTGCAGTCAAAGAGATAGGTCTTTCGACAGATTTTGAAAGCAGAGAGTGAAGAGGATACAGGGAGCGATTGTTGAAGAGAGTTACACAGGGCAGAGTTGCTGAAAGCTTGCCCATTAATGTGGGTATTCAGCTGGCTAGGTAGAGCGAGAGATCGCAATCCAGGATGCGACAAGGCCATTGAGACATTCTGAAATAAAGGTTCTTAAAGTTGATCTGGAATTTGTGGAGGATAGGGAGTCACTGGAGATGGACAAGGATAGGGGAGAAGGGCGTGCAGAGCTTTGTGCAGGAGAGAATGTGCCTGTGGAGTTCTGGATTGTCTGGAGGGAGCTTGTGGTGGCTGGTGCTGGGGAGACTGGTGAGCAAGGCATAGGAAACTTCAAAATTAGAGATGAAAAAGGCATGGTTGAGCATTTTGTGTGAGGGGTGAAGCAATGGTGGAAGTGGGCAAAACTGTGGAGATAGAAAAAAGCAGACTTGGTTAAAGATCAGATGAAAGATTTAACTGAGTGTTGAGAGTCAAACAAAATGCCCAGTTTCTATGAGTTGGAGTGGGGAGGTTCAAGCCCATTGTTGGGACTTTGAGTTCATTCTCTAGGGTGACGTTCCATTGCAAGTACTCTATGGCACCCTTTAGGTGAGACATTAAACCAAGGTCCTATCTGGGTTCGATTCCTGGGCAAGGTAAAACGTTAGGAAACTTTCCTTACTCCACGCGCTTCTGTTTCCCCAGCAGTAAGTAGGAACCCGGCTGTTCGTCAATTGGAAAATTGCTTTCTGGGGAAATAATCCCTTTTTAAAAAAAAATATTATTTGGTCACTCAATCTATGACTGTTTGTTGGATACTGCTGTGCACAATTGGCTGCCAGGTTTCGCCCACAAAATATGCAATCAATTCACTTTACAGTGTATTCTATGAAGTGTTTTGAGACATCTGAACAGTGTGATAAGGCGCTATATCAAATGCAAGGATTATTCTTATTCTTATCTGACTGTTCAGATGAACGTTAAAGATGCCATGGTACTTTTAGAAAAGAGAAGTGAGCTTAGATCCTTAGATAAAAAAAATGGATTATTGATTCATGGTTGTTCGAGGGACTTTGCTATGCATAAAATTGGCTGCTGTGTGTGCCTCCAAGTTCATGGTCACTTTCTTTTACGGAAAACTCTACGAAGTACTTTGAGATACATCAGCACAATAATGTGTTATGGCAAATGCAAGGATTATTATTAAGATAGGTAACTACAGTATTGAGATTTCTCCTTCATTGTTTCACATTTACGTTCTGCACATGGTATAAAATCAATCAGCTTGGCATCCTGTCAGAGCAGGTAATGAGACTGCAATAGTGGGGATAATTTAGAAGAGCATAAGCTGTTACTAATAGTGGCGGGCTGTCTAATCTAGGAGAGGATAGTGAGCAGTAGCATTTTTAAACCATTTAACAAAGTGCCATGAATAATTCAAAACATTGTTATTAAAAAGGATGCAGCAGACTCGCTGTTCATCTCAAACACATCTCGAGTGAGTGCTTTATGCATCCAGAAAACACTACCCTATAAACCCAAACCAGGTGTCGTATCATGAGAATTTCTATATTGGGAGAGAGAAAGAAGCTGGAAAGGTCAGATATAGGAAATCAGTCCCACCCCTTCCCCTCACCTCTATGAATATGTTTATCTACAAATACACAGTCACCACATTTTACAGTAAAATGCTGTGAAGAACTTTGCATCATTTCGATTATATGATAAGGAGCTGTATTAAACGCAAGGATCATTACTCTACCTAAATGGAATTCTCTTTTTCCACTGACGTTCTCCCCTCACAAAGTAGCAAATGTGAAATCCTTTGTGTGAAGTCACCTTTTGAGTTTTTGATCAATACATTAACTGGACTGATAACTAAACTCCAACTGGATTGGAATCGCCATCCATATTTTATGTCTGTGCCTCTCAAGAGGATACCTCATGTTGTTCCTTCAGGCACTCTGTTGTGAACCCCATCCTCTTTTTCACTATACATCTACTTCCCTCTCCATCAGTGACAACTAATGAAGAGGCACCATGGAAAGTAATTGTCTCCATCTTCTGTTCCACTGATGCTCTCAAGCTTCCCGTTGTGCTGCTCTCACTATCAGCTGTCTATACCCCAGTAGGGGACAAAAGACATTTCACATGCCCAAAGCATATGACAAGAATGGCAGATAGAGAGGATGCATTCACCTGATTTCTTTCCGAGTACTGACCTAACAGCGAAGTACAAGCATTGGGAAAGCACGGACTCTGCTCCCCTTCATGAATAAACCTTTAACACTTGAACAGTCAAAGTGCATATTCTGATCCACCCGAAGTTGTTGAGGTACCAAACATGAACATATGAGGTCCAAAATATCATTCAAATTTCAGATGATGTGAAATTTTGGAAGACAGTCTCAAATTGAGCTTTAATTTATAAGATGTTTATTCTGCAGTTCATTTTGTAACTATTGGGATAACTGGGTTCTAAATTCAGACTGATTTCAAAACTATAATAAAATTCCACTCAGTATGAAAGTGCGAGGGTACGACACAGAGATTCTGCATGGAATCTCTTTGGCTGGAGATTTAGAAGGAATGAGATGGTTGTTTTTTTCTATTGTACTTTGTTTATTGTTGGGGAAGTTGGAAACCTCAACATATGCAAACACAGCAGATGCTGACGTGAACTGTTGATGTGTGAATGTGAAAGCATTTCAGTTTGCCTCCTTTATAAATATGTGCCAGGAGACTTAATTCAGCATTATCTGATTCTGGTTAAAATTCAGAGTCCCCACAGAGCTGTGCACTTTGCCTTGATGTCTGCAATCATCGCTGCCAAATCCTATCAGTGTAATCTCGTCTGATTTAAATCTAATTTAATCAGTGCGAAGAGCAGCATTTCATTTTCTTTGAATCCTTTTTACTTTCAAATAGGGTAACAAAGAACAAACAGGAATTCTATACATAAAATACACCAGAGAACTATACAAATTTGCAGGACAGAATAAGGCCATTCAGCACATTGTGTCCGTGCTGGCTCTTTGAAAGAGCAATCCATTTAGTCCCATTTGCCTGCCTTTTCCCCACTACCAAATCAATTATTTATTTTTAGATATCCATTTATTTCCCGTTTGAAAACTCACATGGATTCCGCCTCAATGGCTGCACCCGAGTCAGGTGGAATTTTTTGCCATTACTAAGATTTCGCACTTCAAGCTTTTAAAGAAGCTAAAAGAGCAGGGATTTAATAATAAAATTATTACACCATATGGATTAATGTTATTGGACCATCTCTATTTGTAAGATCATGATTCCTAGCTATTTCTCTAATATAGACTGTTCCATGAATTGTGTTTGCTCACAACCATCGTCCCACATACAAACTCCTGTGCATGAATGCAACTTTACTTGTTTCTTATCTTGCAACATATCTTATGAAGTTGTGATTTCTAAAGAGAAAATTGGGCCCAAGTATTAGATAGTGAAAACCAGATGTTTTCATTCCATCTGGCAAAACATGAAATTCTGCAGACTTTTTTGTCATCAAATAAAAACTGAATTAATTAAATTATAAATCCAACTTTCTGCCCCACTGCGGGAATGTCACAGAATGCTTTCTGGCATTGAGGCACTGATTAACAACTGACTAGCTGAATGCACCATTCGGACTGGTGCTTTCATGCCCAGAGAATGGCACAAGCACAAATGTAATGTTCCTAAGGAGGAAACATACGATGACACCATCTGGATTTCCCCGGGAGATGAAAATATGCCAACACTTATTCAGTCATTTATAGCTAAGTTCATTATCTGGCATGAATATTTGAGTCTAAAATGTAGCAATTTCTAATAGGATTGCATAGTAAATGAAGGTCACATCGACTGACAGGAGCTCTGCTCTGACAATGCCAACTACATTTGCAATGAGGCTGGACACAGTGATCAATCCCAAAGTAATGAAGATGAGTCAAACATTCATCTTCCAGATCACAGAGCACAGTTTTCGACAGCCGGCTAGGGTTATCGCAGATAAATGCTGTGAGTTTTCAGACAGGCCAGATGACGAATACGTGACTTAGCTTGAGGGCATTGGCACTTAGGACACTGCTAAGCACGAGGGAGTGGTGTAGGGAGTGGGGGGGCTTGGAATATGCCTTTCTTGTATCTCAGTCATTCAACAACAACAACTTACATTTATATAGCGCCCTTCACACGGGGTAGCATCCCGGAGCGCTTGACAGTGGTGGAATCTGATGCCGAGCCAGAGGGAGGGGGAGAGGGGAGGTGAGGAAAGAGTTTCAGAGTTTTGGGGCATAGTGGCTGAAGGCACGGCCAGCAATGGTGGAGCGGACAGGACGAGGGACAATTAGGAGATCGGAACCAGCCAAGCGGAGTCTGCGGGTAGAGGAGTGGGGGCTAAGCAGATTGCATAGGTAGGGAGATGCGAGGGAATGAAGGGATTGTGTGATGGAGATACAGAGTTTCATGTGGGTGAATATCCAGGCAGCGGAGTTTTGGATTAATTGAATTTTGCATATGGTGGAGCTGAGAAGACCAGCGAGGAGAGCATTGGAATAGTCCAGCCGGGAAGTGACAAAGGCATGGACGAGAGTTTCTGCTGTGTTGGTTGTAAGGTACATATGGAGGTGGGTAATGTGATGGAGGTGGAAAAAAGAAGTCTTCGTCAGGGAATTGACGTGGAGTAGAAAGGAAAGCAGGGGAGGAAACCTAATGCCTAAGTCATGTACAGGTTCGGTGAGTCTGAGGGAGAGCCCAGGGAGGTTGAGGGACCCTACGTTTGTTTCAATTCATTCCAATTGTATCATTCCACCCGCAGGACAGAAGATATTGATGGGAGCCAAAGAGTATGGCTTCCGTCTCGCCGACATTTAGCTGCAGGAAATTTGGGCTCATCCAGGCCATGATGTCCGTGGAAGGACATCAGCAGACTGGCAGTTGCAGCTGGAGGAGAAGTAGATTTGGGTATCATCCATGTGGAAGTTGACCTCATGTCTGTGGATGACATCGGCAAGAGGGAGCACTTAGATGAAAAAAAGAAGCGCGGGCCAAGGATGGAGCTTTGGGGTACCCCGCGGGTGACCAAGCGGGGGCAGGAGGAAAAAACATGCCAGTGCGGTCCCACTAAGATGGTTGAGGGAGGAGAATCGGTGGAGGAGGATGGCATGATTGACTATGTTGAATACGGCGGAGAGTTCCAGGAGAACTAGCAAACCATAGGGAGCCCTGGTCACAGAGAGAGGGCGTCATCTGTTACTTTGACAAGTGCTGTGTCTGTGCTGTGGGCAGGGTGAAAACAGGACTGGAGGGGGTTGAATTGGGAGTGGAGGAGAGGTGTAAGCGAAGTTGATTTGCAACAACACGTTCCACATTGGCCAGTTAAGAGTAGGTTTGAGATAGGTCTGGTTTGTGAGGTTGGAGGGATTGAGGGTAGACCTTTAAGGAGAGGAGTGACGACAGTGGTTTTAATAATAATAATAATAATCCTTGCATTTGACATAGCGCTTTTCACGTCGGGAGGACGTCCCAAAGCGCTTCACAGAACACACTGTAAATTGAATTGACTGCATATTTGTGGGCGAACGCGGCAGCCAATTGCGCACAGCAATGTCCCACAAACAGTCGTAGATTGAAAATGACCAATTTATTATTTTTGGGGGGTTTTGGAGGGATTATTATTAGGCGTGTGGAGTAAGGAAACTTGCCCAAGGTTTCGCCCTGACCTGCCTGGAATTGAACTCAGGTCTCTCGCTTGCAAAGCGAGTGCTCTAACCACTGAGCTACAGGACTCCACATGTGGTAGGCAACATGGTGGGGTGGCAGCCAGATGTTATCTATCTTAGAGATAAAGATGTCCAAGACCTCTTTGCACTTGGCATCAGAAGTGAGGATTGAGGGTTGCTTGAGAGGGGGAGTGGAGGAGATAGTAGGTAGTGAAGAACAGGATTTTGGGTTAAGTATTCAATACTTAAGGAATCTCTTAATTTAAAATGCAAATGACTTATCTAAAAGAACAATAATTACAGACAACATGAAGATCACACACAATTCTTGTCAACTCTTGTTTTTTTCAAATTTCACAAAGTTGCTGGTATCTGAATCTCCAGACTTTGAAGACTAACTCAAAGCAGCCAGAATTTCTTTACTAGAGTTGGTGAGTGGCAGTTTCAGAATTTTGTCAAATCTATTGCCTCTTCATGTTAATTCTAGAGTCTTTCTTAAAACAAACTGCAAATAATTAAAATACATAGGAGGCCATTCAGCTCATCAAGCCTGTTCTACCAGTTTATTAGATCTTGCAGACCTTTTAATTAATGCTCTAACCTTTTGTCAAACCCTTTGATAACTGAAGTACCTGTCTATCTCTCTTTAAACATCCCTATTGGTCCTTCCTTTGCAGTTTTCTGGGGCAGTGCATTCCACCTCATCGCAGCCATTTATTTGAAGAAATGCCTCCTGGCCTCAGTTAAGAGTACACTGTTTCTGAGTAATGAGTGTTTTGCCATCAGTAACACTTTTAAGAGTTATTACAAATTGTAATTCATATTAAAATGTCCCCTTTTTTCTTTTAAATTTCCTTAACTTAAGAGTTTTTTAAAAAAAATAGTGGACACTGAGTTGCTTCAGGGACTTGGCTCAGATAAGCCAATGAGCCTGATGCTGAAGGAGCTCAATTAACATCAATAGAGATAATCATTATCACAGTGGTGCTTCCGCTTCAAATGGGTGTGTTAATTCAGGTCCCTCAATCTTTGAGGCTCAGTAACATCCTTCAGTAACCGCTTCATTTAGAAGCAATAAGTCACGCCTCACTAATCTACTGGAATTCTTTGAAGCAACCAAATTAATGGATGAGTGAGGTACAGTATTCTTTCAGAAGGCATTTGAAAGGGCTTTATACCTAAAGCTTTTAGAAAACATAAAAAGTGGCAAATTACTGTATTTTACTTTAAATCACTGTTCTCAGATGAGAGAAAGCAATAACTGAAAAAAGGGGAAAACAATCAAATTCTGTAAATTTTAAACGGAAAGAGAGAAATTCATAGCAATAGAAACATAAGACTGTACAGGTCTGGTAAAAGTCATTGAATAAAATAATCCTATGTTACTCAGTGGTTCACTTGATAAAATAGCCCAGATGATAAATTCTTTGCCAACTTTGAAACTGAACGATATAGACCCAAATCCTTCTAGCTTGGGGGATTCTACAATTGACATTAATGCCATTGGACTGAGCAGGGTAAAATCAATGAGGATTCCCATTTATGATTGTGCCTCAGTAACTGCTGCCGAGTGATAAGGACACAAAGGGCTGAGCTGTGATGCCCTTTCAAGAGTAACATACGCTCAGTAGGCTCACAAGCAAAGAATGGTTAGTTCGATGGAGTTTTGGAGAGCGTCTACCTTAACAGAGCTGTACCCCAACAAATCACTGTCCCTTCACTGGCACTAAAGTATTATTTCTCCACAGAATAGTAGATAATGTATGGAGTATAAGGCTCCAGTCAAAAGCAGTTCATGCAATTGTAGTTAATCCCTTTGAAAAGCAGATAAACAGATGTCCAGTTAAGAACAGAGCTATTCTAAATATAATGTGCACACAACAACAACAAATTGCATTTATATAGTGCCCTTCGCGTCAGGAGGACAAATAATCAGATGGAGAGTATTATGAATCCAATTGATCTGGGAAAAAAGCATTGCCATCTTTGTAATGCAGCCAGTCAGGATGAATAATGCTGATCAAAATGCTGCACTGACATCCCAGAATTTTTATGTTACCTTCTGCCATAAGAGAAATTTCACAGCTTGCACTTCTCCGAGGTCTTCCCTGCGATTATTCAACAGAATTCATGACTGTAATTTGCACACAGCTCATTGCAGTAAGGAATCCACAGGACTGTCTCGAGATATCATTTCTTATGTTTTTATCTCATTGCCCAGATGATTTCCTCAAGGTTCAACAGAAATTAGGGTAAAAGTCAGTACAAGGAAAGAAAACAAGGTGAGGTGAATATTAATGATACCTCTTTACTGCTACTTGAATTTTTGACCAAAGGGGATAGCTGATCAATTTTCTAAAGAGGAAGTTATTCAAACTCATGCGACAGCTCAGAATTACAAGATCGCAAGGTTGGTTTGGATGAAGAAAGCCATTTGGCCTATTTTATCTTCATCCTTTCAGAATATCCATCCTCCCATTACAGCATCAAGCCACACAATGCCACAATTGGCAATGGAATACAATAAATGCTTCTATAACTCACTTGTGAATTTGTCACTTGCTTTAACTGATAGAATGATCCTTGCTGGACAAACAGTGGGATTTTTTTTAAAAAAGGTTAGAACTAGGATTTCAGCGAGACCTCAATTGCAGTTTGTACATGTGAAAGTGTCTTTTCTGAGCTTGTTCACAAGATAATGCACAGCACAGACTGAGAAAAGCCAGTATTCCCTGAAAAAGCTTCAGAAGGGTTACTTAGCTGCTTGAATACGTTTGCTTCTAAGCTGGATTTGAAGGTAGTACCATAGAGATACATGACATAATAGTTTACTCCTCCAACAAGCTGTCCACTTTCATCTCAATTCCCTACTGAAGTATGGAAATGTACAGCCATAGAAGATACCAGAACCATAGAAATCTCTGTGTTGTCCACTACTTTCCTGTGAGGTTTTGTGCATTACTATTATTCAGACGTTAAGGGTGGTGGGGGGAAGGGGGTATTTCAAACCATTTGCTCCTTAAATAATAGTAATCCTGTGCTTGATATAGTGCATTATCACATCATCGAAACATCTCAAAGCATTTCATAGGCTATACTATAAGTTGTAGTGACTGTGTATTTTGTAGGTAAACATGGCTGCCAATCGGCATACAATAATATCCAACAGTCATAAAGTGACTAATCAATTTTATTTGGAGGATTGTTGGCCAGGACTCTGGGAGAAACTCTCCTCTCATTTTGAATAATCGGATCTTTAAGGTCCACTTGATGAGGCAGATGGAACCTTGGTTTAATATCTCATCTGAAGAATGGTACATCCACCAATATAGCACACCCCAGCACTGCAATGGAGGTGTCAGCCTAGACTTGTGAGTTCAAAGTCCCGATTTGGAGCTTGAATGCACAACCTTCTATCTCGGGGGTCACAGTCCTACAATATGAGTCAGTAAATAAAGAAGGGAATGTGTTAAATACTATAATTTTGACCCATGAATATAATCGGGTGAAGAATAATCTTAAGAGTTTCATCATCTTAAGTATTTGTCAGTGTTGATGCTGGAAACGTTTCATTTCTGTATCTGAAATCAGATACCTGCTTGTGGGTTCCTTCTGTTCCACTTCACACCTCATGTATTACAATCTGATATGTAAACACAAGAACGCAAACCTGATTTTCTTCTTCAGAGAGCAGAGGTTTAGTGTGACAAAGGCAGTGCCAGCAGCCTATATATACCTCAGCCATTCCTTTCATCCTGGGCTCTTAGCTTCTGCAGTGTCTGACACAGAGAAAAGGAAGCCATATGTGTGGTTTTCTATACATGCTAAAAACAGTAATTAGGATGTGATCAGCTATTATATAAAATACTGAGATATCCCATAAGCACTATGGTGATCGTGTTTCTCTTGCCACAACAAACCTTGTACATGCTTCCTCAAGATCACAAGATCAGTTCAAATGAAGCAACCCTTCAGCCCATCTCACTTAACCTCCAGAACAGCCACCTACCATCCTCCCATCACAGCATTAAGCTGCTTTTCAAATGAGTCCAGTATCTTAGCCTCAATCATCTTTATTTATGAAATTCTTCACCTCAGAAGGCTGTGGATGCTCAGTCATTGAACATATTTAAGACTGAGATCGATAGATTTTTAAAAACTAAAGGGATTAAGGGTTATGGAGATAGGGCAGGTAAATGGAATTAGGTTAGATCAGCCATGATCTTATTAAATGGCAGGGCAGACTCGAGGGGCCAAATGGCCTACTCCTGCTCCTATTTCTTACGTTCCTGGCAACCAGTTCCAGTCATTAATTACCCTCTGAGTAAAGAAAACCTCCAGGGCATTGTTGATCCCATTCCAGATGCAACAAATTTCACATGTATAAGTGGCATACACCATGCGGAACTCTAAGTCTTGTTTGAATACTCAACCATGGCAATAGGTTTCCACAAGTGTCAGACATTCGACTGATCAAAAATATACCTGGTTTAAACTTGTGTTTGAAAGTGACCTCAGTGGCTCTGTCTTGATAACAGATACAGAGATGAGTCAGTTCTTACTCTCATTTCCAACTTCCTACATGATCTTGAACAAAAATGATGGGTTTGAACCCCACCGCAGGATAATCTAGGCTGGCACTTCACTTCAGGGAGTACTGAGAGAGTATTGAGAGAGCGCTGCATTGTTGGAGGTGATGACTCTCAGGTGAGGGCATTAAATTGAAGTGTCTGTTGTCTGCTTGTTCTGGTGGGCATTCAAGATGCTAACATACTAGTTTGACTCAGAGCAGTGAGTTTTCCCAGTGATTTAGTAAATAGTCCTGCCAGGAAAATATTGACTCCCAATAACTTTAATGGCAGCCAGTCGGATATGGACCCGGACAAGATATATCATCCGAGGTCACAGGTTTGTGCTGTGTGTGAGTGTTGTGTGTGTGTACATTAAGGTACTTTACCACTTTATATTAAAGGTACTTCTCTCCATTGACCAATAGGTCACAGAATGCCATTCTCTTTCAAAACAGGTCGCTGCATATTATACATGTTACAGATTTCCCAGATTAAATTCTAGCTCTGGTGGACGCAACTCCATTCATACTTTGCATAGATCAGTCAGAAGAGATAGCATTTTTATATAATCCCCTGCAATTCTCGTAAAACTAAGTGCTGCTTTGTTCACTTGTTTTTTTCTGTCTTCTTTAGTGGTACATTCATCAATACATACTGCAGCGTCAACATAACAACCCTCTTTACTCACAAAGCCTTGGCTCCGATATAGCCACACAGTTCAGCTGTATCCCTGTTTATTTTGTTACTGACAATTCTAACCGAAAATCATATTTACCATTTATTCATATTGAATTTCTAAATAATAATCCATGCATTCGATTTCTAAAGAAAGGGGGGAAAGGAAGAGCATATCCTGTCACACTCTATTGAGTATATACAGGATATACAGGATTTCACCAAACGTTTTAGTTATATAATAATAATACTTATATTTGGTATGGTGCCTTTCACGTCAAGAGGATGACCCAAAAGGCTTCCCAGGATATAATGTAAAGTGGAGTGACTGTATGTTTTGTGGATGAACAAATATGATGTTGATTCGATGGAAGATTAATGGTTCAGATTAAACTCAGGCCACAAAACAACCTACCAATAAACTGTAGCCCAAAGAGAATAAATTGGAGCCTGAAACCCAGATGTTTCCTCGACCACATCTTCCAGTTCTCCATAAATCGATCATCACAGCTCCAGAGAAAGTCAACACACATGACCAACGCTAACCAGCGGGGAAACATTGCCCAGCACTAATCAACACTTTACAACAACAACAACTTGGATTTATACAGTGCCCTCCACGCCAGGCGGTGTCTCAGAGCACTTCACTGTAACAGATCCCAGGGCCGAGCCAGGGGGAGGGGGAGGTAGGTGACCAAAGGTGCGGTCGAAAAGAAATGTCTTCAACCTAGACCTGAAAATAGGAAGAGAGGGGACGAGGTGAAGGGAGTGAGGAAGGGAGTTCCAGAGGCTCAGGGCGTAGTGGATGAAAGCACGGCCACCGAGAATAGAGCGGAGGACTCGAGGGGCAAGGAGGAGGCCAGACCCGGTGGAACTTTAGAGTGGGTAATATGCTCAATGTCCTTCGTGCTTGTTAATAATATTCATAATCCTTGCATTTGATATAACACCTATAAGATCAATATGTCTCAGTGTTTACTGTCTAAGACCATATCTGTTAATTGTAGTGACCGTGTATTTTATAGGTGAACATCATAGGTTAATGTGCCCTATTTTTGTGTCCCTTAGACTGCCAGGATTCAAAAGCAATGTAAATTAACAATCCAGAAACATCACAGGACAAAACTACAGCCATTTAATCCAAAAACCACCTATTGTGACTGACAGCAACAAGTCATCTTCTTTACTCTGAAATCTTGGTCCACTTCACTTTACCGGTAGTTTTCTCTTTCACAGTCAAGCAAAACGGCTTCACAGAATAATCTATTAAATTAATTTGCAGATGAATGAATAAGATGTTGTCATGTGTTCCACTTTCCTTAATGGACCTTTCAAACTTAACAGTTTCAAATTCTCTCATGGGTTAAAGTATCAGAAGACAATGACAGGTCTAAAACAATTGAGTCTAATTTGCTGGCTGGGCTAACAACCCGTGTGCAAAATTTGTGGGTGCCTTGTCTTTGAGTATAGATGGAATTCTACAGGTGTCTTTTATTTATGTAAGTAATAAATAAACTAAAAGGATTCCGGGTAATTGTGTAACCTTTCACATTCCCATGTAACTGTTTGTGTTTGGACATAGGTATCTCAACCCACAAATGTTACACCTGGTAACCCAAACCATCTTTGTCTAATCTCTGCAAGGGCAAAGCCAGATTCAGCAACAACAACTTGCATTCATATAATGCCCCTCAAATAGGTTTGTGTCCCAAAGTGCTTGACAGTGGCAGAGTCCGACGCCGAGCGGGGTAAGGGGGAGGGGACCATAGGCACAGTCGAAGAAGAAGATCTTTAGGCATGATATGAAGATGGGGAAGAAAGGGACAAGGTGGGATAACGGAAGAGTATTCCAGAGTTTCTGGATGTAGTGGCTGAAAGCGTGGACACCGATGTTGGAGTGGAGGGCACGAGATACATACAGGAGGCTGGAGCCAGTCGACCAGAGGGAGGTAGTGGGTTGGGTGTAAGCAGGTAGGGAGGTACCAAGATATGAAGGGATTCAGAATTATTGGGACTCTGGGCACCAAGAACATTCGGGGTCCCTCCGTAAGGAGCCTGGGCTGGAGCTGAAGCTGGGGCTGAGGCTGTGGCCATGGCCGGGGCCAGGCTCATTGCTACAAGAGAAAAAGCCCTGCATTACTACAGCATCATAACATGTTGAAACATGGTGTGGTGTCTGTCTTTGTGGTAGTTTCACCAACAACACAAAGGACTTTGAGATACACTGACACTTTCCAATGCCACTCTTATCAAGTAACCACAGTCCAGCATTAGATTAAAGTGCAGCATTCTGGAATGGTGGAAGGAATATCCTTTTAGATTATCGTCAGACACATTCAGCGCCTGTGCCCCTTTAATTCATGACACTGAACAGAGAGCATCACCCCCCTTGAAACATAATTATCCTGTCAGTGGGAAGTGCTCTTACTAAAATTAAAACTATAAATCTTTCATCTGCTGATACTGAACTTCAAAAGCAGAAACAGTGCCCCACCTAACTTACCAGCAGCCTTAATTAACCTGGTCCTCAGCCTCTGAGGGAGTCACCAGTCAGTAAATAGTGTGCCTTACGCTACCTGACTTTGGTCAGTTTGATGTATGCTGTGGCTGAGATTCCCAATGATTAAAAAGACATTGGATCTCTCATCAGATACCACCAAATCACTAGTATTTCAATCCAATTAAAATATTAGCTGTAATATTTTTAGCTCGTCCCAGTGGTATTATAATACCTGCTATCTCTCTACCTCAATAACATCATCGACACTATTGATAATCCTTAGATGCGATATACCGCCTTTCACATTCATATAGAGCCCCTCAAAGAGTATCGTGTCCCAGAGTGCTTGACGATGGCAGAGCATGACACCGAGCCCGGGGCAGGGGGAGGTGCCCATAGGCACAATGAAACAGGAAGGTCTTCAGGTGCAATTTGAAAATGGGGAAGGAAGGGGTAAGGTGGAGGGATAGAGAAAGAGTGTTCCAGAGTTTCGGGAGGATGTATGAAAGTGTTTCACAGAATATCCTGTAAAGTGCAGTGACTATTTTGTAAGTGAAGGTGGCAGCTAATTTGTGCACACAAACAACCATGAAGTGACAAATTTATTTTGTTTTGTACATATGTATTATCCAATATGCATGTGAAGAGGCCCTGGAATATCTCTGGGTTTTAGCCTTAAGACCATTGACTTAAAAAATAAGTTCCCAGAGGATTGTTTAAAATTTGTTAAATTTAGGCTTAATTTAGGAGCCAGTTTTCCCATAATCCTTGAAAAAGACTGAGACCATAAGCATTTAAGTCCGAAAGAAGCCAAATCTCTGTTATAAAGGGTGGTGAAATATTGAAGTATGTTACATTTGTGAGGTTTACAGTATATTCTGCCTTCTGTACGCTCGTCCTCATGTCAGCTTGCTATGGTAATACACTGTGAAACAGTGAATTACTCTGCCCTTTCGTAGCACACACAGACATATGGGGAATGATTTTGAAATCCCCATTAAACAGTCCCTAGGGCTCCATTGAATGTGCAATTCACTGCTTTTCAACTATAGGGAATTGTGTTTAAAAAATGAGCATAGAGAGTGGTTTGCTACCCAGCCATCTGTATGTAATGCATCTTTACTATAATAACTCTTACAGTTACTGGAAATTTGTTCCCCATGGAAACATTGTGCTTATCTGCGACATCCAGAGTGAATTATTAAACACTGAACTATGACTTGGAATTTAATGTGTACCTTTACAGCAAGAATTCCATGTGTTTTATATACTGATCAAAATAAACTGATGACAGGGACAAAAATGTGATATTCAAGGTCTTTCAGCAAACATTGAACAGAAAGAGGACCTAAAGAAGAAGCTAATGACAAAATCACAGTCAGAACACATACAAATACATCCACAGATATCTGCAGACCAGCTGCTCATGGGATTGGGTCGGGGTAGTCAGACATAGAAGGAAAGAACAATGGAAGGAGAGAAGGCAGCAAAAGAAAAGTCTTGTGCATGTATTCACAATACTGTACTATAATAAACTTTGTATTTGAAATAACACCCATGATTGAGTAACCCTTCAATGTCAGCCAGTGTGAAGAATTGGCTGATATTGAATGAAAAAACACTCCTGAATATGGAGTTTTACCCTGCCTTGAAGAGAAAACTCCACAAACCTCAGTCACTTCAGTTTATACGTACATCCTGTGAAGCACATCGGGACGTCCTCCTGACGTGAAAGGTATTATGCAAAATTTATTTTTGTAATAAAAAATTATTACAAAAAATTAAGTGAAGAAATGTAGAAGAGAAAACAAAATAGTCACTTGTGTATTTGTATAATAATTTGATATAGCGCCTTCCTTATCACATCATTGAGATGTATCAAAGTGCTTCACAGAATATACTGTAAAGTGAATTGATTCACGTATTTTGTGGGTAAAACCGTTGTACAACAGTTTGCAAATTCATATCTCCTACCCCATTCCCCCCCGTACACGACTCTTTGATTTTTTTCTAGTTATGGGTTGCCAATTTCAAGCAGAGCTGAAGTGTGAAGCTTGAGCAGGAAACCGATAATCATTTCCTTGCTAGCTTCCTCTGCCATACATCATTGGGTCTCTGTCTCGGATAACACTGAGTGGATCTGTAGCATTTCAGGTCACATATCTGAAACAAAACACAGTTCTATTACCCACACAGCCAGAGACAAATCACCTTCAATTATCTAGAATCCCAAAGTAATCCGGCTGAATTTATACGGGTCACATCAGAACCCTGAGAGCATAAGCTTTTATTTAATTTTATAGAAAGGTGCAAAAACAATCTGACACAGGAAATATCGTAAAAGATAAAGCAGAGGCTACCTGGGTTCAAGGCAGCTTCAAATGCATGTCTCAGCCGCTTCTGCCCCCAATTAACTGCTGTCCTGCTGTGTGCATAATCAAAGCCTCGGGAGCCATGGGGGAGATACATGAAAAGTCCTGGGATATGGCTCAGCAATTGGGACTCTGAATGAACTGATGTTCTAAACCTTAGCACGCTGATTAACTTGGTATTGAGATGCTATTTTATTCCCCTGTCAGGCAATATAATTTGCTTCAAACAAACATTATTGGATTTCAACACCAGCCGACTCTCTTCCAATAGGTGACCTTTCACATTTTGTAATTGCCCGGCAGCTAGCCACGAGTAAACAGATTTACATTCATTTGAACTGAAAATTAGATTACAGCCCCTGCTTTTGTGTATGGGGCAGAGCTCTTCCTGTGACACCCCAGGTGCCAGCTGGCATTTGACACCTCGCTCCTTGTGTCAAATGAAGAAAGGGGCTTTTGAATGAGGTCCGAAATCAACTGCTGCTTGTCATTATCAACTCCCCCAGGAAGAATGACAGACTCCCATTAACAAGAAGAAATTTCTGATCTGCCGACATCGCTGCTATCTGTATCCTGTAAACTCACTGCTGTTTTACGTTAGGTTCATCAGACCTTCATTGGCTCTGATTAGTGCACTTTTTCATCACCAGCCCTTCCTAATCGCCATCTGGTGTTTAGGATAGCCACACACTGGAAGCCTTATTTACAACTTCCAAAAGTCACTCACCTCTTTATCTGAATTGGGTTAGCTGAAAGGATAATCGGCAGGCGCCGAGCACGGCTTCTCTGTGGATATAGATGGACCCCCACCCCCCCGTATTGTTCGGGGGGAGTGGGGGCTGGGGATGGGTGGGAAGCCAATGGATCTTTGGATTAAAAATGGTAATCTGTGATCTGATAATTATCACATTGTTTAAGATTGCAGTCAGAACAGACGGTAAGTGAAGACTAACCCTCCCCCTCCCCGCCTCCTTCCCACCCACTCCTAACTTTAGCAGAAAGGTCAGGCCCAAAGCCACGATTGGTCGCCATTGGTGTTGCCACATTTTATTGCTTCTTCATGGGATACAGGCTGAACTCAGCTTGCTTTTGGTTTGCAAAGGACAATTTCAGGACAAACACCAGGAAGTATTGGGCAGGCAAGGCAAAGGAATGAGGCAGGGAATTACAAAGGGCAGTTTTAGGACAAACACCAAAGGCCTTTCTGGTAATTAATGACTGGAACAGGTTAACAGAAAGGGTGGTTGAGGCCAGGATATGAGAGTCATTTAAAAAAACAGCTTGATCTTGATAGGAGGAGGATAAGATGGGTATTCTGGAAGGATGAGATCAGATAGGCCCAAGGGCCTTCTGCCTCTGAATCTTGTTATCTTCTGACTCAGGCTGAGTTAAACCACCATCCTGTGAAGCAACACTGAAAAGCAATTTCAGTGGCAGCTGCTAGTGGCTTCAGGCACAACCACTGTGACTTGTGCTGGAGGTGTGTATGTGTCATTATTGATTGGTTCAACTTAAATTTTGGACAGTATGATAATTATTGCTGATAATAACCATCATATCATAAGTTACTATTTTCATCTCATTGTTTCTGACCTCCATAATAAACCATGCGGAGTTCATTAACTCTATTTTGATAAAAAAAAGATAAATTCTTGTTGATAACACATGGATCTATCTCTTTCAGTCTCATAGTTATCTGCATGTGAGGACATTTATTGGCATTGGAAAGAAAATTCAGCAGTTCTCAGGTCTCCCAAGGCCACATGTCTTGCAGGTGTGAAGATGCCTGTACCCACATCATTGCCACATATAACATCCCTCATGCCGGGTAGCGTCCCAGAGCCAGGAAGCACAGACTGCAACATTCCCTACCTGCAGTCAAAGCAGTTGATAATTATTTTTGATCCTTTCGCACAGTATTCCCCACTTAGCTCAGTGACTTTATCCAGTGCCCTACAGACCAGGAAGGTTTAGGGCTTATTGGGCTCAGTTAAGATGATGTCAGGACACTGAGTGACAAAGATGAAAACCGTCCAGGGTGTCTGTTCTAACTGCTATCTGGTGACATACCTGGAAGGTGCAAAAGTCGTGGAGGTGAGGATTGGCATGCGTATGATGCCCAAGAGACTAAATTGTCGACACTCACTGCCAACACTTACTGTTGAGGCTAACAATTGAAATATAGCCCAATAGTAAGAAATATAATCAAATGGCTCCAGGAGTAGAAGAGGAGAAAAAATTAGTTAAGGAAACCAACAATTTGCTGTGATCAATAAGTCAAATCCATGTTGCATTACCTGCTACTAAATCACACTGACATGGGCCATTATACATAGGAACAAAGGAAACGGGAATAGGATCAGCCTATTAAACCTGTTCTACCAGTTAATTACATTCAGACAGTTCTTTTAATCCCGATCCCTGCCCTTTTGTCATATCCAGTAATACTATCCACATATCTGTTTATCTCACTTTTAACATTCCTAATGATTCTAGCTCTACAGCTTTCTGGGGCAAAAAAGTTCACATTGTTGCAACCATCTGCAATCATTTGCAACCTGGTCGAACACTTACACAACGAGGCAGTCAACATCAGTCTGCACCTTTCATTTGAAAATTATTTTATTATCCACAATCGTCTGTGTGAGGAAATGCTTCCTGACCACAGCTCTAAGCCCTTTGATGCCTTATATCGCGGGACACCACAGAGCTGCTTTAAATAGAAGCCTACCCAGGTGTTTCCATGGTCATGAATCGCGGTTTTATATTCTGGTTGCGGATGTTCCCCACAGTGTGGTGGCGATCACCTCATGAGCCAGCGCTAATGATGGAGTGCACAGACATGGCACACTTCATGGCACATTGACTAAACTGGTGTGTCATAAAGCGGTAGTGAAATGCTACAAACCTCAGCCATCATACTGGCGAGGGGTAACACAGGATATCCACAGGTCGAAAATAATTATAAACTGCTTTGACTGTAGTTTTGGACGATGTGACATGACATTTTGCATTTTTCACCCCTTTACTTCCAGCACATTTATACACATATATAAGCATGGTATAACAGCAACAGATAGAGTCTTTGAAACAGCAATGTGAATGAGGCCCTCCTTAGCTCAGGTCAAACGAAAAACCCAGCTGTGCTGAATAAAGCTCTCGCTCTTTACAACTGTTTAAAGCCATCCTGTTTTATTGATTTATTCAAAATATTCACCAGAGTAAATCCGGTGAGATAGAACATCTTGCATCCAGGGAAGCCACAGGGCACGATTAGTCTCCAAATGGAAACATAAAACGAAATGCACCATAAATAACACTGTCAGAATCCTCAGTGATAAAATAGTATTAAGTTGCTGATTTGGACAGTAACCCTGAAAGGTTTTTTTTAGGTATAATTGCTACTCATAAAACAAATGCTGATTTTAAATGGATTAATTATTTTTAATTTGCCTTACAGGACAATTCTTGGTATATTCACTGGATTGGGATCTGTTTGGATCAATTAGCATAAAGCAGAATGCAGACGTACTCCAAGATCCATGGCAATGGATTCCACAGTCTGTTTGTTTTCAGCTCAGGGGTCACTATGGAGTAGAATCATTGCATGTAGCACACTGTTACACAAGTAACACAGACAATTTTGCCCACAAAATATACAGTCAATTCACTTTACAGTATATTCTGGGAAGCGCTTTGAGATGTCTCAACGACGTGATAAGGCGCTATATCAAATGCAAGTATCATTAATATTATTATTTTGCATTGATAAAAGGGATCAAATCAATATACATTGATGTTCAGAGTGCATATCACAGTGAAAAGTCTTACAAGCATATATCTTGTCATTTTTGCGATGATTTGTTTTACACTGCGATATGTATGTAAGTGTGGATTTTATGTAAGTATTTTTACTGGACACAATAGATGTCCTAACACAGACTGTGATGATGGTGATATTGTGCAATTTGTATAAAAAGCAGTGATACCCTATTTTTGAAGCATTTTATATATATACAACTTTTATTTATAGAGTGCCCTTCAAAGCAGGTAGTGTCTCGGAGCACTTTATATATAACACTAGTATATGGGTGAATCGGCATTAAGTTATTCATACAGCAGTTACGTTATCTTCCTGTTTGTAGACATACCAAACTTTAGCAGCAAGCACATACTATTCTCTGTTTTCAGTAAATATTTACCCACAGACCCTACAAATATCTTCAAAGCTTCCAGCCCACACTGATAGCTTAGGGATGTGGTCTTGGCTTCGCTCACATGTTCAGTTGTTCCCTGGAGAGAAAGTTAGGAGTCTCAGTTTAGAAATAATTGCCTCTGGCTACAAATCCATCTCACAAAGTAAACAGGACAAGCGGTGTGGATTCACAAGATGACAAGATTGGTTTGGAAGAGGAAGGCCATTTGGCCTGTTTGATCTCATCCTTACAGAAAACTGAGCCCACATTTTTCATATCACAATATCAAGCTACTAAATGAGTCCAGTGTCATTGCCTCATCTATTCTTCCTGATAATCTATTCCACTCATGAATTACCTTGTGAGCAAGGAAACACTTTCTGGGCTGCAATTGCCCTTTGGAATGTCTTGTTCTACTATCTTCGTTCATTCAAAAGTATTGTTCTGGGTTTACTATTTCAATCCTATTTAAAATTGTATGCACCAATATGAGGTTCGCTCTGAGATAATAATAATAATAATAATCTTTGCATTTGATACAGCGTTTTATCACATCTTCGAGACGTCTCAAAGCGCTTCACAAAATATACTGTAAGGTGAATTGACTGTCGGTGAAACAAAATGTCTTCTCTCAAGACTAAAGACTCCTAGCTTGTCTAATTAATAATCATAGCCCATTCCTCTAACACTGGGGATTATCCTTGTTGCTCTGATTCCATGCACTGGCAGCCCCAATTCCCTGAGAACTATTTAAATTTGGAACAACACAGTCAATTTAACTATAAACTAAATCCAGCAGATACAGCATTAAACAACTTCTTCTAACCTGATTTGACTGTTTTACTTGGACTTGATCTAAATTGATAGTAAGCAGGGATATGGATAATTCAGTGATTTCTAGATGTGATTCACATCAGGTTTAGAAGCACCGGAAGTCAATTATGTGTTTTTTCAATCAGGTTGTTCCCATAACTGAGGGAAGGTGTATATGAGTATTGTCAGAACCAAGCTGGAGCAGATATAAATTACCATGAACATGAATTGCACAGCTATGCGTGAAGAAAACTTTGTGAATATGTAGCAGAGGTGGTAGGTACCTGGGCTAGAAAGGGCTCAGATGCCCACCCCTATCTATAGCTCACGTCTCTAAGGTATGAGTCTTTGGATAGATAGCTGTCTCCCCCTCCCTACTCTTCACCAGGCAGGCTTCTTGCCAACTTCAAAGATGGGCACCCCCACGCTCTTCACCGCACACTCCGATTAAATGAGGTCAAAATATTTGAAGCAGCCATCGTTGAAGTTGGCATGGAGCCTGCTTTGAGCTATCTTAAAATGGACCGGCCACTCAGCACAACCCCTACCCCCACCACCCCTCAAAAGAATATTTTCACCCACCACCTATGGTATTAGGTGATGTTCTATAGCTTTAAGAGTAACTTGAAATGAAATAAAAGGATCAATAGTTTTGATTTTTTTCAGTTCTAGTTCACACAGACCATAAAACATATCTCTTTCAGCAGAGCAACTTTCTCTCCATTTTGCCTTCCCCCTTTCCCCAATGTCAGAGCTTCAGACTCCAATTCACAGTTACATGCCAGGGGCTTCCAGTTTCCATTTGGGGCCAATTTAGTGTCCTGGAAGCATTTAAGCAGCATGTGGCCCTCCACATAGAACGAAAGGATTACCTGCACTACTTTGTACAAATGATCCTCCACCTTCTGTTCATCTAATGGATAAGCTTGTTAAAGGAAATGATGTTACCAAACAGTAATTACAGCCAAAGGCTCTCATCTCCCACAGAGTCCCTAATAACACTTCTACCTTAGCCTCGGAAAAACAATTACGTTCTGTTCCTGTCAGGGATTTCTATACCTTCTGCTAACACTGAGTAGCTGACCAGAATCTCTTCAACACAGACCCCTCTCAACTGACCTACAAGAAGGGAATAGCACAAAACAGACCTGTGCAGCTCTCTGCTCCACAATTGCTCCAAATTATTGGGGAGTGGGATCATTATCGTTAATCCTTGTCCCACATTTACAACAACAAAAACAAAATTACATTTGTATAGCGTCTTTCACGTCGGGAGGACGTCCCAAGGTACTGATAGTGAGGAATACTGCTCCTTTGAGGCTGGGCAGGGCCTGACTGATTCAGATCAAATTACTCAGTTCCTATGTGGAACTGTAAATTCTGTATCACAAAATGTCCCTCTCCCCCATTTCCGCCTTGCTCAGTGATCCCCACCATCCTGTACAGCACTTCAGGCATTGTCATTAAAATGTCCAATGGCTGGTGTCTGCCAAGCTGAGCGTTGATAGTGTTTGAGAAGGTCACAGAGGTTGGATGAGCTGAGACCTTGGAGGGCAACAATAGGAGTGATAGTCCTGGCTGCAGAGTTCTGGATAATCTGCAGCTTGTGTAGGAAAGAGCTGGGTGGTCCAGTCTGCCCGCAAATAGGCTGAACTTTAGCAGTGACTGCAGACTATTCTCAGTTTTCAGTAAATATTTACCATCAGACTCTACAAGTATCTTTTGTCACAGGTTTCGGAGCATCATGGTGACACTTGGCAAAAGATGACCTCCTGATTCAAACCCATAATTCCAGGCACATGGCTATCTGCCACGAGACCTTTATCTGATTACCATTTGGACCCAGGGAGGTTCTATGGTCTTTAAACCAATTAAAACGAGAAAAGTACCCTAGTCATAACACTTACCAGATTATCTGCCCTAATGGCTAATGGGTAGATCCAGGTCACAATGATAATCTTTTTGGAAATGTCACCTCTGTTGGCAGATGGAGCAGATGGACATGATGTGACACAAACCTTGCCTGTTCCAGCAATAACAGATATAAATAAACATGGGCAGCTCGGAAGCCCAAACAGCTGAGTACATCATACTTAAATGGAAGGCTGTGAATTCCCAAAGCTCCCTGTCGCTTGAATTTGCTTGCCTCAGTGGAGTGAGGTTTATCTGTCATTATGTGGAGGTGACAAGATAGAATAGTTTTCAGAGTAAAAGCACTTATATATATATAACTCTGGATTATTGCTCAATCTTCGCCCCCTCCATCCCACCATCGGCCACCTAGCTATCAGCCACTATGCTCCCTCTCTCTCTAAATCCCTTTATCGCGCCTTCAAAACCCTCTGAAAATGCATTTTTTAGACTGGCATCACCCTTAAACCATCTCCACCATTCCTCTCTGCTAAGAGAATCCCACCACCTCTTTGAAGCACTTTCATTATCCTTACATTTGATATAGCGCCTTTCATATTGGTCACAGCATATAATGCAAAGTGTAGTGGCTGTGTACGTTGCAGGCAGCAAATTTGCACACACAACAAAGTCGCATAGATAGCCATGAAGTGAATGACCAATTTTATTTGGGGGATCTTTGGCTGGGTCCTTGGGAGGACCTCTTCTCTTTTCAAACAGCGTGGTGGGATCTTTAGCATCCATCTGATCAGGCAGACAGAACATTAGAACATAAGAAATAGGAGCAGGAGTAGGCCATTTGGCCCATCGAGCCTGCCCTGCCATTTAGGCTGATCTTCTAACCTAATTCCATTTACCTGCCCTATCCCCATATCCCTTAATCCCTTTAGTTTTTAAAAATCTGTTGATCTCAGTCTTGAATATGTTCTATGAACCTTAATTTAATGTCTTATCACAAGAAAAGATGAGACATACACCTCAGGTCAATGGCACTATATAAAGGTAGCTGTTTTAAGATATTGCTATAATTCAGAAGCAGCACTGATGGTGTTTGAGGATGCTGCTTGTATGATCCCTGCTAGCGAGAGAAAGGATGCATGGAAAAGCACACATCAATCTATAAAAAATACCCGATTGACATATCAGAATTAATGTAATCGACCTCTGTTATCTTTCAAAGCAGTAATTCTTGCTCAGCAATGAATTAACTTTTATTGCTCTGATCTAAATCAATCTCTTGATTTTAATGAAAAAACTCAAGGCATAAAGCCTTTGCATATATAATTATGGTTGTTGCATGACTAAATGCATACCCTTACTCAGAGTATAAAATGAAATGGTTCATAGATTGAGGAAAATTGCAGGTTAGCTGGAGTTGATAATAAGTATCTTGTTCACAAGTTGAGCACCCAGCTTCTAATAATGCTTTTGGTTTTGTTAATCTTTAACTGTTTTGAGAAAACATATTAGTGCTTAAGTTTGTGCTGAAATTTTGGCAATGCAAATGATATCAATTAGTAAATGAAATTATATTTCAATAATCCTCCAGAAAAAAATAATTTACTTCCTGGTTGTTTGTAAGACACTGCTGTGTGCATATTAGCTGCTGCTTTTCCCAACTAATACACAGTTACTACACTTTACAGTAAAATCCTGTGAACAACTTTGAGATGTTTTGATGATGCAAATATTGTTATAGCAATGTCTGCCAATTGAATGATGTCTATATTAAACATGAATAACATCCCAATTATTTGAGTGACCGGGATGTAATGCTACAAGTAGCGATCTTTGCATTGCTTGATCATAATGGATGTGTGGAGCCAGGTCCAGGGTTCATAGAATCATAGAATTATACAGCACAGAAGGAGGCCATTCGGCCCATCGTGTCTGTGCCGGCTCTTTGAAAACAGCTACCCAATTCAATCTCACTCCCCGCTCTCTCCTCATAGCCCTGCAAACTTGTCTTCCCGAAGGTTGAGAAAGAAGAAAGCTCACTTGTTGATGAATGGGTAAATGTATTGCCTTGTGTAGCTCTAAGCAAGTGGGGAATCTCAGAGTTTTGCTTGACCATCAGCTCTCTTTCAACCATTTAATCCGGTCCTTGGCTAAGATTGTTTTTCTTCACTTCCAGAACATGCACCTCCCCACTCCTATATCTCCACCTCTGCTGCCGAAATCCTCAATCACCTCTAGACTTGACTTCTCTATTGCCTTCCTTGCTGGCTTCCCTAGCACTACCCTTTACTAGCTCCAGCTCCCGCAGTCTCTCCTCAATACTATGCTAAAAACATACCTCTTTGACCATGCCTTCAGTCACCTTTCCCCATGCACTCCCTCCTTATCACTTTCCTTGGTGTTCCATGCCGTTCATATAAAGCGTTTCAAGATATCTTCCTATGTGAAATACAATACAATACAAAAATACATTTGTGTAGCGCCTTTCACGTCAGGAGGAGTGCTAATTGTTGTTTGATCCCGGTCTCCACTGAGTCAATTAACTCAGCCAGGGCAGCATTAAGGGCACGACAACTGGCATCAGTGAGGTAGTGAGAAATAAAATCAGCCAGAGTTCTCGCTTCTGATCTCTACCTATTGACCTCTGTTGGAAAGTTCATGTGTGTGTCTGCTGGGTAGGAACAGGAGCAGGGCAGATTGTGGCCCTCCACAGCTGAATAGCCAACTGACAGTCTCACAGTCTGAGCTCACATATGAAGACTGTGTGGTGCTGAATGGTACCTGGTTTCCACGGAATTGTAGCACAGCATGAGCTTTCCCTTTGCAGAAGAGGAAGGGAGATAATTGGAGGTGTAAAAAATGGAGAAAAAATTAGTGTGCTTGCGGAGTGTTTTGGGAACACAAACAGATGGTCTATGATGCACCACAATCTGCCCTTATTTATTATTTTATTGCTTCTCATGCAGTTTGATGACAAAGCAATGGAAAGCACATCTACAAACTGTCATATAGAATCTATTATTCACTAATGGAGTTTAATTGGCAAAAAGGTGTCACACACTTGCATTAGGAACGATATGCAGTCGGGCAGTGTAATTGGCAAACGCTCAAGAGAAGAACACAAATCACACACTCCCAGCTGCAGTGCTGGTGAGTTCTACGGCATTGTTGATTCATGAGTGGACATGAATTAAAATGCACACTACACTGCCAAATGTACATTCTCCTCAGTGTAGTAATTGTACATGTTTGCAAGCCTCAAGGTTCAGAATTTTTTTAAAATGTGCAATTCTCATTGTTATTATTATTATATTATTAATTCTCATTGTTCAGAGGAAATATAGTAGATTTCTAAAGCCTTTGTTCTCAGCTCGTAGATTAGCCACACACAGAGAGATCGATTATTGTAAATCAGTCTGAGGGGTGGAAACTAGGGACTGATCAAATCTCAGATCTTTGCTTAAGTCAAAAATCTATCAAAGCCTTTTCATAGATGGGATCTTATCTGTAACTGTTCCAAGCACTTATTGCTGGTAGCTACAAACTGTCAGCCAACAAGCAGTGTTATATGTTTTGCATTCTAGCCAGGTAGTCAGATGTGGCAGCAGGATGTGGATGACTAGTTGAGCCTGTGTTAAACTATAGTAAGGAACTTCTATCTGCTGAATTCTGTAAAAACACAGGTTTTCAGTGATTCCCTTTCTAGAAAGTCTCCTGATATCAATCCAGTGAGCTAAAGCTCAGATATTCCCCACAGCCTTTGATTAGGAACCTAGGAAGACAAGAATAGAAGAAGGCCATTCAGCCCATCAAGCCTGTTCCACCAGTATATTAGATCTTGGCAGACCATTTAAATCCCAAAGCCCTGCCTGATCACCACACTCCTTTTTATCTCTACTATACTCAACTATCTGCTATCTCTCTTTTAAACATCCCCACACATCTCAGTGATGTGATAAGGCACAAGGATTATTATTATTCTGCCTTTGCAATTTTCTGGGGCAGAACATTCCACGTCTTCACAGGCCCCTGTATGAAGAAATGCTTGCTGACCTCAATTCTAATTGTCTTTATTCTGAGTTTGCCCCTTTGTAATGAATCCCTCTAACAGAGGGAGGAATAATACACTATCTAACCTGTCAATTCCTTTCATTATTTTAAATACTTCAATCAAATCATCCCTTAACCTCCTATGCTCTAATTACCTCAATGACCCTAGCAGTGTAGCTACCGCTTACACAGCTTATTTTTGTCCTTTGTACTAGACAAGGCTGGTCTCAAGACCTTTCTCTTTGACCGTGCCTTCAGCTCCCCTCTCGACTCTCTACCCCCTCCTCGCTCCCTCCCTTCCCTCCCCTAACCCTGACCATTTCCCCCCTGCTCGGGTCCTGACCCAACTGTACAGTGCCTTGGAACATCCTCCCGACGTGAAAGGCGCTCTATAAATGGAATCTTGGTGGTGTTGGTGGTAGACATTGCAACATTCATACTTTAGTTTTCTTTTTCCTCACGTACAAACTGGCTTGTTTCAGTTGAAGAAATCCTGCTTTTTCACACAAAGATCCTGCCAGATCTGATAAAAGGGTAGCAGATGGATTGAGGATTCCTGGCGAGCTTCTGACTGACATAATGGTGTTAAATAAAATGTTGCTGGCAGGTTTCTCATTGACATGGAATTTATTGTCAGGGCCTGTCAAAAGGTTACTTTAAAAATGCATCTGGATTTTGGCTGCTTTTTCAAAAAAATTAAAAACATGATCGAGTGCCATCAAAAATCATCATTCACAAAATATCTCAGCATCCACACCAAGATTTACACATACAGCACACACACACACAAACATAAACCCTCTCATACATACCAACCCTCATACACACCAATCCTCATATTCAAACCCGCTCACACATACACTAACCCTTAAGCACACACACACAAACCTTGATGCACACATACACACAAAACTTCATACATATACACACACACAAACTCTCGTACACACACACAAACACATAACACATGTATACACTCACAAATCCACACACACATTCACTCACACACACATACACTCTCACAATACACACAATACATCTGTGTGCTCACACATCCACACACACATACCCACATATATAATCTAAAACACACAACATGTAGACACACACACACACACACACACACACATAGACTCTGGTACACATATACACATTCTCATACACACACACACAGTCGCACTGCCCACATAGGCCAAATTAAGACTATATTTAAGAATTTTCCTTAATTCTGCCATTTTTAAATATCAAGACAAAATGGTCTTTCCATCTGAGGCTGGTTGGAATTTCAGACCTCAGATTGTAATCCTCATCTGTGCAGCAGTCTTTTGTTGGCATCAGAGCTGAGACCAGTTTCTTCCTATGCGTCTCCTACCCACTATAGTAGAACCCTACCACAACTGCTTGGAAAAATAGATAAAGAGAAAGACTGAGGTGACCAATCGTTACTGTCTGGGCAGATGTGGGGAGAAATTCCACCAGGGTCTTGATTTACCTTATTTGTTTAGCCTTTCAGAACTTGGCAAATTGATTGTTGAATTCAATCTTAACTTTTAAGCTTTTTTTTCTGTTGCTCCTAAAAGAATTTACAGAAAGTGGCCTTTCGTTTTTTTTTAAGAGTTAAGAATTTGTCAAATTCAAGATGCGCTGCAAGCTAAGTGTATCGAGTAAATCCAGACCCAGGTGGAATTTCTACCTAATGGAGTCTTAAGATACTGCTCTAATTGGTACTGTTTCCACTGCTGCCAATGGGAAAATTGTGGCCTAGATGACAAAGCATATTTCACATCTCTGTTGATCTCTGCAAATTGCTGATGCTGACTGTTGTGAAGTAGAATGAGCCAATTGTTTGGAGCCATTCTGCATGCCGTAATGTGGTGATAATGAACAGAGCCCAACGAGTTTAGTGCTGGAACAAGAGACTGAGAGCTAATTAAAGCACGAGACTGTTCCAGCACAAAGTGTTGCTGGAATGTTTCTTTATTAACATCAGTTGATTATGCTGGAGAAAGGAATGTGAGCTTTTATCATTCTGTATTGCCCACTGTTTCTGCTGGTCATATCTTCATTTTGTCTGATCTGTCTACTAATAATTACTGCTAATGGATGTTTTTTGATGTCTTATATTGCACTTAGAGAGTGAGCCAGACATGCTCATTAGGACCACGAGTAGAAAGATCAGACTGAATTATGACTGAACAGTTGAGCCGTGTCTTTTGTTTTTGTTTCAGGAATGCGGAGCTTTATCATTCTTCATTCTTTACAATTATCTCCTATTATTACATCCAAGCACGCTGATTCATTCAGCAAGCGCAAGCATTAATACTTAAAGCGTTTATACTTATAACAAGCTTAAAAGATCAAAAAGGGATCTTAACGGAGACAATTCAATGGTAAGTGTATGAGTGATAATCAATGATTCCATGGAAAATGCTATATATTTAAGGCTGAACATTTCTCATGATCTCAGCCTTAAGACCTTTGATTTAGATGTTAGCTTTCTGCAACCAGCTTCCAAATTCATTGCTCTTTTAAAGATCCCATCGCATCATTCAACAAATCCCCCCAAATAAAATTGATCACTCACTTCATGGCTGTTTGTGGGACATTGCTATGCACAATTGACTGCCGCGTTTCGCCACAAAATACAGTCAAATCCACTTTACAGTTTCAGATTTGAAACGCTTTGAACATTGTGGCAATGTGATAAGGTATTATATCGAATCCAAGGATTATTATTAAGATGAAGAGTATGGGAAATTTCAGACCTTTTGTTTTTTTTATAAAATTACCTATATGAGTCCCAAATTTTTATAACTATATCACCAAGTGTTATGTTCTTGGCCATTAAGTTGTCACAGATATAAAAAGGGGGAGATCCTAGCAATACTGCTGACTTCAATGTCTGATGGATCGAGATGCAGAAGGTTATCTTGCTGAAACACTGTCATCTGTTATTTCCACTTTAGATTGTGTGTCTGTAACCATCTCAGAAACTGGGAGTCCTCAATACCTTTATTTTTGGTCAGCCGGGTGTATGACACATGCAGAAACGTACAACCATGCTTAGGCGTATCCAAACCAGACTGAGAATTCCATACCTGCATGCTACCAACGCATGAAAATTGTTCATGTGTCTGGAATGGAATGTGCGCTCCCTATTCAGAGGGCACACCCTGCCTTATGTAATTCTGGATATTATTAGATATAAGTTAGCAGGACTTAGGCTTAGGGAATCCAGAGTGTGCGACGAGGTACTGCTGGAGTTTAACCAGCTAAAAGTCCTTAGCTTCCCTTTGTGAGCACTGTCCTGCTGCTTGTCCAGTTAAAACACCCTACCCATTAGGGCTGAGTGGGGAAAAAAGTCTCTGCCCTCACGCACCAGTCTGCTCCTCCAAAGTTCAGCTGATGAGCCAGGCTGGCTGATCTATCATCAGCAGTCCGTCATTGATTTCTACATTTACCTGAGCCAGTGCCAGTTGAATCTATGTGTTCCACATCAGCATGCCACCTATACGTATGTAATAATATAATATTTAGTTCAGCACCTTACACATCAGGAGGACATCTCAAAATGCTTCACAGAATATACTGCAAAGTGGAGTGACTGCACGTTTTGTGGGTAAATGTAGTAGCTAATTTGTGCACAGCAATGTCCCACAAATAGGCATGAAGTGAATGATTAATTTTGTTCAGGGGATTCTTGGCTAGGACACTTGGGGAAATTCCCTTCTCTTTTTGAATAGCGCCATGGGATTTTTAATGTTTAAAATAGTCTAAAATGAGATATTCAAACTAGATGTGCAAATGGTGAATAAGAAACCCAAGGCATTCAGTAGGAAGCCATAGGAGTGGTGGGTGGGGGAGTGGGGGAATTGAGGTAAAAAAAATAAGTAAACAAAACAAAGAGAAATTCCTCCAATAAGTTAATAGTGAATCCATTTCAAGGCCTTTTAAAAATTGTTTGCAACTAGGTGAATCATAATTTACTTCATCTTATTTCACTCCAATAAAACCAGTCAATGTTTATGGTAGCAGCTTTGGACCTGTAACTTGCACTAGACTGAAGCCAGAATCAATGTATCTGAACTTTCAACAAATGCCTAATTATAGCTTGTCTTGTGATAACAAGAAATCAGGCACAAGTTTGTTGAAGAGCAGTCTGAGAACATTCACTCTTTGATGGACGTGATTATTGTTTTGCATTTTGAATGCTTTCTACTGAATTCAGCCTTTCAAAATGCCTGACTAAAGTGTGCATTCAAATCTAAATTTCCAGAATGATTTTCTTTTATCATTCTCTTCAAAGGATGCATATCCACCTGCCTTTGTGTTTTTGTCGTTCAGCATGGATTACTCATGTTTGCTTTGATGTTGGATTGAATGATGACAGGAGTGTTGCTATGGATGTGACAGAGATTTGTTTTGAAAAGAAATGCGTGCTATAAAAAGTTCATGTTAACCTTTCATGAAATGTAGAAACTATTTTTACAACTCCTGCTAAACAAATTTTAAGTGTGATTCTAAAATGTTTCCAGTTCTACGAGGGCAGAGGGAGGCGGGATAGGTATGTGAAATTCTGCTGGTTGGTCTAACATGCAGGTTGGGCTAACAGTCCATGGGCTAACCATGTTCAAAATATGCAGGTACTTTTATGCAATTGACCATTGAAATATATTACAGAATTACCTGGCGTCCTTTTCATTGGTGTATCTTGAGGTTTGAGCTTATTCAGTCAATGTGCAATTAGCCCAATCTACATTTTAGATCCGATGAGTTACGTTTCCTGTGTGATGTTAAAGAGAGATCCTCTCTGCCTGTTCAGGTGGATGTTAAAGATCCCAATACTTTATTCAAGATGAAGGACCTGGTGTCTTGGCCAGCAATCCTCCAGCTTAATAGATAACTCACCGCATGGCTGTTTGTGGGACTTTGATGGAGTGATTCCCTACACTACACTTAACAGAGGTTATTTGGGAAGCAGTTTGAGATGCTTCAATGTGATAAGGAATTATAAAAATGCAAGTTCGTTCTTATTTAACTTTGCCAACCGGTGGAATTTCACTTTCCTCGATGAATGTATTATTGATGTACAAATCAAAGAACTGCAGTCTTATCTGTACTGGTACAAAGTTGAAATCAATAAATATATTTAAATGAATATATTGTTAAATTGGAAGCATCATTACATTAAATGACACCAAAACAGTTCCTCTGAATTTATCCCATCTTGTTTTTTCCAAACATCAAATAAATCATTCACACACTCTCACCTAAACATTTCCTTCAAAGTTGCAACAACAACTTGCATTTATATAGTGCCCTTCGCACAGGGTATAGCATCCCGGAGTGCTTGAAGGTTAGAACGTTAGATCTGAGGGGGAAAGAAACACTGGATCCAGTAGCATAGGGTACTCAAATTATTATTTGAGGAAATTCCTAGTCCCATGATTTACTTACATCAATTATTTTCAGTCATTTAGTTTAGCCTCAACTGGATGCACAGGAGCTGACACACAAAACATCAGATCCCAATAACCCCAATAGATTTCTTGCTGCTGATCATGAACCTGAAAGAGATCTTGGAGTGTTAGTTGATGCATTGGCCAACATGTCAAAACAGTGTGTGGCAACACTAAACAAGACAAACAGGATGCTGGGCTATATTACCAAATTAGTGACTTCAGATCCCCAGAACTTATTCTCAAGCTGTACAGTGTTGTGGTCAGGCTCCACCTAGAGTAATGACATATTGCTGTAACATAAGGGGAATGCCCTAGAGGCAGTGCAGAGAACGGCAAAGGGAATGATCCTTATTGTTAGAGCAATGAGCAACAATTAGATGAGCTGGGCCTCACAGTTTTGAAAAGGGACATCTCAGAAGGATCCTCATAGAAGTATATAATTTGTAAACAGGATTGAGAAAGTAAATGCAGAACAATACTTTCAGATGCATGAGGCAGCCAAACAAGAGGGCACAAGTTTATGGTTGCAAAAGGCAATTTCAGGACAAACACCAGGAAGCATCTCTTTATCCAAAGGATAATTAATGACTGGAACAGGTTACCAGGAAGTGTGGTTGAGGCCAGGATGCTAGATTGTTAAAGAAAAAGCAGCTTGATACTGCATTGGGAGGGCTGCAAATTGAGTATTCTGGAAGGGTGAGATGAAATTGGCCAAAGGGCCTTCTTCATCTGAATCTAACTTTTGAATTGCTGCCTGAGACATAGGAAGCCATTCAGCCTATAGTGTGTTCCGCTAATTTATCATTGCTATCCTGGCGAACAATACCCCAAACAAAAAATGATCATTCAATTCATAGCTATTTGTGGGACATTTCTGTGTGCAAATTGAATGGTAAATTTGGCTTTACATCTAACAGATGTGAGATGTCTTGATGATGTGATAAGGCTCTATATCAAATGCAAGGATTATCATCATTTATTATTATTAGATCTTGGCTGATCTAATCCCTATGCCCTGCCCTTTCATCATAGCCTGAGTATCTGTCCTTTTTGAGCATCCTATCAATTCCACCTCTGCAGTTTTCTGGGGCAGAGTGTTCCACAGCTTCGCAACCGCGTGCGTGAAGAATTGCTTCTTCTTGTTCATTCTAAAGTGGTACATAAGGTGTTTGTGATGTGTACAAGTAGAGACCACACAGCATTGCAAAATCTTGTAAATTCAAATCTGGTGGAAACCACATTGGAAGCAAAGTTGTTGCAAAATTTCAGTCAGAACCAGGTTCTATCTGGTTGCCAACCTGACTCCAGTTCAAAACTTGGTGGTCTTTGCAATGCTACGATTTAGAGAAAGAGCAGTGCCCAGCAATGATAGAAAGAGCCTTCAATATTTCTGAGCCTTTAAGTAGAGCACATACAGCATGACAGCTTCATTGAGAACCTGACCTTTTGTGGCATACCTGGTGAACGGAAATGAAATTTTCCTCAGAAAAACTAAACATCAAGATATCATGAATGCAGGAGATTCGGTCAATTAGGGGGAGATGCATTTTGATGTAAATGAACATAAGATAGAAGACAATGGTTATAGATAAATGTAAGATAGGATAAAATACAGGTCCATTCTCCACTTTTTGGAACTCTATCCCATATTCCCATGGCCTCGCTCCCTCGCTTCCTTCAAGACACCTATCAAGACCTTCCTCTTTGACCGCGCCTTTGGACACTCTCTTACCCTCCTTGCCCTGCACCCTCCCTGATCCCAATGCCCCTATTCAGGTTCAAATCCCTGACTTTCAAACGTCTTGGGACGTCCCCCCGAGGTAAAAGGCACTATATAAATGTAATTTGATATTGTATTATAACCATTCCCTTCACATCCCAAATTGTGGTCTGCTATTCACCCTTCATCACTTCCAACCTACCACTGGTTTTCAGGAATAATTTCTCTCAGTGACCAAGCCATCAATCCCCAGGTAACATCACAAAATCTATGCAGGCATTCCTCAGGCAACCAGATTTCTCATCAGTGAACTGATAAATGTCATTAACACCAATATCATTCTTTTTCCCATGACATTTCCCTTTAAAAAGTGCCTAACTCCCAACACAACATCTCGACAATGAAAGAACACTGCAGGCAGCAGAACAGTCAATTGGCAGGCAAATCAGTCAGTGCTGAGTAGCACATAGAACTCACAAGCACTCAACTCTAAGTCAAGATCTCATCGGAGTCAAATTCTCGGAATTGAGAGATGCACTTTACTTTCTGGGGTACTTATTCTGTCACAAGGTGCCATTTATACTGCCATTTTCCCAACGAGCGTTCCCTAAATTATAGAACAATCCTACTATAAGGTAGCAGCTTCAAATTGAACTTCACATTTTGTTGTCTCTCTGACCAGAATCTGAAGGCATGATTTGAAGTGTGTGATGATTTAGATAAGGGATGGACAACTTGCTATTTTACCCATGCATGGTGAGGCTGCAAGTTGGCCTGATTTAGACGCTGCTATGTCAGGATTTTAGCTGTTTGTGAGACATTACTATGTGCAAATTGGCTGTGTGTTTGTCTACATAGACACAGTCACTACACCTCAATACCCTGTAAAGCGCTTTGAGATGTATTGACAATGTAAAAAACTGAATATAAATTGTAAATATCAAATGCAAGCATTCTTTTTATCATTGCAAATTGTTCAATACAATACATATCTTCCTTCAAGCTATTTCTGATCAGTCTGGATAGAAGGGAACTTGAGAAGCTCTTCTATTCACTACCTCCCAGACAGAGGTTATTCCATTTTCCACCCTTGACTTCGCATTGCTGACAGTTTTCAATCCAGCTAGCTAATTTAACATTAATTCTGTGAGCCTTAAATGTCTTTAAACCATCACATGTGGAAACTTATCAAACTGCATTTGAAAATCCAAATAAACTACAGCCCCTCATCCATGAGTTTACTTATGTCTTCAAAGAATTCCAGCAAATTAGTGAGTCGTGATCAATTGCTTCTAAATCCATGTTGACTACTCTTATAGCGTCTGTATTCTTTAGATGAGCATTAATAACATGGCATGGAAAGCTCTCAAGCACTTTCTGACTACACATGTTAGGCTAAATGGTTTGTAATTTTTAGGCTCATGTTTCACTTCTTTTTTGAATAACGGGGTAGCAATTGGCTTTCTCCAGCCTCAGATGCAACTCCACTGCTTATGGAGGCTCTAAAACATCATTCAAACCTGCACCCATTTCCTGATTTTTAACAACTTGAATTTATAAAGCACCTTTCACATAGGAAAACATCTCAATAAGTGCTTCACAGGAAATGGTTGTGAGTCGTCGAAGCAGGGTGGGAGATTAATAATAATGATAATCCTTGCATTCGATATTGCGCCTTTACAGGACATCTCAAAGCACTCCACATGATTTATCATGAAATGTAATGACTGTTGATTTGTCATAATACTTTAATAAACCTTGCATTTGATATAGTGCCTTTCATGGCAGGAAAACATCTCAAAGTGCTTCACAGGATACACTGTGAAGTGACAAACGTTTCTGTTTTGTAGGCGAACACAGCAGTCAATTTGGTTGAAGACTCCCTTCTTATCACAACTTAGACCTACTGTGTGCAGAAAGATCCAACATTTAGTTTCCCATTCCTCTCCATACATTTGAGTCACTGAGACTCTATCCTCATTAATAGTAACCAAAAATAAAGAGTAACTTAAAATGTAGAGAAGACGTTCAAATCAAATTTTACCTTGGCTTGATAGGGACAGCAGGTTAAGGACTGAGCCACAATTTCAAAAGAATCAGGCTGCAACCTGATTCTGAAAGATATCGGAAATTCAAAATAAAAGTTTTGATTTGAATTTACTTTAAGATTATTTAAACTCAGTTTGAATTCCATATAGACTCGTAGTGTAGGAGAGAAGCAGCAGCTGGTGTGGTGTCACAGGGCCAGTGATTAAGTTTAACCTGAGCTCGTCTGTTGGGGGAATTGGGCTGTATATCGGACAGATGGTTAATTTTTGACATGTGTCAAGATAATTGTGAAGGGGCACAATTGGAATTACATGTAGATGGAAGTAAGAGTCTGGAAAAGCAAGTTATATGGCATTAAAGGGAGAGAGTGAATCAGTGACTGGAAACACGGAGATCAGATAAATAATAATAATAACCCTTGTATTTGATATAGCGCTTTTCATGTCTTCTAGATGTCTCCAAGCACTTCATAGAATATGCTATGTGCTATACAAAGTGAATTGATTGTATATTTGTGAGCGAAATGCGGCAGCCAAATTGCGCACAGCAGTGTCCCACAAACAGTCGTGGATTGAAGTGACCCATTTATTATTGTTTTTTTTCTTGAGGGATTATTATTAGGAGTGTGGAGTAAGGAAACTTGCCCAAGGTTTCTCCCTGCTGGGAATCGAACCCAGGTTTCTCGCTTGAGAGGCGAGTGCTCTCACCACTGAGCTACAAGACTCCACAAATACATATAATAATAATAATATTTGCATTTGATATAGGGCCTTATCATCTCTTCAATATCTCTCAAAGTGTTTCACAGGATATAATGTAAATTTAGTGTCATTTTTTGGCAAATGCAGCAGCCAATTTGCAGACAGCAATGTTCCACGGCGGCCAAGGAGATACACAGTGAAGGAGGGAAACAGAGACACCCCCTGTATCTGGGTTTTCTTCACTATGTACTCCATGTAGCACACGTTTTGATGTGGGTTAAGTGCTAAGCTCTGTTTAGGAGATTTTATCAATTCGATCCCATTCACCTATAAATAACTTTCATTCAATATTATACTAATAAAAACGTAAGATGTGAGATAAATTCATACTTTTAAAATGGTATAATAACATAACACTGCTGCCTCCAGTGATGGAAAAGAAGCAGCTCAAGATATAACATCAAGTGGCTCTGCAGGTGTGTTGTCACTTCATTTACATTGGGATTAAAATGTGATATTCCCACATATAACCACACACCAATATTAAATGAGATTGCAGGAATCGCTATGAATTCCAATATAATAGTAATCCTTACATTTAATACAGCACCTTTTACTTCAGAAGAACGTTTCAAAGCTCTTCATAGGATTCATTGTGAAGTGACTCGGGGCTAAATCACAAAAATCGGAAAAAATTCCAATCCTGAATGCCTGCAAAATGCTATTTTTTATCTGGTGTTCTTTTCTCTGACCACTTGCAGTAGGTTTCAAGCTTTTTCTCAGCCGAGAAGCAGCCTGAAATCAAAAGGCCTGCAGCGATGGCAGACTGCAAGTCAGTTCCGATTTGTAAAGATCGCATATTCATTGTCACCATTAATAATGCAATAAAATGCGGCAATAAACATGCAAATCTCTGATGCCCCCAAGTACTATTTGTCCAGGACCCTGTGTGTCGCCAAAAACCACTAGTGTTAAATTTGTGAGGCACCTTCTCTTCCTGCCCTCACTGCAGTCTTGGCTGACGACAGCCTGTTTTGAAACTGCCGAATGTACAATAAAAGCCAGAGAGATAAATAAAGCAAGAACAACAACAACAACAAAATTAAATTTTTATGCACCTTTCATGTCGGGAGGACATCCCGAAAATGACAAAGAATGAATGCAGACAAAAAAGAGACAGATAGAGTGAAAGACATTATATTAATCCTTGAATTTGATATTCTGTGTATTTGGTATAGTGCCTTATCACACATTGAGAAGTCTCAAAGCACTTCACAGGATATATCGTAAAATAGATTGACTGTGTATCTTGTGAGTGAAACGTAGCAGCCAATTGCGCAATTATACAGATATTGGATAAAGACAACCAGTACATCTGAATCACGAAAAGCATTACAGGATTTTGCAGCCCACAATTCTAGCTTTTTTCCCTAACAACTTCATGCCTCGTTGAGTATGGGCTTTTTATTAGTTCACCTTGTTTAACTTTTTAAGTCTTCTCTATCCTGGAATCCCTCTAACTCGCACCCTCCCCCCCTCTCTTCCTCCACTCTTTTAAAGCCCATCTTAAAATTCACCTCTTTTCCGTTATCTTTCAACCCCACCACCCTCACTCCACAACCTTCTTCAGCTATCTCCTTCCCCTATCCCTTAGTGAGCTATGTAAAGTGCTTTGAGGTGTGAAAGACGCTATAAAAATGTTAGTTGCTTTGTATTAGTAGTCACTGCCCATGTTGTAAGAAACCATCTAGAGATTAAAAAAAGGGAAAGAAACAAAAGAACAACAGAAAGAAGACTAAAGGCATATTTCCCGATAAATCTTCTGCCAATTAATTGACAGTCAAGAGAAAAACTACCAGAGAAATCAGAGGAAAATATGTTCTTGTGAAGAACAGTACTGTGCAATGTGTGCCCAAAGTATCAGGCAGTAAATAAAATGATAGCTTTACTGCATTAGACAACAATAATAACTCAGGCAAAAAAGATCTGAAACCAATCTTGGCTTAAGTTATGGTGCTTTTGTTTAATTGTGTTATCAGACATTTCCAGATGGGCTGCACAGTGCTCATTAAACTACCTGTCGCTGTCCAATGGAACCTTTTATTTAGGGCTGTAGATGGGTCTTTATCGCAAACATTTTGTCCTTGTTCCAACCCGCGAGCTGGTAACATCAGGAAAAAAATATCAGTATTAAAAAGGGAGAAAAGGCTCTTGTTGCTTGATAAGTGTAAGCAGGTTGGCACAGAGCACTCGAGCCCAATAACCCAGGATGTGACTGTTTCTCCATTATTTCTCACACTGTGAATCCTCACACTCAACTACAAATCACTCGATGCCCCAGCACCTCCCTACCTCTCCAGCCTGCTTATACCCTACTCCTCTGCCTGCCCCCTTTGCTCAGCCAGCTACAGACCTCTGAACATCCCTCGACCCCTTTGCTCCACTATCAACAGCAGCACTTACAGCCACTATGGCCCCAAACTTATAACATAACATAACATAACATGTAGGAGCAGGAGTAGGCCATTCAGCCCTTCGAGCCTGCCCTGCCATTCAATCATGGCTGATCTTCTAATCTAACTCCAGCTAATGACCTGACCCTGCCTTATCCCCATATCTCTTAATCCCTTTTGCAATAAGAAATCTATCTATCTCAGTCTTGAATATGTTCAAGGACTGAGCGTCAACAGCCCTTTGGAGTAGTGAGTTCCATACATTCACCACCCTTTGAGTGAAGAAGTTCTTCCTCAACTCAGTGCAAAAGGGCTGGCCTCTGATTTTAAGGTTGTGACCCCTGGTTTTAGTTTCTCCAACCAGGGGAAACAATCTCCCACTATCTACTCTATCATGCCCTTTGATGATCTTATAGGTTTCTATAAGATCCCCTCTAATTCTTCTATATTCTAGAGAATATAGGCCCAAATTGGTCAGCCTATCCTCGTAACTCATCCCCTTCATCCCTGGTACTAACCTAGTAAATCTACGCTGCACCCCTCCAAGGCAAGTACATCCTTCCTTAAATAGGAGACCAAAACTGGACACAGTATTCCAGGTGTGGTCTCACCAGGGCCCTATACAGTTGCAGCAAGACTTCCCTACTCTTATACTCTAATCCTTTCATAATGAATGCTAACATACCGTTCGCCTTCCTAATTGCTGCTGCCCCTGCAGACTAACTTTCTGTGATTGGTGTACAAGGACACCCAAGTCCCTCTGGACGCTAACACATTCCAATCTCTCCCCTTCTAAAAAATAACCCGCTCTACTGTTTTTGCTACCTAGGTGGATGATTTCGCACTTCCCTACATTATACTTCATCTGCCACCTACCTGCCCAATCACCTAACCTATCTATGTCTCGCTGCATTTTTTTAATGTCGTCCTCTGTGTTGACACTTCCTCCTAGTTTTGTGTCATCCGCGAATTTAGATATATTAACTTCGATGTCCTCATCTAGATCGTTGATGTAGATGGTAAATAGCTGAGGCCCAAGGACTGATCCTTGTGGCACTCCACTAGTCACATCCCACCAATCTGAAAAGGACCCGTTTATCCCTACTCTTTGTTTCCTACCCGTTAACCATTCCCCAATCCACGTTAATATGCTCCCCCCAATTCCATGGGCCCTTATCTTTTGGACTAACCTTTTATGCGGCACCTTATCGAATGCCTTCTGGAAGTCCAAATAGACCACATCCACTGATTCACCCTTATCTAGTTTACTGGAAATATCCTCAAAAAACTCTATGAGATTTGTCAAACATGACTTCCCTTTTGTAAAGCCATGTTGACTTTGCCTAATTATATTGTGCTCCCTAAATACCGCACTACCACATCCTTAATCAATGATTCTAAAATTTTTCCTATCACTGATGTGAGACTAACTGGCCTATAGTTCCCCATCTTTTCCTTTCCACCTTTTTTAAATAGTGGTGTGACATTTGCGATCTTCCAATCCATGGGGACTGTTCCAGAATCCAAGGAATTTTGGAAGATCAGACATAAGGCCTCCACTATCTCATAAGCTACCTCTTTTAAAACCCTGGGATGCAAGCCATCCGGACCAGGGGATTTGTCACTTTTTAGTGCTAACAGTTTCCCTAGCACCAATTCTCTACTAATGAAAATTTCCCTAAGTTGCTCCCTGTCCTTATCCCCTTGGTGCATTTCTATTGTTGGCAGATTTGTGTCTTCTAGGGTGAAGACAGATGCCAAATACCCATTTAGGGACTCTGCCATGTCCTTATCCCCCATTACAACTTCTCCCGTCTCTGACTGAAGTGGACCTACATTTACCCTCACTAGCCTATTCCTCTTAGTATATTTGTAAAAACTTTTACAATCAGACTTAATGTTCCTAGCTAGCTTACCCTCATACTCCTTTTTCTTAGTTTTATTTTGCTGGTTTCTAAAACTCTCCCAATCTTCAGATTTGCTGCTTTTCTTGGCAGTTTTATAAGCCTTTTCTTTTAATTTGATGCTTTCCCTAACTGCTCTAGTTAGCCACGGATGAATTGCTTTCCCTGTGGTACTCTTATTCCGCAAGGGAATATGCGACCGCTGAGAATTTTGCACTACATCCTTAAATATTTGCCACTGTTGGTCTACATTTTTACCTCTTAATCTTATTCTCCAGTCTATTTTACCTAAATCTTTCCTCATACCTACAAAATTAGCCCTATTTAAATTCAGAATACTTGCCTCGGATTTAACTATATCCCTCTCTAACTTAATGCAGAATTCAATCATATTGTGATCACTCTGCCCTAGAGGATTCTTAATACCTACACTGCCAACTAGCCCTGTTTCGTTACACAAAGCAAGGTCAAGGATAGCCTAGTTGGTTCCTCAGCATGCTGCTCTCGAAAGTTATCTCTCATACACTCAATGAACTCTTCTTCTGACCTACTTTTGCCGATTTGGTTTTCCCAATCTATGTGGAGATTGAAATCACCCACTATTATCGCTTTACCTTTCCTACATGCTCCACTGATTTCTTGACTGATACCCTGTGCTACATTGTGATCGCTGTTTGGGGGTCTATAAACCACTCCCATTAATATTTTCTGCCTTTTATTATTTTTTATTTCCACCCATATTGTCTCGACCTCCTGGTCATCGGATTTCAGATCCCCCCCACCTCTTTTCCCACAGTGCCTATCTTTCCTGTAAACTGAGAACCCTGGAATATTTAACTCCCACCCTAGATCTCCTTGTAACCATGTTTCAGTGATGGCTACTAGATCATACCCATATGTGTCTATCTGCGCTTTTAATTCATCAGTTTTATTCTGAATGCTTCGCGCTTTCAGATATAAAATTTTTAATTTCCTACCATTTCCTCTACTCTCTGATTCCTTATCTACTTTGCCAAGATTCTTACCCCTAGTTAACATATTCCTATTATCTGGCATGCTATTCTGCACTATCATCTTTACTTTTTCTAATGCTAACTTATTGTCTTTACTTTTTCTAATGCTAACTCAGGAACTTCCTGCCTCAATCCCTCCCCCTTGTCCTTCTTTGCCTGTCTTCAGATTGCACCTGAAGACCTTCATCTTCAACTGTGCCAACCATCACCTCCCCTTTTTCCCATGCCACTATTCAAAAAGAGAAGAGAGTTTCTCCTTGGTCTCTTGGCTACAATCCTCATATAAAATTGTTCATTCACTCCATGGCTATTTATGGTACAAAATACACAGTATATCCTGCGAAGCACTTTGAGACACCTTGAAGATGTGATAAGGCACTATATCAAATCAAGGATTAATTAATTAAATTCTGTGCAGTCGCTCCACTTTCCAATATATCCCGTGAAGCGTTTTGAGATGTCCTCCTAACATGAAAGGCATTATCTATACCAATAAAATGACAATGTTTGTCTGTGCTTCACGAAGGATCTCATTAACCGATTGCCGTAGAGACATAATGTATACCTCATCGGAAAGGTCTTGCTTCTGGGAGTAAAATGGGCATAAGTGGAAGGAACAAAATAAAGAACACAGATGAAGCTAAGCCACGGCAATAACAACAAAATAAATTTCTAAAGCACCAAGTCCTCCCAAAAGGAGTCCTCCCAGATGAGTATAGATAAAGATGAAATGTGTGTCTGTCTGCGTGTCAATCTACAACAACAACAAACTTACATTTGTAAAGCACCTTTCACATCAGGAGGACATCTCAAGGCGCTGGATAGACAGAGTTACAGATCCGAGCTGAGAGTCGGGATGGGGGTGGGTGGAGGGGAGGGGGGGGGAAGCAGGGAGATCGAAAGCACGGTTGAAGAGGAGGGTCTTGAAAGTGGCAAGAGAGGGGGGCAAGGTGGAGGGGCTGCAGGATGGAGTTCCAGAAGGTGGGGCAGAATGGCGGAAGCCCTGTCAACCAATGGTGGGGCGAGCGAGGTGGGGGATGTGAAGCAGGCCAGAGCCCGCTGAGCGGAGGGATCGAACAGGATGGTAGAGGGAGGGCTTTGAAGGTGAGGACCAGGATCTTGAACTGTATCCTCTGTGTGATGGGAAGCCAGTGGAGTTGGGCGAGGATGGGGGTGATAGGGTTGCAGAGCCTAGTGCGGGAGAGGACACTGGCTCCAGATTTCTGGATGATATGCAGCATGTGGAGGGAGGAACTGGGGAGGCTGACAAGCAATGAGTTAGCAATCTACTTTCCTTATTGTATTCTTGGGTTGCAAGTATAGCTGCAATGGGCACAGCTGGTACCAAATATTGAAGGATATTACTCAATACGCTGAAGCATTCTATAAAGATCAGCTACTCCCACACTCAGTAAGCCTCACAGGCAGAGACAATGAGTCAATTCCCTGGTTTAATTGGCTTCCAGCACCAGTTAGGCCCAGCGTCTTGGGACGTCATCCCGACTTGAAAGCTGCTATATAAATATAATTTTGTATTGTATTGTTAGTGCTGTTTTCATCATGTGTTTGGGAATCACTACTTGCAGATTGTTACATTGAAAGTAAACATACGACTTCCATTTTAAACAAACCTATTCCCCTCCCTTTTCACCCCCTGACCCCAGCTCGGGTCTGAAATGCTGTGCTCTGACCAGCGCCTTGGGACATCCTCCCGACGTGAAAGCCACTATACAAATGTAATCTTGTTGTTGTTGTATTGTCCATAAGGCTGACATTCTCCCTGTGTTAATTGTGCTGGCAGGAGAATAGCATCATCTGCAATGTGTAAATGCATAATTAAAAAACATCACACATATCACTTTACTCTGATGAAATATTTTTGATATGAATCTGTAGGCTTTGAAACCACAAATATTACAAATTATATCAAAGCTGTAATTATGAAGCAAATAGATGATGTAATTGGCAATGATAATATAATAATTCAACCAAAGATTGAATATGGTCCAAACTATCTATAGCTTGAATTCTATTATTATCATTATTATCTTGTTTCAACATTGCGAGCACAATAGAAAATGCACATTATCTTCAGTATTTTCCAGTCCTGTACCTTTCTGTGTTCCTTTGTTTGTCCTTTAGATGATGTTAAACCGAGATCCCATTTGCTTGTTCAGGTGGATGTTAAAGTTCCCAAGGAACTATTCAGAGAAGAGAGATTCTCCCGGTGCCCTGGCCAACAATCCTTCAAATAAAATTGGTCAATTGTTTCTTGGCTGTTTGCCTACACAGTAAAATCCTGTGAAGCGCTTTGGAATGTCCTCCTGATGTGAACAGTGTTTTACCAAATGCAGGAATTATTGTTATTATTTGTCTTTTACTTTTTCACACGGCAACCTAGTTATAACACAGACTTGTGGGTTGGTCCAATATCTCAGAGGCGTGAATTAAGCATGGAAAAATGGTTGATATCCCAGTCATCTGGTTACCATTAACAGCTCTTCAAGCGGACTGCAAATGAGAACCATAGCAAGAAGCACTGCTGACATCAATTCCTTTGTCAAGTGATATCAACAGCACCTCCTGTGCACATGTGCAACACAAGGGAAATGATATCAGTGGCAACCTGATAACCTGGAAGTCAACCATTTTTTAGTGGAGGAATCCTTCTCCTCTGCACTGTGCGTCCAGTTAGCACAGGTCATAAGGACATAAGAATTAGGAGCAGGAGTAGGCCATTCGGCCCCTCGAGCCTGCCCCGCCATTCGATAAGATCATGGCTGATCTTGGTGTCCATTGTTTACTAATGATATAAGTGAGACCACGTTATTTGGGCTTTGGGCACGTTATAATGGAGTGACTGTGTATTTTATTGAACTGCCATGTCATTAAACCTAGGATTTTTCAATTTATTTGTGAATCATGATCAACAATGGTTAATTTTTGTATTATTATACAATGTTATTCCCTCCCCCCCCCACACACACACCTGTCAAATTCAAAATAATTGCTTTTTGTTGGAAAATAATCTCCCAGCAAGGGCAAAAGGTCTGACAGTGCTGGGAAGTGGAATTATTACATCATTAAAACAACAAAAACTCCTGAGACATCAGATGCTAAAATATGCACAGTAGAGATTGCATGGTTTTAGGAATTTGCATTCAATCTCTCTCTGGTTGTGGTTCTGCCAGTGGGTGACTGTGTGTGTGTATAGAGGAATGTATTGCAAATGGCATAATGCTTTAAAATGTTCCCTTTAGCTCAGGCAATCCTAATCTATTTAGACACAGCATGCAAACCCATTTATCAGACAGACACTTCAAAGCAAATTCTCCCATTCGCAGGATTGACTAGTTATTCAGTGATTACAAATTGAATATAATTATATTGTGTAATGATGTGAGTACCAGCAATGTGCCTTTTTGCTGGTAGGTAGCTGCTTGCCATTGAGACAAAGAGAGATTTGTTGTTATTCGTCTTCAACTCTGAATTATTTACTGAGCACTATTGCTTCCACCCTCACTAACAAGTAAAGATTCTACTGTCAGTGTGCAAGATCTCCTCTGTGCTAGTCTATGGGATGGAATTAAAATATCACAATGACTGCATGCCCTGTAAAAACTGCATTGATTCATAGGTTCCTATCTCTATATTTCAGTAATTCGGATACATTTTTAATTTACACTAACTTGGCTCAGTCAATAATATTTTCCTATCTAGGTCAGAAGGCTAAATCCCCCAGATTTGACTTCATTATCTAGGCTGTCACTAATAATAATAACTATAAAATTCCTTGCATTTGATATAGCTCCTTATTACGTTGTCGAGACATCTCGAAAGTTCTTCACAGAATATATTATAAAGTGAATCGACTATATATTTTGTGGGTGAAACACAGCAGCAAATTGCGCATAGCAGTCGTGGATTAAATGACAAAATTATTATTTTATTTATTTTTTGCAGTGACTATTACCCCTAGAAAAGTGATCCGCCAATTATAATAATAATAATAATCCTTACATTTGATATAGTGCTTTTCACGTCTTCTCGACGTCTCAAAGCGCTTCACAGAATAGATTGTAAAGTGAATTGACCATATATTTGTGGGCGAAACACGGCAGCCAATTGCACACAGCAGTGTCCCACAAACAGTCGCGGATTGAAAATAACCAATTTATTATTGTTTTGTTTTGGAGGGATTATTATTAGGCGTGTGGAGTAAGGAAACTTGCCCATGGTTTCACCCGCCTATGAATCAAACCTGGGTCCTCTCGCTTGCGAGGCAAGTGCTCTAATCAATACACTAACAGGACTCCACAAATGTCTTCATCTTAAAGAATGGTTGAGGCAGACAGCTCAAAAAGTGGTAAAAAGGTTAGAAATAATCTTGAATATTAATGTATCTGCTGTATTCACAGTCCCTTGAAGCCTTAAACAAAAACGAGACAACAAACAGAGCAGGAAAGCTGAGCCACTAATGTTTCTTTACTTTTCCGTTCAAAATTAGGGAGGCTATTGCATTTCTATGAGGCGGTTGTTTTAACTAGAAATTTAAATATTTTATTTTAAACCTTTGCTGACATTGTCTCTGCTGTATCAAATGTAATTCCTTATTGTGCTTTGCCCTTGAATGCTTATGTGGCTGCTACTTTTCATTGTTTTGCTTCAGGCTTCAACAGCTTATCAGCGACTGCATATGTGTCATTGCTTTTTAGTGTGTGTCAAGATAACATGTTGTGGCTCCCAGCCAGCAGCTAGAGCAATTAATCATTATATTCAAACATCGCTGACACTGAATCGGTTACAATGAAAATGCGGAAGAAACATGCTTACAGAAGCAAAATTCAAAGGCACCGAAGCCAAGACCGACCCAAAGACAAATAATCGCTGAACTAGCATTTTTCATCTCAATCAGTCAAAAGTCTGGATATAAGCGTCACTCAGTTAATGCCTCTGGACGCCTTCATTTTGTACAGAATTGAATGGACAGGGCAAGAGGTGCAAGATTTTTAATCTTGCTAAAATGTATTGTTCAACGTACAGGTTGTTTAGGACAGGTCCACTGTGGAGTTCGAAACAATCTAAGGAAGTGAGAAAGAGACCAAAAATTGACAATGTCTGCATTATTATAAAAAACAGGAAAATCAATATAAATAGTTTGTGGTCTACATAAAACAAAGTGGTTAATATCAATATTTTGTGGTTAATGTAATAATCTATGGTTATTATGAATGTTCTATAGTTAAAAATAAACATTCTGTGGTTTATATCAATATTTTATGGTTAAAGTAGCATTTCATGCTGAGCTGTGTTATTCACCAGGAAGCTCGCATGGAGTTCTGGGTATCCACTGTCCACCTAGTGAGGGCTCAAATCTGTGCCTGTCAGATGTTAAATCTTCAATATTCAATTTTTTATATTTAAAGCAGTATATTCTGTGAAGCGTTTTGAAACGTTTAGAAGATGTGCAAAGTGCTATATCAAATGCAAGGATTATTATTAGTTGTAGTAGCAGTAGTATTTATAATGACCAAATTATCAAAAAAAATTGTCACTCAATCCTTTTCTTTATGATTCGATGATGATGAGCAGTTGTGTTGGGACTTCAGATTAAAGACGTCCTCTTGATTTCCATGATTTATTCTGTTTACCAAGTTGTTTCTGTTTCTGTCAAATCTTGCGGATAATTTTTTCTGAAGCCACAGCTTTGAGCTACCACAGCAGCTCCTGGGCCCAGCTGACATCCTGTAGCTCAGTGGTTAGAGCACTCGCAAGCAAGAGACTTGGTTTGAATACCAGCAGGGTGAAACCTTGGGCAAGTTTCCTTACTCCATCTTGCCCCCTCCATCCCCACTTTCAAATCCCGCCTAAAGACTTTCCTTTTTGATCATGCTTACGCCTCCCTCGCCCCCTCCCCTGGCTGGGGGTCAGACTATGCGGCATTAAGGGCGCTATATAAATGCAAGTTGTTGTTGTTGCTGCTCATGCAATGCACTCTAAATATCACAGTATATGGATTGTGCTTACCCTTTTCTCTCATTTTACCTGACAAAACTCACTCCTAGCCACTTAGAGAAATACAGTAATTGTTAGCGTCCCTGCTAACAATGTCCTGGGATTCCAGAGTTGAAGGTTTCACCTTCTAAGAATATCTAAGCTTTGTTTTATTGCTCTTTCCTCATTTCCTCCATCATTGATGGCCGAATATTCAGCCACTGTCCTCTCACTCCTCGAAACTCTCACCAAAATTCTCTTCACCTTGTGCCTATTCTCTCTCTCTGCCTTCAAAACTCCTTAAAAATGTAACTCTTTGACATGCCTTTGATTGTGGAGTCCTATAGCATAGTGGTTGGTGCGCTCGCCTCACCTGGGTTCGATTCCCGGGCGAGGTAAAACCTTAGGCAAGTTCCTTACTCCTCACCTCTTTGGTTAACTAGCATTAAGTAGGAACCCAGTTGTTAGTTAGTTGGTGCATCACTTTCCTTCAAAAAAATAATTTCATCACTCAATCCACAACTGCTTGTGGGACATTGCTGTGTGCAATTGGCTGCTGCGTTTAATCCACAAAATATACAGTCAATTCACTTTACAGTATATTCTGTGAAGCGCTTTGAGACTCAAAGACGTGTTAAGGCATTATGTTAAATGCAAGGATTATTATGATTATCATTATTATTTTTATTCCAGAGCACTGATGATGACCAACCAGTCAACCTGGCTCAGGAGTGCCAATCACTCAGGAATTCTTCCCACTCAGCTCCTGTTAACTCGGCAAGCCAAAGTCCTAACCGGTAGGGTGGTCCCAGCGAGATAAGCAGATGTGCTTGTCCAACAATGGTCTCAATTAGGAACATCAAGAGTCCTTAATAACAATCGAATTCAAGATCCTCATCCTCACCTACAAGGCCATTCACGGCCTTGCACCCTCCTACCTCTCCGAACTACTATCCCCCCACGTACCTACCTGTACCCTCCATTCCTCTGGCTCCGGTCTGCTCCACATCCCCCGCCCTAACCGCCCTACCATCGGTGGCCTGGCTTTCAGCCTCTCAGCCCTTAGGCTCTGGAACAACAACAACAACAAGATTGCATTTATAGAGTGCCTTTCACGTCGGGAGGACGTCCCAAGGCGCTGTACAGTTGGGTCAGGACCCGAGCAGGGGGGAAATGGTCCGGGTGAGGGGAGGGAAGGGAGGGAGCGAGGATGGGGTAGAGAGTCGAGAGGGGAGCTGAAGGCATGGTTCCAGAACTCCATCCCCCAGTGCCTTCGCCTTGCTTCCTCCCTTTCCTCCTTCAAGGCCGGTCTCAAGACCTTTCTCTTTGACCGTGCCTTCAGCTCTCCTCTCTACCCCCTCCTTGCTCCCTCCCCTCCTCGCTTGCTCCCTCCCTTCCCTCCACTCACCCTGACCATTTCCCCCCTGCTCGGGTCCCGACCCAACTGTTCAGCGCCTTGGGACGTCCTCCCGGCGTGAAAGGCACTCTATAAATGCAATCTTGTTGTTGTTGTTGTTGTTGTTAATTATGGGCGTCGATGTGGGGTACTTAGAAAATCATAACATGATAAGGCAGAGTCAACATGGCTTTATAAAAGGGAAATAATGTTTAACAAGTTTTTTTGAGGATGTAACTAGCAGGTTAGATAGGGGGGAACCAGTAAATGTGGTGTATTTGGATTTCCAGAAGACATTTGACAAGGTGCTACATAAAAAGCTGTTGCATAAGATTAGACCCCATGGAATTAAAGGTAATATATTAGCATGGAAGAAAACACAGAGTAGGGATAAATGGTTCCTTCTCAGATTGGCAGGATGTGACTAGTGGAGTGCCACAAAGGATCAGTACGTGGGCTTCAATTATTTACAGTCTATATTAATGATTTAGATGAGGAAATAGAACTTAACATATCTAAATATGTGAACAATACAAAGATACATGGGAGAGTAAGCTGTGAGGATGACACACGAAGAATGCAAAGGGAAATAGACAGGCTAGGTGAGTGGGCAAGAAGGTGGTAGATGGAGTATAACGTGGGGAAGTATGAAGTTATTCACCTCGGTAGTAAAAATAGAAAAGGGGATTATTTTCTAGAGGGGGAGAGACTAGGCAGTGTTAGTGTTCAGAGGGATTTGGGTGTCCTTATACACCAGTCACAAAAAGTTAGTATGCAGGTACAGCAAACAACTAGGAAGGCTAATGGCATGTTGGGTTCATTGCAAAAGGGTTAGAGTACAAGAGTAGGGAAGTTTTGCTGCAGTTGTGTAAGGCCTTGGTGAGACTACACCTAGAATATTGTGTGCGTTTTGATCTCCTTATTTAAGAAAGGACATACTCGCCTTAGAGGGGGTGCAGCGTAGATTCACTAGGTTGGTTCCTGAGATAAGGGGGTTGACCTATGAGGATAGATTTGAGTAAACTAGGCCTATATTCTCTAGAATATAGAAGATTTAGAGGTGATCTTATAGAACCCTATAAGATTCTTAAGGGTCTTGACAGGGAAGTCTAGAAGACGTGAAAAGTGCTATAACAAATGCAAGGATTATTATTATTATAAGATGTTATTAAGGCAATAGCACAGATTTATTTTTAGATTTAGGGAAACCTAACTATGTTCCTCAATGATAAAATTCAATGTTTCTTATATCAGAAAGTTAGCATCACAGAGAAAGTTAATATCAAGCAGTGACAATTTAAACAATTATCTTACACTCTAATTTGTAAACACTGGAACAAAGCTTTGCAGATGTTTGAAATGGCCATTGTTTCACTGACTGCATGAAGTTCCATTCACACTAAGATGTGAACAAGACAAGTGTAGTTACAGAAATGTTACTATAAACAAAAAATAATGGTAGGGTTGGGATACCTCCTACTTCCCCACCCTACCCTCCCAACCACCATCAATTGAATCATTCTTTGAAGTTTATATATTTGAAGTTCAATGGACAAAGGATTACTATCTAGGAATGATTCACTAAGTTCAAAGAATAAGAGTAGAATTTGCTGGGTGCAAACCAGTCTATGGAAGTACTTATGTGTCAGGGAAGAAAATCATCTGAGAGCAGGTCTGTGTGTTGGAGGTGTGTAAGAGAGAGAGAAAGAAAGAGAGAGAGTTGGACAGGAGGCAACAACAACAAATTAGAACTGTAAAGTACCTTTCACATTGGGAGGACGTCCCAAGGTGCTGGACAGTCAGGGATTTTGACACAAGAATGTGGTTGGGATCAGGGCTGGTGGAGGGCAGGGAGTGTAGGGGTAGGATGGTGACCGAATGCATGGTCGAAGAGGAGGGTTTTGAGATGTGCTTTGAAGGAGGCAGGGGAGAGAGCAAGACAAAGGGACTGGGGGACGGAGTTCCAAAGGGTGGGCCTGAAGACCTGACCACCGATGGTGGGGCGAGCCGGGCGGGGGATGTGGAGCAGGCCAGAGCCTGCTGAACGAAGGAAGCAGACAGGTTGATATGGGGTTAGCAGATCACAGAGGGCCTTGAAAGCGAGTATTAGAATTTTGAACTTTATCCTCTGGGGGATGGGGAGCCAGTGGAGCCGGCGAGGGTGGGAGTGGTGGGGTCACGGAGTCTGGTGTGGGTAAGGACATGAGCTGCTGAGTTTTTGATGATCTGCAGCTTGTGGAGGGAAGAGTTGGGAAGGTCAACAAGCAGGGAGTTGGTGTAGTCGAGCCCAAATGTAATAAATGCATGAATGAGGGTTTCAGCGGCCTGAGGGGAAAGGCAGTGGTGGAGGTTGGCGATGTTGCGGAGGTGGGGGATGGCAGAGTGGATCATGGCATGGATGTGGGGTAGAAAGGACAGTTGAGGGTCAAAACAGTCACCAAGGTTTCAGATATGCTTAGTAAGGCAGAGTGTGCGTCCTTGGATGGTGGTGCTGTCAGTGCCTGAGGTGAGGAGGCGCTGACGGGAGCCAATCGGAAGGACCTCAGTCTTGATGACATTCAGCTGTAGAAAGTTAGCTCTCATCCAGGACTTGATGTCTGACAGACATTCTGTCAGGACAGCAGTGATCCTGGAGTCAAGAGTGGAGGCAGAGAAATAGATTTGGGTGTCATCCACATACATGTGGTAGTTGACCTGCAGATGATTTCACCAAGAGGGAGCATTAGATATTGAAGAAGAGGGAACAAAGGACAGAGCCCTTAGACAGACAAGTTAGTTTGCTCCAAGAAGAACTTGCTGTTGAAAGTATATTTGTGAAACTGGTAACTTCTATAGTTAGCTTTATGTTTTCGGTACTTGTATTCTTTAACTCAATTTTTTACATTCTGTGTCGTGCACATGGTATCTTATTCTTAGTGGATCTCTAAATTATTAAAATTGCAAAGTGAAACTACTGCTGTTAGACTATTGGTACTAATTGAAATCATATATATAAGACGGAGAACTGAAATGCTGATGTGCGAATTATCCATTTAGGGTCGGTCTGGGATTGTAGATAGTACTTGTGAGAAAGCAGCATATGCTTCACAAGCTGAAGAGGAGTGACATTGGGTGTAGCTGAATTAGGAGCCCTCTTGATGTCAGCAGGCTGTGGAGGGCATTTGATAAAGCTGAAGCCAGACAAATATAATAAAATCCTGACATAACCTGAGAACTAATTCTATAAAAAATAAATGTGTGGGGGATCAGATAGCACCAAGCTGCCACCAAGTATTTAATTCCCAGCTCAGAGACTCCGATAATTGGATTCTTCACCAATGTAATGTGATCCTATAGCTCTGAACTGCACTAGTGTGGATGTCATCCAGACGTGCTGAGACTGAGCTCTTAGGAGAACGAGCATGGATGAATGGTGAGTCTGATGGGACAGAATTTCCAAGTCCACAGGAAAGTTGCATAATTGTTCTAGAGGACAATTGTTCTAAAGAACTTCAGAATCTAATAAAAGAAAGGTTCTGGATAAGAGAAGTTCATATCCAAAAGGGACAAGATTAAGAAGACTTGCATTTATGGAGAACTTTTCAAGTAAGAACATCTCAATGTCCTTTTGAGTGACATTCGGAATCACGGAGCAAGGAGGAAAGTAGAGAATTTGAGACGTTTCAAACCACTTCACAGAATATATTTTAAAGTGAATTGACTGCGTATTTTGTGGGTGAAACATGGCAGCCAATTGCGCACAGCAGTGTCCCACCCACAGTCGTGGATTGAGTGATCAAATTATTATTTTTTGGGGCTTGACTACACCAACTCCCTGCTTGTTGGCCTTCCATTTGACTAACAACCAGGTTGCCGGGCGAGGCAAAACCTTAGGCAAGTTCCTTACTCCACAAGCCTCTGTTTACCTTAATGTTAGGTAAACAGAGGCTCGTGGAGTAAGGAACTTGCCTAAGGTTTTGCCTCGCCCGGGAATCGAATCTGGGGCCTCTCGCTGGTGAGGGGAGCGCACTCACCACTATGCTACAGGACTCCACAATCAAAGGCATGTCAAAGAGTTACATTTTTAAGGAGTTTTGAAGGCAGAGAGAGAGAATAGGCACAAGGTGAAGGGAATTTTGGAGAAAGTTTCGGGGAGAGGGAGGATAGTAAGAGGGTAGGAGGAATTTTGTCAGGTAAAAGTGAGAGAAAAGGGCAAGCACAATCCATATACCATGATATTGGGAGTGCATTGGATGTGCAACAACAACAACTTGCATTTATATAGCGCCCTTCACACCGTGTAGCGTCCCTGAGCGCTAAACAGTGGTGAAGTCTGACCCCGAGCCAGGGGAGAGGGAGGGGGAGATGACTGTAAACACAATCAAAAAGGAAGGACCTTTGGCGGGATTTGAAAGTGGGGCTGGAGGGGGCAAGGCAGAGGATTTGGGGGGAGAGAGTTCCAGAGCTTCGGGGCATAATGAGCTTTGCAGTGACTGAAAGCACGGCTACAGTTGGTGGAGTGGAGGGGGTGAGGGACGAACAGGAGGCCGGAGTAATATTGTATTACAAAACAATATTATTGTATTATTACAATATACAAGAAAAGCGCTTACTTGAATGTAAATTTTATTGCATTGTAACCCACAATTCTGAAATAAAAATGGACAGCACAATTTTAAATAAAAATAAAGCATTTAAAAAACCTGGCAAGTTCAGATCATCCTAACCATCATCGTCTCTTCCCCATTCCCTGTGCACTTTTTTTAATATCATTTTACTAATAATTCTCATACATTTACATCTTCTTTCTGTTCCCACTGCCTGTTTTGAAAGATTTCATTAGGAGTCGGTCTCTATTGAGGATTTTTCAGAAACTGTCGGTTTGTCTGAAATCTCTATAATTCTACTGTGACCAAGTGCTAAACCCAGAATACCAAAGTCTTCCATGGTAATACCATCTCATGTGCCTCTGGACAGAAAGTAAAGACGGAGAATTTTCAGACATCTTTGAAGGAAAAGGTGCACGATCTTGAGCATGAAATTGAAATTGAGACTTTTGCCTTTCTTGTTTAAGTGAGAGAGTAACATAACTCGCTTTTTACAGGACAACATTTACTGATACCAATAATGGGGATTAATTGTCAGGGTACACACTGTAAGAGATTCAGATGGAGATGACCAATACAGTTGTGTAATCCAAAGTTTCTTAAGTAAGTCACACAAGCTCCAATTGAAGACAATAGATAAGTAAAATCAATATTACCCAGACCCACTGGGAAGAAGTGCTGATCCTCTTCGTCGACTCCTTATTTCATAGTTACATCTTTCTTTTAAGTGTTTCTATCTCCACCTCCCGTTGTCACAGAGAATGAAGCCCCACCATTCACAAGCTTCCAGTGACCTTGCCCAGGCTCTTTTCCCATCGGAGAAGAACTGATAAGGGGAAAAACAGAGATGGGTAACTTTTGTTTTGGCAGCTTTCTCCAATAATCCAGCCTTGAACCTAGGCAGGTGTAGCCTTTTTTTTCTGTGATCCATTGTTCTTACATCTGTGCTTAAGGACCCGATTGCTCATTATTTCAGAGGAGTGAACACCTTCCCAGGAAAATATGGAACATAATCAGAAGCTACCCTCAACCGGTCCAGCAAAGCTACTTTTGACCCCTGCTAAGATAGTTATTAAATCAAACCGGCCTTATTAATGGATTATAGGTAGGTTACATTCTAAAAGTATATAGAGATTAATTAAAAAGCCTTAAAAAAACATTAAGCATCACAAATATAATCTTACAACACTAAATAAGAAGTAGTCTACTTAAGCATTTCCCGGAGATTTTTTTTTGCAAAGGGATTAAACAGTCACCAATTTATGAGGTCAATCAAACATTTCTTAAGATTGTTACTCAACCTTATTCTGCTCAGAGTCAAAGGCCACATCTGAATACATTGGCCGGTATTTGGTGGTACTTTCTCTTTCCATCTTAGATGAAGCAGCTTGAGGCTGCATTGCCAGGCAAGAGCCCAGCAACTGATGCCAGGGCTGGTGATGAATACTATAACAATAATAAAAATCCTTGCATTTGGTGCAGCGTCTTTCACATCAGGAACGAATCAAAGCATTTCACAGGATCTACTGTAAAGGTGAGGGACTAATAATAATAATTCTTGCATTTGATATAGCGCTTTTCAAGTCGGGAGGACGTCCCAAAACGCTTCACAGAACACACTGTAAAGTGAATTGACTGTATATTTGTGGGCGAACGCGGCAGCCAATTGCGCACAGCAATGTCCCACAGACAGTCGTCGATTGAAAAATGAACAATTTATTATTCGTATTTTTTGGAGGGATTATTATTAGGCATGTGGAGTAAGGAAACTTGCTCAAGGTTTCGCTCTGCCTGGAATTGAACTCAGGTCTCTCACTTGCAAAGTGAGTGCTCTAACCACTGAGCTACAGGACTCCTATTTGTAAGTAAATATGGCAGTCAATTTGCACACAGAAATTTGCCACAGCCCCAAGTCAACAATATCAAACCACAGTGAAGTAATTCGAAGAAAACTATATTTATTCCTTTTACAAATTACCCAACACCAAACATTCCCTTCCACATGGGATAGTAGGAGGTTTTGTAAGTTGTTGCATTATTAAATGTTCCACGGTCAGGATGTTCAAACAGGGAGAGTTTGACATTGGTGTGTTTTTTCTTCTGCTGCGATGAAGTTACACTGCTCCTCCCTAGCTCAGCAATAGACCCCGTCCCTCAGAAGTGCTCTAGACATTATTCTGTGTGAAGGGCTAAATAAATGCAAGTCGTTGCTTTGCTGTAAAATAGTGAAATTCACTCGATAAAGTCAGACTGGTCGGTTCCCGACCAGAACATGACCAAATTCATTTGCGGTATTGAGCTCCCTGTGAGATGCGGTCTGTGGTTCTGAGCAAATATAATTTGAAAGACATTTTGTACAGTTTGAACCATAATGTGAAGTTACTTGGAGTTGAATTTGTGGATTAGATTAAGAACCCATTGCAGGTCGGGTTAACTAAATACAGATGCTCAAACAGTATTTCTATTTATACAATTAACCAAAGAAAACGACATGTGATTCTATAAACTTTTACTGAGAATTATATAGCTAAGAGCACCTGTATTCATCTGTACATGGTTGTCCCAAGCCACAATTTGCTCAAGTTGTTAACCCAATTCACAAATTAAACCCCACTGTGCTGAGATGGATGCTCCCTTTACAAACAAAACTAGATAATTTTGTTTCTGTATCCAAACTACACGCAGATCTGGACTGACATCAAGCAGTGCCCAGGAGTACAACACTCATCCAGTCCCTGAGCCACAAAATCCGGACCACTGCTGATGCCAGACAGCCTGACTCATCAATAGGATATGGAGGCCAGACCAGTCACTGAGAGCAGGGATTCTTCCCCCCTCCTGCAACCGAAAGCCCTTATGGGTAGTGTGGTCCTCGTTGGACAAGCAGTGGGGAAGCTTGCGAGTCAAGTGTTTTCAATGGAAGTTATGCAGTTTTAGCTGGCTAACCTCCAGCAGTACCCCAACACACACTCTGGGGTCATCAAGCCTCGTCTCTTGCCAGCCTGCACCTAATACTGTCTGGAATTAAGCAAACAGGGTGCCTCCCTCCAGAAAGAGAGCACATTTATAAATCAAGTTAAATCACAGCAGTTGTATGCAACATTAACATAATGAACTGAAAGGTGATGTTATCTGTGTCATGAAGGATGTCACTGATGTACAAATAACTTTGCTATTCCTGGTGGGGAATGTTAAGATCCAGCTTCCCCAGGTGTAGCACATACAAAGTATTTATTTAAACATTAATACGTTGAGGCCAATTCTCAAATATTTTCTTATCAGTGTATAAGATGTTTGAACAGTCACTGTATGTCCACTGTATATTCTGTAGTCCACTATTCAAAGCAAAGGGAGCCAAAGAGTTAAATAGACACAATGCACAATGGACCACTCCAAACATATGTTCAGACTTTATTAAACTGCCCGTCACAGATTGTTGCTGTAGCAACGCTATTTACCAAGGTTCGTTTGGAACATTCTATAAAATCCAACTTTACTCATATTTTTTTACACACACACACAGGAAATAATTACATTTTATCACAATCTTTGTAGGAAGAGGCTGTTGCCACTAGATGCACATTTTCACTTTTCCCGCAGATTTTATTTTTTTTAAAAACAGTGTTTTGCAATTTCCTTTTTTTTAAAAAAGAAAAACAGCTTAAAAGCTATTCTAAACGTAATTAAAAGTGCAAGAAAACCAGAAGAAGCTATTTACAATTCAAGGTTGACCCCTGTTTGGTTTTGTGTGTGTGTGCACACGCTGTGGAGTACGCTGTGTTAATAATGCGCTCCTAACCGTACATCTAATATGAAAAGCAAGTAGTGACTTTCATGGTGACTTGCCAAAGTTCAGTAACTGTGTTAATGTTTGGGATGAGGTCCTGTTTCTGAATTTGAGACAGGTAAGTTTCCAGTTACAAAAGGCTTTTTAATCACCAACAGGAAGCAACTGGGTTCCCAAACATTTATTTCTATTCAGTGGCACATTGGTGCTTGAATTCCTTTAAGGCATTTTCGTGGGCATCTAATGATCTGCTCTTCACCCACCAACATCAAATGATCAGCTCAAACTTCTCTATAAAAGGGCCGCTGTCATTGCTTTTGTGAAAAAGGATTTGGCAAGTCTTTTTCTCATTTATGAACAGACACACAGACCCATAACTGTGTTAAAATGTATCATTACATCATTTATGATAGATAGGATTTTTCAATTTTTTTTAAATGGATACAGAATTTTCTTTTTAATTACTTATTTTTTCCAGTTGTCCTGGGTCAATATCATGGTAATTTATTAAAAGTGCATTTTGTTCCTCACACTAAATTTTCTCCTCTCCTGAAGGTGTTTGACTCCTCTGTCAGCTTACTGGTTTCATGGATATCAGCTGCCCTCAATATCTCACCCGAGTGCCAATTAATATAGAAAAATGTGCAATTCCTTACACTGAATGTCAGTGGGTTAGTTGACTGGGGCGGGGGAAGGTTATCCATATCAAAACTAATTCCAAATCAGTCCTTTCTTGAAATCTACAAAAATGCATTTCCAGTAAATGTGGTTGGGGTGGGGGAGAAAAGGGTCACAGGGTCACAAATGGGTAGTCTGATAGTTTTCCCCTTTCCTAAACCAAGGCACTGAGCCCATTTACATCTGCCCTTCCTGCAGTGTCAATTGATATACTAAAAGTGCAATTTTAGACAAGTTTAGAGTTTGGCTTGCGCCAGACAGGAATTTAGATAATGAAGCATTTTACTTAAGTGACTACCCTCCTGGGGACGAGGGGAAGGAGAGGAAAGCGGGGTCTCCTTGGAGCTGAACTGGCTTCTGGGGCTTAGCACCAGAATGTCAGAAACCAGTTAACTCTTTGTGGCAATCTTGTTAGTCAGGTTCCTGAGCCAGGTGGGTCCACAGTATGCCAGGACACCTCTGATGCCTGGCTCATCAGTAGGACTTGGGTGAGGAGCACCCAAACTGGATAAGCAGTGATAAAGCTTGCCAGACAGTAACTTCAATGGCAAGCCAAGTGGTTTTAGTTGGTCAAACTCCATCAGTAATTCAACAAACACTATGGGGTCCCCAAGCCTTGGCTCTTGCCAGCCTGTGCCTAGTACTCTCCAGAATTAGGTAAGCAGGACACATTCCATTCCAAACACAGGAATTTGCATGTGAAGATGAGAACTCTGTTAAGCTTGGATACTCCTAAGCATTGTGATGGGTTTCCACATGTGTCAGAACACCCGATTGACTAACAAAAATGTTTTACCAAAAGGTTGGCTTAAAACTAAAACTAAAAAAAATCCAGTAAAAAGTCATGCTCTTAATAAATCACTTGTGTCTGAGTGACCTACGTATTCTCACACAAGGTAAGAGTCAAAGGTCCATCAAATTCACATTACTGGAGACCCACAGATTCCAGCTGTACAGGTGTTGCAAAGCTAAGGATACAATTCAACCAAGTTTCAGCCAATCTACTGGTATCCTTCACTATTCTTGGAGGTGCAACATGCATGAAGATCATATTGTGGTCTCACAATATGGTCATGCTAAGCTTATACCAGTGTCTATACTTCATACTGCAGTTTGGTCTGGAAGTGGAACTTTATCAAAGTCCAGCTTTATCAAAGGCTGAATTCCACAAAGGGGATGGAGTGTCAGTGCTCAGTAATTTACAAGTGCCTGTGGCTTGCTCTGGCTAGAAAAAAATCTGTTTGTTCTAACCATCAGCGAGATGTTAAAATATTTACAGAATGTAATATATTAAGGGTTTGAGTTACTAATGTCAACTCTGTAGGTAACGTTTAAAGTCACTGGCAGCTCTAGTGAGGAGTTACAGTTCACAGCCCTGAATTTGACTATAAACACATATATTGAGACATCATTTGATGTTACTCTGACCTTTGGTTTATACAGGGGATGACTGATCTTGGTCAGTTTCGCCAATTCAACTTTTCACCTGGTTATGGGCCACAAAGCACTAGACTGGACTCTATACATGCTATTGTTGACATTATAACTGAAGTGCATTCTGAGGTTTCAGAAACAGATCAAACACCGAGTTTAAATGGGAGTTTAACAAACGTATATGCTGTGTCGTAAATACAAACGCACTAATGTGTTAACAGCCGTAAAACTAGTTTAGTTGTCTCCCAGAAAAGTGATTCAACAGGATTCGGTTTGACATTAAATCATAAATAATGCAGTTGTTGGGTATCGAGAAAATTTCAGCCTGCATTATAAGCGAGGGCACAAAACAGCTGCCTTCCGTCAGGTCTTCCGGGTTCATTACTGAGATCTCTGCACAGGTACACAGAAAGCTATCCGGCTGCTCTCATAGGAGCAAATTAGGTTGTGCTTTGTCATGATGCACAAACAAACTTATTGTGTTATACTCATGACAATGGGATTTTAATGATTTGATGTCACAAAATAATAGGGTCCATTACCGACCGCAGCATAAGCAAGGCAGTGCTGCTATACTGAAAGGCCTCCCCTGTGTGTATTTAAATGCTCCATCAATGTAGTGGAATTTCATCTATATTAGAAATAGTCTGTCGAAGCATACTGTCATGGTTCTGTAGCCAATCTAGATGCTACTACATACAAAGTTCAAACAGACCTTTTAGGTGAACTGCCAATTGCTGAGCATGATCCATCCTGAGTTCTGAGGATTCAATTCATTATACAATAAGTGCTGTAACAATAAGAATCACCTCAATTATTTGTATACATTTTACGCGTCTAATTTGGAAGAAATCGAAATCCAGTCTAATATGGTAGGAAATGACCGAATTTACACTTCAAGTATTAACCAACTAGAATGCATTGATTCTCATCCTGAATATCACCGACATTTTTTCTGTAACAGAAGGGAAATGAGTAAGAAACTTTTTCTCAGCACCAGCAGATTAAACAGGTTCTGGAGCCTGCTCAACACACCGTCATTTGATAGGTTTATAAACAAAACGTTCAGTTGCTGAAGTGCAAACTTAGAACCATACATGTGGCACACCATATGGCAACCAGCCCATGTTTAACATAAACAATGATGTTCCCTTTAAGGCTCCACTTTATGGGATTTGTGGTCCATCTCTACACATAACCATCAATACGGCTCCACATTCTGTGTTCCAACAACTCTTGGTGCTGTAATGACTATCTGGAGCTATGGGCCTGAAGATAAATGAGACTTCAATAACTTAGCAATGAAGTTAACTTCAAAGGCAATTTCGAATTATTTGGATTATAAATCTTGATATTTAATAATAATAATCCTTGCACTTGATATAGCGCTTTTCACGTCTTCTAGACATCTCAAAGCGCTTCACAGAATATACGGTAAAATGAATTGACTGTATATTTGTGGGCAAAACGCGGTAGCCAATTGCGCACAGCAGTGCCCTACAAACAGTCGTGGATTGAAGTGACCAATTTTATTATTGTTTTTTTTCTTGAGGGATTATTATCAGGTGTGGAATAAGGAAACTTGCCCAAGGTTTCGCCCTGCTGGGAATCGAACTCAGGTCTCTCGTTTGTGAGGCAAGTGCTCTAACCGCTGAACTACAGGACTCCACGCAAAAATAAGGGAATAAGCAGCACTAGAGGCTGACATCGATAGTAGTTCAGCTAACAAATGCCACACTAACATCAGGGTGCTATAGAGGTTAGGATCATCAAGGAACACATCATACATGGCAGTCATGGATGTGCAAGGATGCTGCAGATAGATAGATTAACTGAGCCAAAGACATAAAATAAAAACTTTCAAGATTTCCAATAGAAAATAAACTATGCAGTATTTATGATGGGGATAATAATAATAATCCTTGCATTTGATATAGTGCTTTATCATGCTGTTGGGATGTCTCAAATCACTTCACTGTGATTACTGTAAAGTGTATGACTGCATTTTTTAGGCAAAACTTGGGAGCCATATGGGGGTGGGGAAATCAAATCAATTGCAAGTCAGTTCTTGTGATCTCAAGGTAGTGAGGAGTTGTGCCAAACAGTTTTAATATAGGTAGTAGATTGGATGGGAGAAAAACTAAAACCTGAAATGTGGGAGGGCAGTGTGACCCTGGGAACTGAAGTTTAAACTGTACGAGGGAGGTAGTGTCTAATCTTAAAACTGGAACTTTGATCAAAGAAAGTTAGATTACTGCAATTAATAATTTAAGAACCGAAGATAAAATATCAAAAACTGCCCTTGAAACGTACAAATTAGAAGACAGAATGTCACATGCGGCTTTTTGTGTTTTAAAGTTCTGCTTTGGCTGGTGTGGTAGATGATATATTATTTAATATCTCACAATGTTATCGCTAAACTGAGATGTGAAAAAATGCATGAAACGGCAAGGTTCATAAGCATATCTGGATCTACAAATGCTGAGTAAAGAATTAACTGCCACACTTAACATTTAGTTGAATATGTATTGACCCAAGAGGTCAAGGTTGCCATATGTTCCAGTTTTTCTTGAAAGTGCTAATGTGGTGGGACAGTTAGAAATAGATTATGTTCTCTTCATCATCCTCCTTCTCCTCCTCAGCCCCTTCTTTTGGTCCATTTTTGGCTTCCTGTGGAACAGACGACTCCTCTAAGAGCTGTGTCTCACGTTGTGACTGTGAAGGCCCCAGAAGAAGAATACTTGTAGATGGCTGGTGGGCAAACCAGGCTACTTCGTCGCTGTTCATATCTGGGTAAGGAGAGAGAAAAGTTTAATAAATACTGGGATCCCCTTTTAGAGATGCATTGTTACTTTACACCTCACAGTGCCCCATTTTAAATTATCTGGAATGCAGTATATTGAATAGGACAGCTTTGAAAATATAATTATGGAAGAATCTACAGGGCAAATAGAGTAGGCAATCTACAATCAGCCAGCGATACCTCAAAGAGTAAATTTAATCCCAACTAGGCATTTGGAAGTAATATTGAACAGAGGTGAGACACTTGTCCTGAAGCAGTTACTCACTTGGATAAACTATCAGACTTGGATGCTCTGGTAACATACGAGTGGTGAAACCAGTGGCTTTAGAAGCATCCTCTTCTTTGAGAATATCCTTGGCTGAAAGCACCTCCTTTGCATAGTTAAGTTGGTCACAAGAAACTAAAAGAGAGAAAAATATCTTATTTTAAAATAGATGCACATAACATCTACACAGTGGCACCAAGTGATATATAAGCAAAAATGGTTGCATTTATATGTACCCTGCATCGCAACCCGATCTGGACCCTTAGATAGGGCTCTATGGGGTAGAAATGAAACTCCAGGAATGCTCTTGTAAAAGATCCTGCTTTCGGTGTTCCTTTCCAAGGTGAAAAGGTGACTCAGAGAAACTCTACATTCTGAGTCACTGTTAGAAACTGTAAAAGCTTTCAAGAACTTTTCTTAGAATAAAGCGTGATCACAATTGACATAATGAAGTAGAACTGCACCCTATTTAGGTAACACTTCTTTCACCAGCGGGTAACAGTGTGATCATTGCTAGGTTTTGCCCACAATATACACAGTCAATTCACTTTACAGTATATTCTGTGAAGCACTGAGACTGTCCTTCGTACCCCACATCCGTGCCATGTCCTGCACCACCTTTCCCCACCTCCGCAATCTCGCTCGGCTCCGCCACTGTCTCACACTGCAGGACGCCGAAATCTTCATACACACATTCATAACATCTAGACTCGACTATGCAAAGCCCCTGCTTGTCGGCCTCCACAACTCCTCCCTCCATAGGCTGCAGATCATCAAGAACTCTGCAGCCTGCGTCCTCTCGTGCACCAGGCTCCGTGACCCTATCACCCCCATCCTCACTCGACTCCACTGGGTTCCCATCACACAGAGGACACAGTTCAAGATCCTGCTCCTCACCTTCAAAGCCCTCCATGGTCTTGCTCCACCCTACCTCTGCAACCTCCTATCCCTGCTGCCACTCTGCCCCCACCCTCTGGAACTCCATCCCACAGTCCCTCCACTTCACTCCCTCCCTTGCCTCATTCAAGACCCATCTCAAGACCCTCCTCTTTGACTGTGCCCAGTCACTTTCCTTCTCCCCCTGGCCCCCACCCTTTCCAATCCTGACCCCCAAACGCTCTGATCCCCAGCTTGGGTTCGAAACGCTGATTGTCCAGCGCCATGGGACATCCTCCCGATGTGAAAGGCGCTATATAAATGTAATTTTGTTGTTGTTATTGTCTCAATGATGTGATAAGGCGCTATATCAAATGCAAGGATTATTATTATTGCTCAACATATCCCTACTTAATCTAACAACATCGACTTAGAAGGACATTGTATTCTTGATGCAGGCATTAGAAAATTTGTTTATTAACAGAGCGAGTTTAATTAATACAGTGCTATAAACATACAATACACAAACACAATCAATGGAGATAAGAATAATAATCCTTACATTTGATATAGCATCTTATCACGTTGTCAAGATATCTCACTCTGAAATGTTAAAATTACCATTTTTGAAGGAATCAAAAATTTGGCTATTGATATTTTGCATTAGCCCTGAAGTGAACTGCACTCCAATCTAAAGTTCAAGCCCCACATTGGGACTTGAAACTCAATTATCTAGACTGATACTCCTGTGTCTGAGGATGTGCTGCATTGTCAAAGGTGTCATCCATCAGAACAGACATTAAGCCAAGGTCCCATCTGTCTGTCCAAGTGGATGTAAAGGCACTATTCGAAAAGAGAGGGCATTTCATCTGGTGTCCTGGTCAACAGTCCCCCCAAAAAATTGCTCATTAGTTCTTGACTTTTGTGGAATATTGCTGTGTGCCACGTTTGCCTACAAATACACAGGCACTATCCACTCCATCCTTCCGATGTGAAAAGTGCTATACTAAATGCTTAAATTGTTATTATTATTACAAGTTCACTAGTATACTGCAGAAATGAGGGAAAAGTCCCTCTTTAAATCTAAAAAATCCTCTTCAAACTCAGATCCTATTAAACAGCACTTCAAGCAGGCATCATTCATTGAGTCGTTGATTGGTGATCGATACCCATAAAACAAAAGTGAACTCCCTTAATAGTGTGTTTAATTGAAACACTGAATGGTAAGGCAGGAGACGTCAATTCTTTGTGATCTATCCTCAGAATCAAATTCTTGCCATTAAAGAGTTGCACTAACTCATTCTAACTCACAATGGTTAAGATTTGTAGTGGCCACTCACAGAAAATTGGTTTATCTCGCTCCTATTCCCTGTTTGTAGAGTCTGTGTCTTAATCATTATGTCTCAGTATTCAAAGAGGTAGCTATATAAACTTGAGCTTTCTGATGTGCAATGCTCAGTCACTGCATGTCAGAAGTTCCAGGCTCATAGACCTTTACAGAAATGAGGCTTCACCCTTCAGTGCAGATTGAATAATGAAATCAGACATAAAGTCAGGGAAGATAACTCCAATGACTGAAGCTATCGGTGCACTTGCAATAAGAATCTCTGTTACTGGACCTGCTTAAAAGCTTGACCCAAAGAGATGACTGCAAAGTACCTAATTGTTCACATAATTCATACAAGTATTCTCTTCTTTGTTATACCAGTCTTAAGTGAAAGCTGATAGGACAGTTAATAGTTACATTTTAATTCCATAGCAAAAGAGCTGTCATGCTTACCTTATGATGAAAAAGTAAACAGCTGCAATTTGCAAACCTCCGTTGTGAAAAGGAAAGAAAACTAACAGAAAGCAGAGGGCTAGCAGCAGCTATAACCCTCCCTGAGTGTGTATGTTTGCGTGTGAGAGAGGCAGCAATAGAGAAGAGTGGGGATCAATCCCAATTTTTGATGGTATACAATAATAATAATCTTTGCATTTGATATAGCGGCTTATCATGTCTTTGAGACGTCTCAAAGTGCTTCACAGTGTATACTGTAAAGTGAACTGACTGTATGTTGTGTGGGCAAATAACAACAGGGTATAGCGGATTGTGAGCATAGACAGGAGAAACAGTGTGTGAAGTTTAACTGTTGGTAATATGTGTAAGCACTGGGATTTTTACAGAAACATGAGTACTAATTCAATTCTCAATAGGTCAGTATAACTAGACATTGAAAGATAACCACTTCTACAATATTACTGCTGATATACTGATCATACAAATGGTTTCGTTACAGAATTTGTGCTAAACATGTGATTACAATTTTAAGAAGATGAAAAGATATCTTACATGGTAGATGTTATATCTTTGTGGACTATCAAATCAGGTAATGGTGGCTTTAAATCATTCTGCCCCCAAAGCACAATACTATGACTAATAATTTCCATTTGATACAGCACCTATAACGTCACGAACATCTCAAAGCATTCCACAAAGTTTCTGGAAAGTGTAAAGAGACTCTTTTTGTAGGTGAATACTGTAGCCAATTTGCACAAAGCAAAATCCCACAAATGACAAATTTCATCTGGGTGATTGTTACCCAGGAGAAACTCCCTTTTCTTTTTGAATAGTGCCATGGAGCCATAACCTTCATCTAACAGGCAGATAAGCCCACGGTTTAAAGTTTCATCCATAGAATGGCACAAAGCCAATACTGTATCAATAACTTGTGTTTCCGACATCATTAAGCAGCAGTTCACCATCAATCTCTATCATTTTCCATTGCTGGATTGCTGACCACTGTGCTGTGCAGATTCCTGTTGGTATAATTATATAAAGGTGAAAATTGTGGTGTCCCTGACCACATTGTGGAGTCCTGTGGCTCAGTGGTTAGAGCACTCGCTTTGCAAGCGAGAGACCTGAGTTCAATTCCAGGCAGAGGGCGAAACCTTGGGCAAGTTTCCTTACTCCACACGCCTAATAATAATCCCTCCAAAACTAAAAACAATAATAAATTGGTCATTTTCAATCTACGACTGTTTGTGGGAGATTGCTGTGCGCAATTGGCTGCCGCGTTTGCCCACAAATATACAGTCAATTCACTTTACAGTGTATTCTGTGAAGCGCTTTGGGACGTCCTCCCGACGTGAAAAGCGCTATATCAAATGCAAGGATTATTATTATTATTATTATTATTATTGCTTCTCAATCAGCACCCAGTTAACAACTTTTCTGATCCTCATGCTTTTCTTTTAAACCCACTAGGATCAGTGAGTAACAATAATCCTTGCATCTGATATAGCGCCTTATCAAGGCTTTGAGATGTCTAAAAGTGCTTCACAGAATATACTGTAAAGTGAATTGACTGTATATTTTGTGGGCGAAGCGTGGCAGACAATTGCACACAGCAGCGTTCTACAAACAGTCATGGATTGAAGTGACCAATTTATTCTTTTTTAAGGAATTATTATCCCCAGAAAAGCGATCCGCTAATCGACTAACAGCCAAGTTCTTACTTACTGCTAGGTAACAGAGGCGTGTGGAGTAAGGAAACTTGCCCAACATTTCACCCTGCTGGGAACCCAGCTCTCTCGCTTGTGAGGCGAATGCTCTAACCACTGAGCTACAGGACTCCAGTAAAGCCTTTAACTGAGCCACTACAAAAGTGGATTTTGTGCTTCCTTGCCAGGCATTGACTCAAATCATTTTAAAAGCACAAAACGTTCATTTAACAGGAATTGAGCTCCTCATAAAATTTTAAAGATGGCAGCAGTTTCATTTTGAAAAGCCTGAGGGAGAAAGCATATTCTTGAAATCAGGGGATATTTAAGGAATGGAATGCTTTTTTGGAATATTGCCACGTATAATATAGCAATCTTTATTCTGAACCAAAGCATGTATATTACAATTGTATACAATTCTAATGCAAATGCACATAAAATGACAATTCACAAGAATCAATAGCTGCAGATCTATTTACTCTGATAAGATTTTGGTGTGAAAAGTCCCTCTGCTCGATACTGGAGATGTCTGGAGCTCCAAGAGGTTTACATAAGACTGTGTAAAGGGCTAATGTAAGATTTTTGTTTGGTTCACATAGTAATAAAACCTCACCACACATATAAAGCAGGTATGGGAACATCAAATGCCTTAGATATAAACCCTAGCAGGTCATCTCAACCCAAATGGAATGTGAAACAATGAACCAAAAATATAAGTTTAAAACTTCAAGTTGTAATGCAGTTCCAAGAGATGGAAAGGTAGATACTCTTAATCTAATACAGTTCAGTGCTAAACGTAAATGTATTAACATTTTTGCAGTACATTTTGTGAAATCAAAACTGTACAAAGGTACAATCTAACACTGCTTCAAAGTGTAAAGATCCTGGATGCATTTATTAGCATCCGTGTTTCAAAGGTTATGATGCAAAGTGTACTCATTACATGGTTGAGGATTAGAATTGGAAGCAGCTTCTTGCTTATGGAGACCATTTTCAGACTCATTATAAGGTAACTATACGAGTTTAACAATAGGATAGGTACCATATGTATACACTTATTCTAACAGCAAACATCAGTTACCAACTGGAGCAGTCTGGGATAATTAACTAAAAGTGGGGTGTATGCTGGCAGGCCTTCTCGCACAGATGTCTGTGCTTACAGTGTGAGAATAGAGGGAGACGGCTTCATGGTGGATAACTGTTCATTCAATTGCTGGTGTTCTAGTGAGAAAAAGGACCTTATGCTATAAAATGGTCTAATTGTAGCTTACAAGGCAGAGGATTAGGTAGCGAACCTGACGGTTTTGCGTGTGTGTGTGTGGTGAGGAGAGGGAATGCACCCAGCTCCAGGTGGTTTAAGGAGGTAGGATGTTGCTTCATGCTGTTACATTTAACATGTGAAACACAAGTCAAAACATTGAAAGTCATTGCCCCTGCTCTTCACCACAGGTGATGCATGTAAGAATCCAAATTGCCAACTCATTCAACTCAAAGGGACAAATTAGCTTGAACTGTAACGCATCTAGAATAATAATACTAATGCAAGGAATATTATTATTATTTATTGACCAATCTGCAGCACAGGATATCAACAAAAAAAACACCTTTCACATAGGGTAAAATCTTGAAGCACCTCAAATGTGCTGTCAAGTGTAGCTCAGTGGTTAGAGCACTCGCCTTGCAAGAGAGACACCTGGGTTCAATTCCAGACAGGGCGAAACCTTGGGCAAGTTTCCTTACTCCACACGCCTAATAATAATCCCTCCAAAACAAAACAATAATACATTGGTCATTTTCAATCCACAACTGTTTGTGGGACACTGCTGTGCGTAATTGGCTGCCGCGTTTCGCCCACAAATATACGGTCAATTTCACTTTACAGTCTATTCTGTGAAGCGCTTTGAGACGTCTAGAAGACGTGAAAAGCACTATATCAAATGCAAGGATTATTATTATTCAGAGAGGCCATTGCAATAGGTTGCGAGACAGTACAAATGTTACTGTCAAAGAGTGCCACAGGCTCTGTGGAGAATCGGATTATGATAGAGTGTCATTGTAATATAGAAGCTTTGGACTCCTCCTGCACAGTACCTTTCATCTTGCTTCGTTCCACTACATGTAAATTACCCCCCAAATAATTACAGCAAATGGCCAGAGGTCAACACTTTTAACACATTCTATCGAGGTTAACATTGTGCCACCATGTGTGTGGACAGAATTGCAGAGATATATTTTGAGAATTAAGAATAATAAAATAATAATAATCCTTGCATTTAATATAGCGCTTTTCACGTCTTCTCGACATCTCAAAGCACTTCACAGAATACACTGTAAAGTGAATTGACTGTATATTTGTGGGCAAAACGCAGCAGCCAATTGCGCACAGCAGTGTCCCACAAACAGTCGTGGATTGAAAATGACCAATTTATTATTATTTTGTTTTTTGGAGGGATTATTATTAGGCGTGTGGAGTAAGGAAACTTGCCCAAGGTTTGGTCCTGCCTGGAATTGAACCTAGGATAAGATAAAAACGAATAAAGGTTTTAGTGAAAAAAAATTAGTTAAGCAGGAATTAGGTAAGCAGGACATGTCCCTCCAGGGTGAGAGAGTTCACATTCCATTCCAATATATTTCAGGTGGAATGCATGGAAATCTGCTTGGTTTGGATACTGTTAAGCATGGTGATGGGTTTCCACATGTGTCAAGATACTCCGCTGATCAAAAAAAAGGTTCTAGTGACTTTTATTGGCAAACTCCTAATGGATTGATGAGTCTGAATTACTTCTCCCTCCATGCACGTGCACAGCTTTTAAATTTGCTAACACCACTACTTGGCATTGCCTGTTGTTCGAGGAAGGTATCGGGCAGCCCAGTAGGAGCAAAAGCATACTTCAACGTGATAGTGTATATGGTTCATTCATTCCCTCATTGAAGCTAAGAAACTTAGCCCTGCACTAGAAAAAAGTTGCAGACAACACCATTTCCTCGGACAATGGCATTGCTTCTTTTGCTTGGCTGCTTTTGCATTAATTTTCAGGAAGTATTTGGCAGCAAAGCAACGGGGCAAATGGGATATGAGCCTTTGTGAAGCACAAAACAAAGGCATCGGCTGGTCCAGCACATCAAGAAGCAAATTATTTATTAAATCCATTAAAATCACATGCTGCTCTGGCTACTCTGGTTTTGCCACTCTGTAAGTTGCTTGCCCTTTATCTGGTGTCTGGGCCAAATGTGTGAGCAGAACATTGAATGCTCTATTTATGCTCAGATACAGTCTGAAAACTGGACAAATTAATGGAGCTGCTCCATTTACCCTGAAATTAAACAGATATGCAACCAACCTAGCCACCATCTGATTTCCAGCATTTAATGCTTTATTTTCTGATCTCCAGTATATGAAATGCTTTTTTTCTCTTTTGCTGCTGTTTACACTGCTGGGCAGCTAGCTGTATTCCGCCTGCCTGGTTTGTTGCTTTTAAGTGTAATGAACATGTATAAATCGCACAACAAGTAGAGACAGATGATCAGACAACTTGTACTGTAATTGGTTTCAACTGCCAGCAAGCAATCAAATCAGAAATGGCAGGGAAGGAGAATAACATTGATGTTGTAGTGTATTATATTAATAATGGGGGGGAAGGGAAAGAGACAGACAGGAGAAATGATCACCTATAAATACACAATCACATTTTGCAGTTAATTTCTTTGAAGCATTTTGAGTCATCCTTATGACGTAATAAGGGTCTTTATCAAATGCAGGGCTTATAATTATTATAATAGCCTTCTACTTGTTTACACCACTAAAATCTGTCCATATGCATTCCTGGCCTTTCACGTACGCTTCGGTTTAAGTTCCCATTCAGAACTAGTGACACTTCATAGCGGCAAACAGAGCAGCATTTCTGACTGAATCTGACTTCTGTTTGCCACTATAAATGGGGTGTGATTGTTCAATGAGGATTTACGCAATTCTAAGAAACATTTTGAAACTTCACACTCAAACAAAATCTTTGTGTTCTATCTCAGGAATATTTTTAAAATAGATTGGTTTGTTATTTTGATTTTTGTTTGGTTAGGGGAAGGTGGGGGGAGGAAAGGAGGAAATACTTCAAATAGGAACCAAACTCTTTGTTATTCCTGCCTGTGGTTAGATGCTTTTTGTGCATTGCAGAAATGGTTAGCTGTTGGGTACTATGCCATTTCAATAACCAAGAAATTGAACTTTAAAAGCTATCTCTAGATCTGTGAAGTTACGTGGGTTGAAAAACTCATTTCACCACCAAATCCAGTATGGATTCTTCTTTGTAAGGTCATTTCTCATGTTAATTCTGATGAACAGCAATTTCCAGACATACAACTGTAGAAATATCACCAGCTTTTACACAATGTGTTATAAATGCTGCCCATACTCAAGAGCTGATATTCCTGGCTCATAGCACACAAGTTATTGTTCTGATAATATTACTGGGGTTAACTTTCTGCCCTCATTTTCTGTATGCAGATTAAGATTCACATAACCTGAAGCATTAATGGAAGTTCTTTCCACATTAGTTATAGCCTAATGTTCAAAGACCTTGTTCACTTATTCCCAGTGCTTGTATCAAAATAGATTTAATTTCAGAAGACTATCTTCCCCTTACCATTTAAAGTAGGGTCTGCATAATATTATGAATCTAATGCTGTTTTATTCTGCTGGAAACAGAAACACTTTGTTCCCAGGAGCATAAGTGGCATGGAACTGGATGTCCAATTTATACTTCCCACTCCATGTTGATCAAATAGGAGCTGAAAAAAATCCATCCTATTTCAGTTTGTGCAACAAGATTCCTGACCCCAGAGCTTTGAGGAAAGCATGGAGGAGCAAGCCAGCTTGATCTCACCCACTGGTTTACAATCCAGAAACAACAGTAATACAGTGGTTCAGGCCAATAACAACAAACAGAATAAGCTGCTGTAATGGTTCAGGCTACAACATGCAAGAAGTTATTCAGTGCAAACCATGCAAGGTCATTTATTCTTTATTCAAATAAATGTATTTAGAGAGAAAAAAATGGAAAGCAAATGATGAAAAAAAAATGTACAGTGACTTAAAGTGCAATGATCAAGTTTAAAACACTTACTCAGAAGCTCTCAGCTAAGTAGAATGACTACTATGACTAATGTATCATGTGAACACTGAGTTGGCTCCTTGTGGTAAATGATTTCCATTAATTCTTAAAACATTAGTCATTGAACTTATTTTGCTATGTTTAAACATTGAACTTATTTTGCTCGTGTTGATCTAGTGAAATGGAACCCTTTGAAATTCTGAGTTAGTGGTACAAAACACAGCAGCACATTTTCACCAGGGTGGGTGATAATCTCATTCCTTGCTACAGGCGGTTAAAGGTCAGAAATGAATTGAATGGAGCTGTGTCAATACACTTCTCTAGAATACAAAATGCAGAACAAGACTGACCTGAATCCTGCAATTTTCAATCTGATTTTGGCAGGCCTCAAGGATAGAAGATGTCAAATCAAAACATCTGATACAGTAGGAAGCACAAACATAGGCTCCTGTACCATCACTACACGTTAGATTAAACATTTTTGCAGATTAAACAATTTAGCATTCTCCAGTTGTCGTTGGCATCGCGATTAACACATCCACAAACAGGTGCTGATTTATTCACCAGTCTGTCTTACAGAAGTGATTCATCTTAACAGTCGTGCAATGAAACCTATAATCATAATGTAAAGTCAAGGCCTGTGTTTATATGTTACAAGGGTAGATCATGAATTAGATCCTAAAATACTCAATTATAGCTCTGCCATGACCTAATGGGTCATTGGAAATATACTGAGAACACACCTAGTCTTAAATATATACTCAAAACATGAAGAGCATTTAAGCAATTTTACAACCTAGTTAATCACAAAGTATATAGCTCTCACAACCCAAAGTCCATCAGTTGAATAAACTGTCACCAGACACTCAGATTACAGGAATATTTTGCAATAGCTAAATCTCCGTCTGTTTCAACTTGGCAAGAATACGTACGTGTAATAATAATAATAATCCTTGCATTTAATATAGCGCTTTTCACGTCTTCTAGATGTCCCAAAGCGCTTCACAGAATATACGGTAAAGTGAATTGACTGTATATTTGTGGGTGAACGCGGCAGCCAATTGCGCACAGCAATGTCCCACAAACAGTCATAGATTGAAAATGACCAATTTATTATTGTTTTTTGTTTTGGAGGGATTATTATTAGGCGTGTGGAGTAAGGAAACTTGCCCAAGGTTTCGCCCTGTCTGGAACTGAACTCAGGTACATTGAGCAATCCTCAGGCTTGGCTACGATGTCCCCCATGATCATATAGGCTGCCAACAACCACTTTCAATAGGAGAAATACCACACCCTGATAATATGCCACCAGGAGGCAAAGGGAGTTGGGGGGGGGGCGGAGAAGAAAAGCACCTTCGTGAGAGGAGGACAGAGATTGGAGGAGAAAAATTAGTACAAATAAAATGAATAATAGGAATGTCCAAAAAGCAAAATACTGCAGATGTTGGAAATCTGAAGCAAAAACAGAATTTGCTGGGAACACTCAGCAGGTCAGGCAGCATCTATGGAGAGAGGAAACGTTAACGTTTCGGGTCCACGACCTTCGTCAAAACTGGGGCATGTTGGGAGGGAGAGGCTTTTAAGGGTTAACAGAGAGAGGGGAGGCAGGGCAAGGAAGACAAAGGAGAAAATGGGGTAAAGGACAGGGAATGATGTGATAGAAAGATGTCAATAATGCAAAACAAAGTGGGGGAAATCTTTCCCTCCCCTCTCAGCATTCTAAAGGGTTCATTCCCTCCACAACTCCCTGGTTCATTCCTCCATCACCATCAATAGTTGCTCTCCTCCCCCCGGTACCTTCCCATGCCAGCCCAGGAGATGCAATACCTGCCCTGTCACCTCCTCCCACCCCGCTGTCCAGGGCCTCAAACACAGTTTTCAAGTGAGACAGCGATTTACGTGTACTACCACCAATATAGTTTACTGCATTCGCTGCTCACGATTTGGTCTCTTCTGCATCGGGGAGACCAAACGCAGATTGGGTGATTGATTTACACAACACCTTCATTCTGTCCGCAAGCACAACCCTGAGCTTCCGGTTTCTTGCCATTTCAACTCGCCCTTCCACTCGCACTCTGACGTCTCCAGCCATGGTCTCCTTTTTTTAACCTTGCATTTGATATAGCGCTTTTCACGTCGGGAGGACGTCCCAAAGCGCTTCACAGAATATACTGTAAAGTGAATTGACTGTATATTTGTGGGCGAACGCGGCAGCCAATTGCGCACAGCAATGTCCCACAAACAGTCGTAGATTGAAAATGACCAATTTATTATTGTTTTGGGTTTTTTGGAGGGATTATTATTAGGCTCTGTGTGGAGTAAGGAAACTTGCCCAAGGTTTCGCCCTGCCTGGAATTGAACTCAGATCTCTCGCTTGCAAAGCGAGTGCTCTAACCACTGAGCTACAGGACTCCTACGCTCTTCCAAGGTAAAGTAATAGGCAAGTTACGGCAAGTTAGTGTTTTACCACAGCGCAAGCTTGAGGAACAGCACCTCATCCATCTGCTGGGGACCTTACAACCCTCTGGCCTCAATATTGATTTCAACAATTTCAGACCATAACAGCTCACCTTCCCCTTCCCCCTCTGCTGTGACCATTATCACATCACCTGGGTCCCAGACATAAACTTTTCTCTCTCTGGTCTGGCTATTTTGTTGCAATTCCCCCTGCCATTGTTATGCATTATCAACACCTCTTTAACCCATCATCCCTTGTCCTCTACCCCATTTTCTCCTTTGTCTTCCTTGCCCTGCCTCCCCCTTCTCTGTTAGCCCTTAAAAGCTTCTCCCTACCAACATGCCCCAGTTCTGACAAAGGGTCAAGGTCCCGAAGAGGTGACTCACTTTCCTTTCTCCATAGATGCTGCCTGACTTGCTGAGTGTTCCCAGCGACTTCTGTTTTTGTAATAAGAATATCCAGACAGAGTACAATTAATTATATTTACAATAGTATAGGACACTCCAATTTTAATCTTGTTTGCACCATTGCACAGATATGAGGGGAAAATAATCCATCCAATTTAGAAACGTCAGGCAGACATGCAAAATCCATTTTCTACCAAAATGATAACTTTTAACGTTTCTTTCAGACACATGGCCAGCAACATATAAACAAAACGATAAGAATTTACTACAGAAGACATTTCATTCTGATCTAGTTATACAAATACAAAGTTTTTTAAATTATAACATTAATTAACATTATAATGGACATTATAACAAAAGGACATTATAACACATTTTGCTTCAGTGTCCTTTTGACCTATTATAGGCAGTTTAACCATCTGGTTAAAGACATAAGCTGGTTCACACTGCAGTGTGCTTTTAGAAGAATGATCGACGGTGGAAGTTAATTTGATCCCTAAAGGATGACAGGTTGCATCTATTCAAACCCAAGTAATGAGCAGATGGAACTGCAAAAAAAATTGCAATTCTATTGTGTAATTTTCCAATTGTTAAGTCATGATGGGCCAGGCTACTGTACATTATACAGAATCATATTAAATACTGCACTTAATCATTAGTCGTTTGGCTTGTTTGTGCTGTTTTAAGTTAAAGGTACGCAAATGATTTTCAGAAAGGCTTCAGTTAAACCTGTCATTCATGTAATAGGAGATTACAAGAGCAAGAATTTAGCTGGGGGCAGTTTCTTCTGAACAATTACACAATCTTTGGCGAAGTAGCTTTCTTTCTACTGTAGCCTTGTTGTGTTTTGCATAACTGGAACAAAAGGGTGGCCTTACTAAGCACAGAACTACTTTGCACCTGCACGACAACATTCTGCAGTCTCAACTCACACGCTATTGAATGTAAGGATTATTATTAACATGCTACTGAGCATCTATTTTGGTCAGGGTGGTAGTGGGAGACTTTGGACAAGAAATGTGGAGTCCCATAGATGAGTGGTTAGAGCACTCGGCTCACTAGCGAGAGACCTGGGCTTGATTTCCAGCAGGACAAAATGTTTGGCAAGTTTCCTTACTCCACAAGCTCTGTTTACCTAGCAGTAAGTAGGAACCTGGTTGTTAGTCAATTGGCAAATCGCTTTTCCGAGGGGTAATAATTCCATTAAAAAAAATTGGTCACTTCAATCCATGACTATTTGTAGGACACTGTTGTGCACAATTGGCTGCCACGTTTCACCCACAAAATATACTGTCAATCACTTCACAGTATATTCTGTGAAGTACTTTTGGATGTCTCAAACAGGTGATAAGGCGCTATATCAAATGCAAGGATTATTAATATAAGAAATGAGTTCTGTACAACTTAAAGAAAGTTAATTTTTTTAGTCGCATTTGTACTTTCTTATCGTTATGCTTACGATGTTGTACTGGAATAAATTATTAGAGTGTACATTTTGGCAACCCAAGTACTGTATATTTTTGATTCCGAACATAAGATCACAATATTACATTGAGTATTTAGCAAATACTAGACCCCACAGTTCCATAGACATGAATGAATGAGATTTTCTGCACAGAAAAGAACCAAAAGGCCCATCGTGTCAGCTCCAGGGAACATTGAGCAATACAATTTCCACTCACAACTTGCAGGAATATAGCTCCCTTCATGCGGGGTAGCATTACCAGAGTGCTTCACAGTGGTGGAGTCTGACAATGAGCCAGGGGGATAGGGAGGGGGGGAGGTAACCATAAGCACGCTCAAAAAGAAAGGTCTTTAGGCAGGATTTGAAAATGGGAGGGAAGGGGCAGGGTGGAGTGGTTGAGGGAGAAAGTTCCAGAGTTTTGGAGCATAGTGGCTGAAGGCATGTGGGGCATAGTGGCTGAAGACTCAGATATGTGATAGAAAGGAAAGCTCCAGATCGAACCTGATCATACATAATGATTCACCAACTTTCTATTCTGTTTAGACTCCAACTTGAGATATAATATAATAATAATCCTTGCATTTGATATAGCGCTTTTCACGTCGGGAGGACGTCCCAAAGCGCTTTACAGAACACACTGTAAAGTGAATTGACTGTATATTTGTGGGCGAACGTGGCAGCCAATTGCGCACAGCAATGTCCCACAAACAGTCGTAGATTGAATATGACCAATTTATTATTTTTTGGTTTCGGAGGGATTATTATTAGGCGTGTGGAGTAAGGAAACTTGCCCAAGGTCTCGCCCTGCCGGGAATTGAACTGAGGTCTCTCACTTGCAAAGCGAGTGCTCTAACCACTGAGCTACAGGACTCCACGATATGAAGCAGGAGATCAAACTTAATCATCTGTATGACAGTTATAACATTGTTTGAATATTAGGAACTGTCGGAAGCACAGAGGGAGTATTTGTGTTTTAACAGCTAAATGGGAGGTGAATTTCTTTTCTTTCCAAATAAGGTGGTCTTCATTTGGAGAATTTCCTTCGGAGGAATCAATGCCTCGAAATGAACATTTAATAATTTATCATAGAGCTAGTGTTATGACTCTGTGACATTCCAAACCTTACACTTACCCAGTATGTATTATTGTTAATGTTTCTGTAAAATAAATGTGCCATGTGCCAAATAAATGTGACATCCTCATTAAACACTAATGGCAAAGATTAGCTGACTATTTAATGAGCTATAAATTAGGGAATGCAATATTGGTGCCTAATACTAAGGCTTTGTAATGTTCAAGACCAACCCAGGATTTAATCTTATAATAATAATCTAGGTGCTATAATGCTCATTGCAATATTGAAGGAGTGCTGTGGATGAACTGAAGTGCTGCTGAGGGTACTATTTTGAAATACAGCAGAGTTCTCCCCATGTCCTAGCCACTATTCCTTCCTTCCAGTTTATACTTGGCCATTTATTTCATTGCTGTTTGTGAAATATCGCTGGCACAGCTTAGTTGTTTTGTTCGTCTAATGAATAGTCACAGCACTCACTTGAAACCAACTCAGCATGTGAAGCAGTTTGAGATGCTTCATTGTGGGAAGAAGCTATTTAAAAGGCAAGTTTTTTTTTAAAACGTTTTATAGCCCTACTGAGCAACTCACTTGGAAATATAAGCCAGCTCTGAGACAAATTATTGAAATAGGTCCAGAGTGATAGAGTTAGAAAAAAGTGTTGCTGATGAAAGCAGTAGTAGCATTCGCCTACAGAATACCTGGTCACTACACATTACAGTAAATCCTGAGAAGTATTTTGAGACCTCTGCTTGATGTGAAAGGCCCTATATCAAGTGCAAGAAGGATTATCATTATAACTGCCCACACTATATGTGCTTTCATGCCTCCCTAAGCAAACAGTTCCGCATGTTAACCCACATGGAATCCCATTTAATGAAAGACCTGAATTCTCCTCAAAGCACTTTTAAAAACACAATAAACTCTATATTTTATTCTTCAGGGCGTTATTTCCATCATGTCTAACATGATATAAATGTTTGGATGCACATTATTTATTTGCACCAGCAGAAAGTTGAAAATATCAGGTGCATTTGTGTGTCGACCCACTCTGCAGCTTTGCTCTGTGCTCTTGAAACCAGTACAAATACCTTTGTTTTAATAATAATAATAAAATAATAATCCTTGCGTTTGATATCGCGCCTTATCAAGTCTTTCAGTCATCTCAAAGCACTTCACAGAATATACTGCAAAGTGAATTGACTGAATGTTTTGTGGGAGAAACGCAGCAGCCAATTGCGCACAGAAGTGTCCCACAGTCGTGGATTGAGTGTGGATTGAATAATTAATAAATAATTATTATTTGAAATACCTTTGTTTTGTGCAAAATGCTGCTCTTTTAAGCAGCAGCAGAATGGGATTTTATTCAGAACCCAAATTACAAAAAAGCCTCTTTCAGGCCAACGTAAAATGTTTTAATAAGCATGCACACAAATCTAGATTAACAGTAAATGCTGGTAAAAATAAACAAGACATGGAGGATAAGCAACAAAGAGCTGGCACTCAAATAAACAAATGTCAAATTATTAGAACTAAAGCTACTGCTGTTCACAATAGACATTAGATGAAAATGTTTTTTTTGCTACAGGCAGTCTTGGGTATTTTGTTTCATTCAGCGTCATTCTTTCAATTTGCTTAAAGATCAAACGCATTTCTGCATACGCCCAATATTTCATGAGCTTTCTTAAGCCTTGCCAATTTCATCATTGTGGGAACTTGCCCCAGGCCGCCCGCCTGTGCGTTTCTTTCCCATTAAATGCACTCAAGGGCACAGCAATTATGCTGCGTTTAGCTTGCTCTTTTGCTGATGTTCGTGGCAGTGATATAGAGTGCAATTGGCGGGTTATCCATCCACTCAGTGTATGTGACCATCCTGTCATACTGTCGGTTCACCGATTGCCATTGGCAACAGTGCTGGTCAGCAAAATGCTTGGCAGCTGCAGTAAGCATTCTCCTTCGAGTGTGGTGACAATGCCACTAAATGATGGTGCATTTGCAATTCAACTGGGTCACTTTGCAAGAAAGTGCATCCATGGATAGTTCACTGTGGAACGAATGGACAGACCAAACTAAGCATACTGGCCGCAGGAAGAGCAGCTCTGCTAGTCAGTACTATCACTCCTGTCCTGGTGAGACTCCACTGACTCCTTGTCTACCAACGGAATGACTTCAAGATCCTTACTCACCTACAAATCCTTTCATGCCCTTATCCCTCCTTACCTCTGTGATCTTCTCCAGCCTCATCTGCTCGGTTCCTCCACTTGGCTAACCCAAACCTGCTGCATGTTGCTTGTTGCCTTAATTCCAATGTTGGCAGTCAGGCATTAACCACACCCTCTGAAACACTCCCGAATACCTTCATCCCTTAAATCTAATTGGAATTTCTCTCCAGGGAAAGGTACGAATAAATCCAAGTACTCCTGACCAACAAACCCCCAGATAAAACTGGTCATTAACTTTGTTGAACATTGTTGTGTGCGAGTTGACTGCCGTATCCACCTATGAAATTCACAGAAATGCATTGTAAATTACCCGTGAAGCGCTTTGAGATGCCTCTCTGTCATGTTAAGGAACAAAATCAACCACAAGTTTTATTATTACTTGCATGTTGCCAGACACCTCTACTTAATAATAATAATCCTTGCATTTGATCTTGTACTGCACTCTCCTCTGCGGCAGGCACAGAAAGCTGAAAGTGGCATTAGTTGACCATTCAAATAAGGAAAAACAGATGCCAGAAGAGGAGATGGGTGAGTGCTCCAGAGTAGTTAGTGAAAGACTATTTAATCAAAAGCTGGAGCAATTCATTAGTACTAGAATTCAGATTGCTGCACAAACAGAAAGGTGGTTGAGCAATTCAGCATTTGATGCCAAACCACATGGATACCAGCTCACAGGTGCAGGAAATGTCTTATGATCATATAACGAACGCAGCCTTTCAAATGCAAATACTAACATTTTTGTTGTTGCACGCATTCAGCTATAGATAAATGCACACCTGCAGGATCACATGTCCAAGCCCAGAGGTTCTACACTGTTGCCAAACGATGTCTGGGATTCTGATGTTCTCACTCACTATGATTTGTATAAACTTTAACCCAAAATCTCGTCGGTCTGGAGTTCCTGGAATCTGACTTTCATCCCCTCATGTGGATTGCCTTGACAATTGCTATTTTCTATTCAGGGGTGACAACAATGCTGGACGCAGTCAGGCACCCAGCAAATTTGCAGGCCATTTCAAGGGCTTTGACAATACCAGTGTACTAGGCAATCCCATCATCTTTGTCCTGGGGCAGTCATGGAATTTGTATAATAGAAATTCTATTTTATAGCATCTTATATATTACCAGATGATCCATACCATTGTCAGGTCAATTGCAACCGTCCAATGCCAAGTACAAGTGTCTTGGCCCCAAATCAGGTGACAACTTCAGGATTCACCACAAGCAGGTCACTAACCACTGTACAAATTATTACAAAAACATAATATAAAACTGGGATGTGATATGCAATTGTGAAGTGATTCATACTAGAGCCCACCTCCTGAGATCAACTTGAGAGATAGATAGATGATTCCATCTTTCTTTCATCAGTGTAAAGTTGCAGTTCTGCAGTATATAAATCCAAGCAGTATGGTTTCTTAAAAGCTCTTGAGTATCCATAACATTAAAACTAATAGCTAACAGTGCTATGCATGTATTTAGTGGTCCATGTGACAGGAGAGGGGAGAGAATTAGAGGTCGGAAATAAAGCCTATACCCTGCTTCAAATAATAATAATCCTTGCATTTGCATTTGATAAATCACTCGTCAAGTCTAGGTTTACTCTATTTATGTAGCATTTCAGTGTGAACAGAATTGGGCAAATTCTTAAATACAGCCTTAATTTTGTAGCTGTTATTCTCTAAGCGTTAAGAACAGCTATTGCAGTATATTCTGTGAAGTGCTTTGAGATGTCTCAACAATTTGATAAGGTGCTATATCAAATGCAAGGATTATTGATTATTATTATTATTATTATTATGTGAATCTGGATACTGAGTGCTGGCAGGATAGAGGTATCCCAGCCAAGTAATGGGGGGTAAAACGGCTTGAGTGGTGTACCCACCAGGAAAAGCATCAGTGATGCAAACTGAATTTCTACAGGGAACCAATTACCTGCACATCAGGCTGTCTCACAAGGCTCTGCTCTGACCTAAGATCTTAAATTGGTACGATGTGCAGGGGAATCCCTAGAGAAAACAGTTGACGTCACAAGAGTATTTTCTGGTGGTTTCAAGGTTTAAGCACTTTTATAAATCCATTGTCTCAACCAAAGGTTCAGGTGCTTGCACATTACCAAGGAGCAGAGACACTGAATAGTGATAAGGAAGAGAACTGTGGGTTCTGCTATCTCTTGGATCTGAGGCCAAATTCCCATCCTGCTTTAGCTCAGTAAGGGCATGGGATCAACCTCAACAACGTGTATTTATATACAGGGCACTATATAAATGTTCCCCACCTATGGTATCTGAATGGTTTACACCACCACCACATGGTACACTAACTTGTGAATCACTAGGGAGGCTCTCAAATATTTTAAAATTTCACCCACAAAATATACAGTCAATTCACTTTACAGTATATTCTGTGAAATGCTTTGAGATGTCTGAAAGATGTGATAAGGCTTTATAATAATAATAATTGAATTTGATATAAAGCCCTGTATAGTGTAGTCCTGTAGCTCAGTGGTTAGAGCACTCGCTTTGCAAGAGAGAGACCTGGGTTCGATTCCCAGCACATTGAAAGCTTGGGCAAGTTTCCTTACTCCACAAGCCTGATAATAATCCCTCAAGAAAATGAAACAATAAAAAATTGGTCACTTCAAACCATGACTGTTTGTGGGACACTGCTGTGCGCATTTCGCCCTCATATACACAGTCAATTCACTTTACTGTCCATTCTGTGAAGCTCTTTGAGCGGTCTAGAAGACGTGATAAGGCGCTGTATCAAATGTAAATATTATTATTATTATTATCACGTCTTTGAGGCGTCTCAAAGCGCTTCTCAGAATATATACTGTAAAGTGAATCGATTGTATATTTTGTGGGCGAAACTCGGCAGCCAATTGCACACAGCAGTGTCTCACAAACAGTCATGGATTGAGCAACCAAATTATTATTTTTTTGAAGGAATTATTACCCCTGGAAAAGCTATCCACCAATTGACTAACAACCGGGTTCTTACTGCAAGGTAGACAGAGGCGTGTGGAATAAGGAAATTTGCCCAACGTTTTGCCCTCCCGTTAATCGAACTCAGGTCTCTCGCTTACAAGGTTTCTTCGCTTACAAGGGGATAGTATCCTACTATTCCCCTACCTACCTGCCCATACCCTCCGTTCCTCTGGCTCCAGTCTGCTCCACATCCCCCACCCCAACGGGCCTACCATCGGTGGCCGGGCCTTCAGCCTCTCAGCCCCGAGGCTCTGGAACTCCATCGCCCAGTGCCTTCGCCTTGCTTCCTCCCTTTCCTCCTTCAAGGCCGGTCTCAAGACCTTTCTCTTTGACCGTGCCTTCAGCTCCCCTCTCGACTCTCTACCCCCTCCTTGCTCCCTCCCTTCCCCCCCCTCAACCTGACCATTTCCCCCTTGCTTGGGTCCTGACCCAACTGTACAGCGCCTTGGGACGTCCTCCCGACGTGAAAGGTGCTTTATAAATGGAATCTTGTTGTTGTTGTTGTTGAGTGCTTTAACTACTAAACTACAGGACTCCAATTATAATCAAATGCAAGGATAATGATTATTATTATTAATAATGGATCAGCAATTCTGTACAGCTAGAAGGTACATGGTGACTGAATTTCAAAAAATGAAGCGTGGGATGTTACATCTGACATTACTCAATTGGATCAGTGAACTTCACAAGCATCATGATCCTTTGTGCATTATTACATTCCTATTTACTGGACACACCCCAACATGTACTTTACTCTGTGGCATGAAAAGGCAGAACATTTAAGAGGAAACAATACAAAAGCTGGGAATTTAATTTTAGATAATTTGCAACCCATCAAAGTAGCGATAAGTAAGAATTGATGTGACAATCATCTATCAGGAAGAAGGAAACAGCTTAATTACAAATTGGCAATTGAATCATTCAAGTGCCTCCTTCTATCCTGTGGTTTCACCTGAAGGCTGTGTCCTAAGCTTATTAAGTTTTCTATCTTGAGGCCAAAGTGCAATGTTAATTTACTTATCTTAGGTACGAGGGTTCTTATTACTTCATCATATTTTTATATGCAAATGAGGAGACCACCATCAGATTGGAGAAATCACAGAGGCATCTTACTTTCAAGACTTCAACATACAGTAATTCTTCACTGGCTCAGGAAGCAAAGCTGCTGTCTGGGCAAGAGAATCATATAACTTGCAAAATTACCTTTGCAGTTGCCATCCATGCTGAGTTCACTAATCTTAAGTCAAAGTATCACATTGGCCTAGTTCTCTGGACTAGAGAGGGCAAAGTTTAGCCCAGGTTCCCTGATAGCTATCCACTTACATTGGGAAGTGAGCACATAGGGATACTGGGTAAAATGTAGCATTGGAGTTGGCGATGATCAATGCCATAGATCAACATGATACTGATATAAACACATGCTGACACTATATAGGTTCATTCATTCATCAGTTGGGCGAGGTATCAGAGGGTGGGCTGTGCCTGCGGACCATAACTGATCAAAGTCTTTTCAGGAACGGAGGGAAGAAAATTGGAGAAAAAAAAATAGTCAATATCTGCACTTTTGAGATGAGAGGAATTTTCAGCCGGATGTCCCATACATGCTTAAGAGAATTCAAAACAGACAGCCTTCCACATATGATGGCATGTAAAAATTCTTAGTATCTGGAATGGAATGAAAATTCTTAGTATCTGGAATGGAATGGAATCCGCACTCTCTGGAGAGATGCACCCTGCTTACCTGCTTACCTACTACTGGTGCAGATTGGCAAGAATTGAGGCTTGAGGAACCCAGTGGGCATTGGGAATATTGTTAGAGTTTAACCAACGAACTTGCCATTGGGAGCACTGCAATAACCGTATTACTGTATTACAATAATGAAACTACTTGTGACATTTGGACAATATTAACTGCAATGTTAGGTTTGATTCAGTATCAGCACAAGCTACAAATGGTTTAAAAAACAGCCTGCCCAGGGAATATGAAACTCCCTGGAGCTGCTCAAGGTCTAATTGAAATTCAAATAATCAAATATGGAGAAATGGCACTTCTGGCCTTTGGTGTGAAACATATATTTCTATCTGTGAAGAAATTGTATTGCATTTGCCTGAATTTAGTTCCATTCAGAAAATTAAGTTTTCTTTAACTGTTAAGGAATTACCAGCATGACTACTGTTATGTGTTCTATTCAGTTTTTATGGAGTTCCCTGGAAACTCCATTATAATTGCATAAGACCAATATGAAAAATATGTATTGTCAACCTTGAGAATAACTCTCAAAACTGACATTTAAATGAAAAGTTTCACTGACAAAAAAATATAATAGCGAGTTGGTCAGATCTTCAAAGACTTGGCTCAAATATATGAGCCGTAGCAATCATTGGAAGTTGGAAGGAAAGCATTGTTTTCAAATGACTGCACCCTTGAAATAATCAAATGTAATTTGCTAGGATTTGGGTATTTCCATTTACCTTTATTGTTTTTCTCCCTGTTCGTTTTGGAGAAACTTGCCAGTCTTGCTGGGATCTGCTGATGGACTGTGGCAGGTTTTAGAAGCTGATTGGTGGTGCTCACAAGCTGAACGGGAACTTCGTGTTTCTGGTTTTCATCAGTCCTCGTGGCGGAGCTCAAATAGCCGTCCACTTTGGGAGGTTCAGGAAACACCCGCATGTTATTGTTCCTCTGGTGGCTGTTCAGAGAATAGTGAAGCGCAGCCTCATTCACAAAAACTGATGACATATCCAGCCCTTGACCTCCTAAGCTTCCTGTTCGAGTGTGAACTGGGATCTGTAGGTATTAAAAGTATTTAACATGAGTTCAATCAAAGTAACCTGATCAATGCAATACATTTTAGAAACTGAAACATACAAATGTCACATTTGTGTGTCAGCCTGGCTTAGTTGTTGCAGTCTCGTCTCTGAGTCAGAAGGTTGTGGGTTCAAGCCCCAGGTCAGGACTTTCAACTCACTTGGTCTGATTTGATACTCCAATGCAGTGCGGGGTGGGAAGTGGACTCCATTGCTGGAGGTGTTGTACTTCAGTGTCACCTATGAAGCATTAACCTAGGTCCCATCAGCCTGTTCACATGGACATTAAAGATCCCATGGCGCCATTTGAACAGAGTTTCTTCTGGTGTTCATGGCCAACAACAACAACTTGGATTTATATAGCGCCCTCCATGCCGGACGGCGTCTCAGAACGCTTCACAGTAACGGATCCCGGGGCGAGCCAGGGGGAGGGGAGGAAGGTGACCAAAGGCGCGGTCGAAAAGAAAGCTCTTCAGCAGAGACCTGAAAGTAGGAAGAGAAGGGACAAGGCGAAGGGAGTGAGAAAGGGAGTTCCAGAGCCTCGGGGCATAGTGGATGAAGGCACGGCCGCCAAGGGTGGAGAGGAGGACTCGGGCGACAAGGAGGAAGCTAGACCCGGAGGAACGAACAATCTCTGAATAAAATTGGTCACTCACTTCATAGATGGTTGTGGGTCATTGCTAGGTGCAAATTGGCTGTCGCGTTTGTATACAAAATATGCAATCATTACATTTTAGTTATCTTGTGAAATGCTTTGAGACATAATAATAATCCTTGCATTTGACATAGCACTTCTCATTGAAGACGTCACAATCAATTGTGATGGTGGGATATTCGATTGATTTTTTTTTCGTCTAGTATTTCTTATGTTCTTATATGTTTTTTTTAAGCTCTTCTTATTTTGCAGTTTTTCTTTTCCTTATCTGCGACGTGCATGTCCCTGCTTCTTACTCTGCCTTTATGCTTGCGGACATAATTTGCCCTTCCGGGAATCGAACCCAGGTCTCTTGCTTGTGAGGTAAGTGCTCTAACCACTGAGCTATAGGACATCCTTCTGATGTGAAAAATTCCATATCAAATGTGAAGATTATTAATATTATTACTGCATCTCAAATCTCTGCTGAATTGTCATATTGATCCATGGTTAATCCCAGAGTAAAATGGGCAGAAATGAGTTCTAATTAGAGAATGTTTGATATTCAACAAACATCTCAATTTATCGCATATGTGAAAGATTTATAGGTGTGTCACAATAATACTGAGGTTTATCAAAGACATCGCTAAAAATAACAATCTTTTTGTTAGAAACTTACAATGTTTTCCTCAGAGATGCACGCAAGATCAGTTTGGGTGAAGTAAACCCTTCAGTCCATCTGATCTCATCCTTCCAGATTATCCACCCCACTGACTTCCCCATCAAAGCATCAAGCTATTTTTAAAATAAGTCGAGCTCACTGGTCTCCAACACCCTTCCTGGCAATTTGTCGTTAATTACCATCTGGGTGAAGAATAATTTGGGTGTCTATTCTGAAATTGCCCTTTGCAACTCTAAACCTATGACGTCTTGTTCTACTATTTTGGTGCAACCTAAAGTATTGTTCTAGGTTTACTTTTTCAAACCCAAACAATATATACCTATATAAGGTCCCCTCTGAGAAATCTCCTTTCAATACTCAAGAACTCTAGCCACACATATAGAGCTGACAGACAGATGTAGTGTTAGGTACTGTTTTCTAAATACCAGTATAAATGGGTAGTTTATGATTTCCATTCATGACACACACACTCTTGTGGCTATTACGCCATCTCGAAGACTATAATTAGACGTGCCTGTCATCTGATACACAGTGTGTATCACTTCTGCACACTATAATTGCAGAATGTTTGATGTTCTATAAGCATCTCAATTTAGCCCAAATGTGAAAGATTTATAGGTGTGTCACAATAACACTGGGGCTTATCGAAAGACACCGCTAAAAATAGCAATGTTTTTAGTAGAAATTGATAATGTTTTTCCTCAAGGCAACTACTACCACGAACATCTCATCAATTTCCCACCTGACAAGTTTCAGTAGTACATGTGCCTCCTATTTTAATTTCCGATGTGCGATACGCGTCATTTATCTATATTAAACTTTGTTTGAACAAGAAAAATTCTCAGCAAAGACCCCTGAAGCACCTATTCAATATATTCCCACCTCCCAAATTTAGCTGTCCCCTCATGATTACCCTCTGCTTCATTCCTTGCCTTTCACCAGTTACTAATCCAAGTGTCTTACCCTTGATATCCACTGTAAATTTTAAAGACGTTTCTGATGTCATCAAAGGCCTTTTAGAAGGTCCACTATATGATGAGTTTAAATTTTTTTTATTAACGTTGTTATGACAATGTTCATATTGAGAAGAAATTATCCAGGACGATGTCTGACTGGCAAGTGATCAGAACATTAGTGGACCTGCAATCAAGGGCAGAAGTAAAGGAGTAGATATAATAAGAATAATTCTTGCATTTGATTCTTACAGCACTTTTCACTTGTTGAGAGAATACCTCAAAGTGCTTCACAGTAAATTGTCGTACCTATGTATTTTGTGTCATCTCTGTGCATGTGAAAACTCCCCATGTTTGTAGATGTCTTTCAAGAACAAATTAGATAGATAATATCTCAGGATACAATGTATAGTTTGGGAAATGACATGTCATGTGACTGCCAGGGTGGTGGATGGCGAACTGGATGGACATCGGTTTCCTTTTGCCTAGCAAATTCTTATGTTTTAAGTCAGCAAGGAAGAGCATGTAGAAACAGTAGCTAACTGTGTAACGTGGATGTAATCCATCACTATTTGGCTCAGTGCATTGTAGTGTTCCTGAAAGTCCTCTGGAATGTGGCTCTGCTGGGAATTGTGGTTCTTGACAGAAAGTTTAACAGCAACATTGTTGTGCAGTGAGAAAGCTCAAAATCAATAGTGTCATATTTCTGACATTGATTATTGGGCTTTCAGAATGCTCCTCCTGAAGGGGAATGAGAATTGATATGCAAATAAGGAATTGCAGCCACTGTTGTGATCACATTTTTTAAAGGTGAAGTAAGCTACAACAACAACAACAACAAGATTTCATTTATAGAGCGCCTTTCACGTTGGGAGGACGTCCCAAGGCGCTGGACAGTTGGGTCAGGACCTGAGCAGAGGGTCCTAACTGTTGTGACTTCATATTGTATAATTAAATCTGTCTGTTCACATTAAGTGATGTTCAGGTTTATTTTGGAAGCTAAAAACATTAAGGTCTGGTTCAGTTGGTAGTACTTTCATCTCTGAGTCAGAATGCAACAACAACAATATTACATTTGTATAGTGCCTTTCACGTCAGGAGAACGTCCCAAGGCGAGAATAGTTCGAGCTTCACATCAGGGCTTTGAATTCACAGTCTAGGCTGACACTCCAGTGCAGTATTGGGGGAGATGGGTTACCAGAGGTCATGTCTGCCTGTTTGGATGGATGTTAAAAATCCCATAGCACTATTAAACAGAGAGGGAATTTCTCCCTGTGTCCTGGTCAACAATCCCTAGATAAATTCTCTTCATAGACATTTGTGGGTATTGCTGTGCCAAAATTGGCTGACATATTTGCCTAAAAATACAGTCACTGATCACTAATTACCTGTGACGTGCTTTGAGAAGTCTTTGTGTTATAGGTGTTATACCAAATTTAAGAATTATTATAAATTTAACTCTCAATTTTGAATCAAAGGAAGAGCTTAACCTGAATAATTTGCCATAAAAGAAGTGTCAAATTATTTTTCGGAGCATTACCTTTCTTCTCGCCAATTTTTCTCTGCTTGTTTTCTCCCTCATCTGTTTTGACCGTACAGATTTTTTTGCCCCATACTTCTGCAGTACAGCTCCACTGATGCTGATCACTCTCCCATGCATCAGACAAGAGATAGTTAGTCTTACATGAGCCTAGACAGTGAGTGTTAGCAAACTACTCAGCCAATGGGAGTATCAACCTTCTGGTCTAGCTGAGATAAACTGATTTAATACAGACCTAGACTTGAACCTCCAATCTTCCTAGTGTTTGCCTGCCAGTGCCTTTACCCTTGATGCCATCAGAGGCACTGTGCAGGCCTCTGAAAAATGATTCAACATTGTGTTGTCTGCTTTAGCTCCAAGTGACCTGCTTATCACAGCAGCATCTCGAGGTTAGACGATGTAAGTTAAGGTTGGCAGATGACTAATCTTCTCAGTGGTGACTCATTGGAAACTTTTTAAGATTGTCAAGGGGATTGAGAAAGTTTAAACAGGCTCAAGAACTATCCAGAGTCAGTGTTGAAGAGATGAGCTACTCGGTGATATACAGCTGTGAGATTGAGAGCTAAGGAAAAGGAATGGTCTTTTCGTATAAATCCCTATGTTCTTCTGCAATCCACCAAAATATTTCAATTGTAAGATTTTGGAGGAAGATTGCAATTTGGAGGAAGATCCCAAGTTTTGTAAAGTTTCCACTTTAAATATAGAGGTCAGCCACCGACACCAACAATAATAACAGAGCTGTGAGCTGTTAATAATAAAAAATGAGCTGTGAGAGGAGCTGGGCCTTGATGTGTCTTTATGGGGTTTTGCAATTTATTTTCCTGCTTGCAAGCAAACAAAATAATGGTCAAGCTCCATGTGCCAGTATATTGAGGAAATATCTATACTGATTTATGATGGGATTTTTCCATTATGAGCAACATATATCATTAAAGTGCACTAAACTGACCGACAGGTAGAGCAACACCCTCATTGCTTTAACACTTTGTGTAACATGATTAATAGAGATATTGGTTTTTTTAAAAAATTAGTGAGCAAGACTTGATTCAACAATGACCTGCATTTATATAGTGCCCTTCATGCAGTCTTCGAGAGTTGGACATTGACGGGGTTAGACCTCGAACAAGGTAGAAGGGGAGGATGAGGCATAGGCATAGGCATGGTTGAAGACCTGGGTCTTAAGACGGGATTTAAAGATAAAGAGGGGGTAAGGTAGTAGGACTGAGACAGGGAGTTCCAGAGGATAGGGTGTAGTGGCTGAAGGCACAGTGCAGAGGTTTCAGGGTCTGCTAAGGGTCTGACACCAACTCTATCTCTATGCCTCCACCCTCAACTCCAGGACTACTGGGGTCCTGACCAACTGCCTGTCTGACATCAAGTCATAGAATCATAGAATCATAGAATCGTACAGCACAAAAAGAGGCCATTCGGCCCATCGAGTCTGTGCCGGCTCTTTGAATAGAGCAATTAATGTCAATCCCACTCCCCAACCCTTTCCCCATAACCCTGCAAACCCGTCCTCTTCAAATACCCGTCTACCGCATGCTTAAAAGTAGTTATCGAATCGGCCTCGACCATCCTTTCAGGCAATGCGTTCCAGATTCGAACAACTCGCTGCGTGAAAAAATTTCTTCTCACCTCCCCTCTGCTTCTTTTGGAGACTTTTTTGAATCTGTGACCTTGAGTCACCGACACACCCACCAGTGGAAACAGTTTTTCCCTTTCTAACCTATCAAATCACCTCATGATTTTGAAGACCTCTATTAGGTCTCCTCGTAACCTTCTCTGCTCCAATGAGAACAATCCTAACCTCTCTAGCCTTTCCTCATAATCAAGGTCCCTCATCCTCGTCCTGGACGAGGGACAACTTTCTCCAACTCAACGTCAGCAAGACCGAGGCCCTCCTGATTGACTCCCTCCAGCGCCTCCGCACTCTCGGCGCTGGCAGTATCAGCCTCCATGGCTGCACACTCAACCTCACTAAGCCAGTCAGGAACCTGGGTGTCTTGTTTGACCCTGAACTATCCTTTCTCCCCCACATCCGCACCATTACCGGTACTGCCTACCAACGTCTCCGCAACATTCCCAGACTCCACCACTGCCTCACCCCTCAGGCTGCCAAAGCCCTCATGCATTCATCACATCAAGGCTCAATTATGGAAACTCCCTCCTCATCGGCCTTCCTAATTCCTCCCTTCACAAGCTGCAGATCATCCAAAACTCTGCATCTCGTGTACTCTCATGCACCAGGCTCCGTGACCCCATCACTCCCACTATCGCCCGAACCCACTGGCTCCCCATCCCCCAGAGGATCGAGTTCAAGATCTTTGTCCTCACCTTTAAGGCCATCCATGGCCTTGCCCCCTCCTACCTCTCTAACCTGCTGACTCCCTACCAACCTGCCCGGTTCCTCCGTTCAGTGGGCTCCGGCCTGCTCCATGTCTCCCGCCCGACCCACCCTACCATCGGTGGCCGGGCTTTCAGCCTCTCTGCCCCCACACTGTGGAACTCCATCCCACAGTCCCTTCGCCTCGCTTCCTCCCTTGCCTCCTTCAAGGCCGGTCTCAAGACCCTTCTCTTCGATCGTGCCTTTGGTCTCTTTCCCACCTCTCTGCCTTCCCTCAACCCTACACCACCACTCCCCCATGCTCAGGCCCCAACATCTGACTGTTCAGCGCTTTGGGAGGTCCTCCCGATGTGAAAGGTGCTCTATAAATGTCATTTTGTTGTTGTTGTTGTGCAGGAGGCCTGTTAGCTAGGTACTAGGTTGTGAAAGGATTTAAAGTATAATTGCATTATACCTGACTGTTTTCCTGTGGGAACATCATTACTGGCAAACTCCGCTGCCGCTCATGTTTACAGGCATTGAGTTGCCTCTGCTGCAGCTGCACCCTCTCCTTATTCTTCTCCACCAACTTCATGCCCTCCCTTAGCCGCTCTGAGTTCTGCTGGTACTCTTTCCACTGGCTCTGCAGATCTTCCTGCTCCTTCCGCAACTGCTCCGCCTGTTGTTGGCATTCCCGCTCGCGCTCCTGCAGCCTGTTCGCTTGCGCTTCCTGCTCCCGCTGTCTCCACTCGCACTCCAGCTCCCAGCGCTGCTGCTCTTGCTGAAGCTGGTGCTGAAGCTTGCGGACATTCACCAATTCCTCCCTCTGCTTCTCCAGGTTGCGCTGTTTCTCTTGCTCGAGCAGCAGGCTTCCTCGAGGCCCGTGGTTGTGAGGTGGTCGCTCGCGCTCCTGTAAGATGAGCCTCTGCACTTCAATGCAACTGTCCTGTATTGACACAACAGCCTGGAAGAGAAGAGAACCGTGAGCTGTTCTAAATGCTGGATCTGCATTGGCACCTGCTAGTTCTAAACAAAAACTACAATGTAATCTCTGTATATCACACTTTTTAGACCGCGTTAAGCTAACGTCTTAATCCTATAGAGATAGAATGTTTTAATAAAGGTTTTTCACATATATATATATATTTGATACATATTTAAATCTCTTTTCTCAGCCAGAAATGCCATGTTGTTTCCCCAATTTGTAGAATCAAAATATTATAGCAGACAGAAGGCATTCAGCCCATCAGTCCTGTGCCAGCTAAAAGAAATATCCAATTAGTGCAATCACCCAACTCCATATACTTTTACAATTTTTCTTTAACAAATAATTGTGCAATCCCCTTTTAAAAGCTAGTGAGAATTTTGCTTCAGCTTGTAATTATAGTGGAGACAAGATTGATCATCATGTGTTGATGGCAGCTTTCACAACCCTTCCACAATCTTGCCCCTCTCTCTCCAGAGAGATGTATCCTGATCACCTAATCCGGGAAAGTATTAGGTGCACATTGACCAGAGTCAAGGTTTGGGGACCTCAGAGTGTGATTTGGAACATTCCTGGAATTTAATCAGCTAAAACTGAGTAGCATACATTGCCTGGCAGGCTTAAGGCAAAGAAGAACATACATGTAGTACATTCCCTGCCTTGCTGATGGAACATACTCTCATGGATGATAAACCAACAGTTCAGGAGTATAGAAATAAAGTCACCTACCCCCTTCCCACAAAAGTCATCTGTCTGGCACCAATTATTGTTAGAATTCTATTGACCGACAGTAGATATCTTTAACTTTTTGTAAATTTAAGCATCAAGGGATATAACCGCTCTGAGATGCGCATATTTAATTAAAATAACAAAACCATCTCACCTGCAAACTGTACAGAAGCTGAGTGAGATTCTGAACACTGTGAATGATCTGAAAAGACAGATGAAAACAGCCATTTAGTAAGTTGCACAGAGTGAATCAGTGCCTGGTGTGATTAGTGTCTCTGATTAAATGTAGTTCAGCTTCATCATAATGTGATATTTGTGGTGCTTAAAAAATGAGACTGCATTGTAGTGGAGTGTGTTATAGTGACTCATTGTAGCCAGGGTTACTGGGATCGTTGGTGAATTGTTCGAGTTTGACTAAACCTGAAGCTGAGTGCAGAAAATTGTCCAATTCCTTTTTAAAACGCCTCGTCATTCCCCCACTGTTGACAGTCTGTTTCACATACTGTGGAATCCTATTGTATAATTGTCATTATAATGTGGGTTCCCTTACAAGGTGAGTGCATCATTTAAATTCTCTTTTGTTGTCATGATTGTGATTTCTGGTATTTTCTGCAGAGTAGAGAAACATGTCTGAATTCCAATATTGCAATCCCTTCCTTTATAAGATCTCTATCAGTGCAAGAGGCAAGTCCCAGTGGACCTGGCCTTTCCTCATTTCTCCGTTCCCTAGATTCTAGTAACCCTTGGTACTCTATTCAGTATAAGAATATGAGAAATAAAGTAACGGAACAGCAGATCAATTAGCAGGATCTAATGTTGTGGTTGAGGGTAATGGTTGGGCCCGAGTTCTTGAAACCACTTTAGACAACTCAGTATGGAGTCAGCGTGGCTTAATCGATAGATCTCTGGCTCAGAAGGTTATGGGTTCAAGCTCTATTTTGGGGCTTGAACTCACAATCAATGTTGACACTCCAACTACAACAACTCACATTTTGCATAGTGCCTTTCACGTCAGAAGACATCCCAAGTGCAGTATTGGGGAAGTGCTTTGTTGCAGGAGGTGCCATCCTTTTGTAATAAAATGTTAACCCAAGGTCCCATATTCCTGCTTCCAGATAGGCATTAGAGATTCCATGACACTGTTCAAAAAGTTTCACTCAATGCCCTGGCCAAAAACCCAGGTTAATTTGCCATTCATTTTATGGCTGCTTGTGAGATTTTATTGTTGCAAATAGCCACTGCATTTGTCTATAGAAGCTGTCACTAAACTGGACAGTAATTATTATGAACCAATTCAAGACAGTTCAACGCCAGAGAATGTTATAAAAATACAATTGGGGTGGCGGGGGGAGTTGGACAGGAAGAGATTGAATAACTCTTATTTGTCTGAGATTAGTTCTATGAGATAGCTTGTGACGGCGATTTGTTCTCACATTGAAAACAATGGGGGTTTGAGTGCACAAGGAAATATCATCCTGCCTCAGGCAATATACGTTTCAGCTGCCATCTCCCATCTGTTAGGCACAGGAAGCACATGAAGAATGTGTTATATCACTTTAAGTATCTACCATCAATACCCATGAAAATTGACAGGCAATTGGATGTTGAATTATTGTGGATTCATTCACAACAGATATCAAAGCCAAGAAAAGGTTTCACCCTGCGGTGGTCAGAAAGACAGGGAAACAAAAGTGCAACGCAGGGCAAACAATACAAAGGTACTTCTTCAAGAAATGCACATACAAACATGACAATGATTACTTTCAGATATATCAAGGCAATTTGGACAGGTTGAGGGTTGTGATGTGCAATTTTAGGACAAGTATCGGGAAATATTTCTTTACACAGAGTAATCAACAGCTGGAATTGGGTTACAAATATTGGGAAGTAGGCCAGAATACTGCGCTCAATTAAAAAACAGTTTGATTCTGCAATGGGAAGAAGGTAGGAGTAGTATCTGGAAGGACGAGATCAAGTGGGATGAAGGGTCTTCTTCATCTGAACCTCTCTTGTGAATATAAAATAATGACAAAAAAAATCAGTAACATCACTTTCACACTTCATTGCCGAGATTTTTTTTCTTGTAAAACCATGCATTCCTACTGAACCACTGAAAATTAATAACACGATGCACAAAATAGGCTCTTTCTGAAGTAATTTAACAAACTGTGGAATCAGTGTTAAAAACACAACCAATGAGAACCTAAACCTTCACTGTTCAATTGCCATCTCGTGGCAGCAAACCACAATTGCAGATCGGAAATCTGTCAAAATTGACTTCCTTTATAATTTAGCAAAATGACAAACTTGTGCAACAATGGGCAGGCTAATATTTCACGCTAGTAAATAATGGTTTCCGAGGAGGGAGGTGGGATGGGTTACTTTACTACCCCTATTCAGAAGCAAGAGTTTATCAATAGACCAGATGAACATGATGACAGCGCAGTTTGAAAGATGAATCATCTACAAATGGTTTTGTGATTTAATTCCTGTCACTGTAATTCCTTATCATTTTCCCAAACTGGAATCCATACAAAGTATCATTTCCCTCCCTATCTGGAAACTCCTTATCTGGATGAATGAATTATTTTATCTTTATTCCTAGATTATAAACAACACAAAGGAAACATCATGCGGCTGCGTGCACATTAGGTGCAAATACAGAAAGTGTGAGCGAATGCATTTTTTGCAACTTGCGATGAAAACATTATACTTCTGTGTACAATAATACAATGTTTGAAACATATGCTTTGCACCCAAGTAAAAATTCTGTTCTGCGTAGTTATTTAATACTTTTAGGTGAATATCAACTAAATATATTGTATTTAGTGTATAATTAATTTAGCATTTAATAAATTATATTAAAAGTGTCAACCAGACGATATGAAATTATCAGGTTGACCATAAAGATCCCATCACAAGAAATTAGGCAAGACATCACAAAGCCACATAAAATCATTTGTGGATGATCATGGGAATGCTGTTTTAGCCCTTATCTAAATTCATCAGGAAAGCAGATTATATTTGACCATGCAACGTGTATCAACTTGTGGGATATTGATGGTGCAGATTTACCCAAGCAACAGTCGCTATACTTCAAAATAACTCACTGAAACTCTGCAGGATGTTTTGATGTGATAAGACACTTGTCAAATACAAGTGTGTTATCTAAAATCATTTTTATTACTATTACTATTTACTTCTTAAATTGAACCTTCTCTATGTCCCAGGCACTGATCTCTCTGTCCTCCGTCTGGAGCCAGTCAAGGCACAGCCATGTCCACTACAGCTTCCAATGCTGCTCCACTGTCTGCCTCCCTGATGATTGCCGAGCCTGAGGTGAAGTATGCCATCTAATGGTACAGTTAGGAATTAGTAAAAACTGACCCACTGAGGACAAGCTAAAGTTAAATTCAAGTCAAAGTCAAGATTTAAAAAACAAGCTTTCTTCAATGATGGCAACTTGCTACTGCTATTTATTATCATCAGAGCAAATAAACTAGTGTAGGTACTGGATACAGGAATTTATTTTGAATTAGGTAATTTCAACTATACTGTATATATTTATATTTCAATTTTATCATTATTAGACTCAATTACAGAAGTTATCTTAGTTATTATGACATACTTTTTCAATCTTTGACCCCCACACCCATGTTACAGATGACCCAGGCAGCCCAGTGGTCCCTCTACACCGAGACATTGATGAAGAGGCACATAGTAAGGGACAGTGGAAAACCTTTCTTCCAATTTAGCTTGCTCTCTCCCCAACACCCCCCGTCATGATCTCCACTTGATGCTTTCAGCTATTATACTCCTTCACTGGAACTTCTCCCCCCCTCCCCACTCTGCCTTGCACCCTCCCTCTCAGCTTTCAATTCTCTTCTAAAAACCTTCCTCTTTGACAATCCTTCAATCAATTTCCTCCACCTTTCTACCTTGCTCACAATTCCAACTAGCCACGTTTTGCCCACAAAATATACTGTCAATTCACTTTACAGTATTTTCTGTGAAGCGCTTTGAGACTTCTCAAAGACGTTATAAGGCGTTATATCAAGTGCAAGGATTATTATTCTTATTTATTATTATAAAGTGCTTTGAGGCATTGCTCAAGGTGAAAGCTGCTAGCTATACAAGTCCAAGTCATTCATCCCTAAACCAGCAAAACTGGTCTTAACAAGAGAGGTCAAGTTTGACGAATTCTGCATGTAACGGACTGAATTCTGATGCACAAAATATTGTGTCATAGTTGTAAAGAAAGTATATCGTCAAAAGTTGCGACAGAATGAAGGCAGTGCAGAAAAATACCACATAATTGTCAGGTGTGAATAACTTTTACACACACACATTATGGTGAAATTAAACAGATTTCAAGATGTACAAAGGCAATCAAATGGGTGCCTGGTAGGACTTCTCCAAACACTGGAAATAACCGATCTGCCCTGAAGGATAATATCCTTTATTTCAAATTCCAGACATCTCCATTCTATACAAAAGTCTTAAGCCTCTGTAAAATTTTGAGAAGGTTTTAGCACAAGGACCAGCTAAATAACTAGCTAAAATGATTACTCCAACGCACTCCTCACCGGTCTCCCCTGCTACACCATTCAAAAGATCTAGTTCATTCAAAACTCTGCCGCCCACATACTGACCCGGATCAAATTCTGTACCCACACCTCACCAGTTCTGGCCAAGCTCTACTGGCTCTCCATCGCGGAACGGATCGACTTCAAGATCCTCACACTTGTGTTCAAATCCCTTCACTCTCTGCACCTCCCTACCTCTCCAACCTCCTCACTCCCCAATCCACCACCCCGCTCCTCTGCTCGTCTGACACCGGCCTCCTGCTCGTCCCTCGCACCCTCCACCCCATCGGAGGTCATGCTTTCAACCACTACGCACCAAAACTATGCAACACTCCCACTGAACCCCTCAGCCTTGCCCCCTCTCTCCCCTCTTTCAAGTCCCACCTGAAAACTTTCTTCTTCGACCGTGCTTACGGCCACCTCCTCCCACACCCCCCCGCCCCTCCCCACACCTCCGGCTCAGAGTCAGGCTCCGCCACTGTTAAGCGCTCTGAGATGCTACCCTGCGTGGAGGCGCTATACAAATGCAAGCTGTTGTTACTGTTGTAAAAGCAAACAAAATCAATAGCAAAATAAAAGGCCATTAGCAAAAATAAGTGCCGAATCAATCATTTGAGATTTTCCAAATACTACAATTGAAACAGTTAAGATATTCGTAAACTGGAAATCAGTATTAGTACATCAAATCTGTGAATATCTTGATTTAAGGCACTTTGTGAAAGTGTTTCTGTGCTTACGCTCTTCTTTAATTGCCTGTTGTCATATTAAGCGGTAGATGGTGGATAGGTAAATGACAATCAAACAAATGAGATTTCTCTCGAAACATTCGCCTTTTTTTCCTCCACTTTCCTACATGGTGGATTATTGTTCCAAGGGCTCTGGCCTTTCATCAAAGTTGCCATTCTTCATACATGATCAGTGACAGTGAGCCCAAGCAGCCTATTCGATCAAGAGAGGGTTACAGCCGAATCAGGGCCTGCAAACCCAAACATTTCAATATAGGTCACAAAAAGAGTCAGGAGTGGAAACTCTGCCTGATTTTTACTTTGTAACCCAGTCTAATGAAATGAGTTCGATTCCTAGAAATATTAGGAGGTTTCACCATGTATGTTACAGTGTTATTGTGAGTTACATCCACGTTGTGGATGGTGGGTCCCTAACAATCCAATGGATATCTGAGATCCTCGAAGAGGTAAAGGGACTGGTCATTGTCACATAAAGCTACACAGACCAGAAGGTGACAAGTTTGATCTGCAGTTTATTCTGAAATAGCTAATCTCAGGCAGGGTGACAGTAAGGGTGCTACATTTGACATCAGTGCCCAGTAGCTATTGGAAATGTGATTTGCGAAAGCAGATGAGGATGAGCTACCTTGAACACTCCTCCCTCCCAACAAGAGTCTGCACAGTCTAGAACAATAGTCTTGTTCATTTTCATAACATTAGTTTCCAAACAACAATAACAACTGGGAGTGGCTTCTCGATTCCAGTGATATCCCACTGGTTTCCAGCAGATCTCAACAATCTTGAGATGCTTTCTTTATGATTTTAATGGTGGCTTTTCAATAGCAACTTTGAATTCATTGGCTTTGCTTTTAAATCATGTTGAATGATGCAACAATAAATTTAAAGCTAGAACAAATATGTTATTGGAAGGGAGGAGTTGGGTGGGGATGGGGGCACGGTGAGGAGTGGGGGGAGAGAGAAAAGAAAGCTGCAGATGTAGCTGAATAATATCTGGAATATTTAAGGGAAATATCATTCCAAGAGAAAGTTTGGCCCCCAAAAAAGGTACAGCAGCTTCAATATTCATAACATGTGGATGTTTGAGCAATGTCTGGAGCAATAACCAGAATCAAATCCTCCAGCGTGGATAGGAAAAGACAGCCAATTATGTGTTTTCCGCACTGTCTGGAGGCTACTGACAAGCAAAGGAAATCAGATGCATACAGACTCCTTACCTTCTGTATACCTATGTCTGATCCGGGCCGGTGCACCTCACTGTCGGACTGCATCACAGAAGACTCAGAACCACTTCTCCCCTCGGAATCTGTAACAGGGGAGAGAGAGCTTGGAGTCCTTGTGTCAGAGGCATCTATTAGGGGAGACATGAAAAGTGGACATAAACTTTTGCTTGTGTGCGTTACTGCTGTGATTTATGAGAACAGCCAAATAAGAACAAAGCAAACTTGTTGCAAATTTGTCACCGCTCCACACTGATCAGTTCTTGCAAATAAAGGCAGATGGCGCTGCATAAATGTGGACCTTCGCCAGAACCCCTGCTGATGTTTGCGTTGGTCTGTGGTCACTATGGGATCAAAGAAGGGCAGCGTGTGCTTTTACAAACAATTGCTATGAGCCAGCTTTTGAGAACTACAATTTCCACCAAGCTATCAAAGCTCCTGGCATTTACGTGCAAAAACAAACTTATCTATTAAGCAAAACTAAGGAATACTTCTTACAGTATACACAGAGTTTGATCCCAAGACTTAAATTCTCGCAAACATGTGCGAGTCCAATGATAGTTTGTTGTGATCAGTTACTATGGGGGGAGGAGGAAGGAACAGAAGAAGTGGCTTCTGAAAGGAAAGAGCAAGTCTTGCAGCATAGCAGAGCTGAGAAGCTACATTGAAATGGGGTGTTTTACCGGCCACTGTCTAAGGTAATGAAGTCTCATGGTTGATGCCGATAATAGAGCTGGAAAGAAAAAAAAATGTGAATGCTGGAAAAACAGCCTCAGTTACTGAGGAGATGTCAATACTATAACACCATCTGAAAGGATGCAATTCAAGGAAAGGTTTCTGAACACAGTCAGAGGAACAAATAATGAAGCAATTTCCTGCTTGAGAGTACACATGTTTTTTTTTGGTCAGCCAGATGTCTGACACATGTAGAAACCCATTACCATGCTTAAGAGTTTCGAATCCAAACAGAGTTTCATGCACCCACCTATATATTGAAATTCCAGAGATAAATTGTTGGAATGAAATGTGCACTCTCTGCCTGGAGTGACACATCCTGCTTACCCAATTCCAGAAAGTATTAGGCATAGATTGTCAAAAAACAGTCTCCATGTATATATGGTATTTATTTGTCTGATACAGAGTACACACCATCTCGCTGGAGGGATACACTCTGCTTGACAAATCCCGGAGAGTTTAGGTGCAGATTGGCAAGAGCTGAGGCTATGGTACTGTTATAGATTAATCTGCGCTACTTGCCATTGCAAACATTGCCAAGCATGTCACTGCTTGTCCAACTAGGACCACCTTACCAATTAGGAATTTGCTTTTGGCTTGCAGCGTTAAAAGATGCCGAATGGAAAGAATCCCAGCAGTGACTGGTCTGCTCACACTGGTCACACGAGGAGCGGCGGCAGGACAACGCGGGGAGGAGCCTGGGCCTACCTTTTCAGGTAATATAAAGCTCGAGGCGGCAGGAAGTTCAGCTAGGGGGAGGGGCGGAGCGGGGGAACCGCTGACGTCATAGTTTAGTTTCAGGAGTGTGCGCACGTCAAAAAAAACAAAACTAAAAAATCCCTCTGCACACCCCCAGGGCTCGCATCAGGGACCACCATAGTCCTGTTGGGTTGGCTGCCCCAGACCCAGCCTATGGGCTAATGCCATCCACCTGACCGCTTGTTCCCGGTCCCCGCGTGCACATTATGGCTGCCGCTCTGACCCGAGCCCCTCACCCCCTGCCTCACAACCTGGATCCCCCTCCCTCTCTACACACCCTTCTGTCAACCGCTCCCTCCACATCGGACTACAAAACGTCCGCTCCCTCTGTAACAAGGCCCTGGTCATCAACGATCTCATCCTTGATGAAAGCATTGACATCATGGCCTTAACGGAAACCTGGCTTACCCCAAGTGACACCTTCCCCCTCACGGAGGCCACACCACCCGGCTACACCTCCCACTACATCCCTCGCCCCAACCGCTGTGGCGGTGGTGTAGCCCTTATCTCAAGGACACCACTTTCCCTATCCCCCTACTCCTCTGACTCTTTCCCCTCTTTTGAGCACCTCACCCTCTCCCACCCCTCCTATCTCTCACTCAAAATCCTCCTCCTCTACCGGCCCCCTAAAACCTCTCCCACCTTCATCTCCGATATGTCTACCCTACTAAAATCTCTCTGCGTCTGCTCTGATCACCTCATCATCCTGGGCGACTTCATCCTGCACTTCACCCCCTCCTGCTCCATCTCCTCGGACTTCTCTTCCCTGCTCTCCTCTCCCTCCACATCAATTCTGCCACTCACAGTCACGGCCACCCACTCGATTTGGTGATCACCCGGGGTCTCAGTATCTCGGATGTCACCATTACCGACAAGACCGTCTCCGATCACCACTTCATCTCCTTCACCACCTCCACCCACCTCCCCACCTCCACCAGACCCATCACCATCTTCTACCGCCCCTGGAAGAAGTTACCCCCACAATCCCTAACCGCTACCTTGGGAGTCCTCTGAACTCCTCTCCCTCTGGCCTTCATCCCTCACTGACCCCTCTTCTGCATTCACCCTCCTCCACAACACCCTCTCCTCCACACTTGACATTCTTGCCCCCATCACCTCCCGTACTGTCTCCTACTCTCGCTCCTCCCCCTGGTTCACCACCCACCTCCGCTCACTGAAGAGCCAGCTGTGGGCCGCTGAACGCACCTGCCTCAAAACTGGCCTAACGGTCCACTGACAAATCTGGCTGGACCTCCTCAAAATCTACCGCTCCACTCTAGCCTCGGCCAAGTCGTCCTTCTACTCCAGAATAATCCTGCAGGCGAAGAACAACCCCAGGCTTCTGTTCTCTACCACATCCCGACTCCTCCGTCCTCCCCGCCACCCCGCGCAGGTCATCTCCTCCAACCCTCACTGCGAGGAAATGCTGCATTTCCTTGAATCCAAAATCAAGGGAATCCGCTCCGGGGCAACTGCCCCTCCAACTTCCACCCACCCCTTCCCCTTTGACTCCTACCCATCCTCCCCTACACACCTTCGAACCTGTTTCCCCACCCTCTGTCACCAACCTCATCCTGTCCCTGAAACCCACCACCTGCTCCCTTAACCCCATCCCCACTCCACTCCTTATCTCTCAGCTCCACCTCCTTGCCCCACTTCTCACAGACATCATCAATCTGTCCCTCTCCTCTGGCTCTGTTCCCATTCCCCTAAAAACTGCCACCATCACTGACAGTCTGCCTGTCTGACATTGAGTCCTGGACGAGAGACAACTTTCTTCAGCTCAACGTGCGCAAAACTGAGGCCCTCCTGATTGGTTTGTGTCAGCGCCTCTGCACCTCAGATGCTGACAGCATCAGCATTCAAGGCTGCACTCTCCACCTCTCAAAGCCGGTCAGGAACCTCGGGGTTCAGTTCGACCCTGAGCTGTCCTTTCATATCCACGCCACAACTGGCACCGCCTTCCATCACCTCCAGAAGATCGCCAGACTATGGCACTACCTCACCCCTCACGCTGCTGAAACACTGGTCCACGCCTTTATCACCTCAAGGCTGGACTATGGGAACTCTCTCTTCGCCGGCCTTCCCGGCACCTCCCTCCACAAGCTGCAGGTCATTCAGAACTCTGCAGCTCGTGTACTGTCCCGCACCAGGCTTCGGACCACATCACTCCCACCCTCGCTCGCCTCCACTGGCTCCCCATTCCCCAGAGGATCGAATTCAAGATCCTCATCCTCACCTACAAGGCCATTCACGGCCTTGCTCCCTCCTACCTCTCCGACCTACTATCCCCTTACCTACCTGCCTGTACCGTTAGGCCGGTCTGTTCCACATTCCCCGCCCCAACCGCCCTACCATCGGTGGCCGGGCCTTCAACCTCTCAGCCCCCAGTGCCTTGGCCTTGCTTCCTCCCTTTCCTCCTTCAAGGCCAGTCTCAAGACCTTTCTCTTCGACCGTGCCTTCAGCTCCCCTCTCGTCTCTCTACCCCCTCCTCGCTCCCTACCCTTCCCTCCCCTCACCCTGACCATTTCCCCCCTGCTCGGGTCCCGACCCAACTGTCCAGCGCCTTGGGACGTCCTCCTGACATGAAAGGCGCTCTATAAATGAAATCTTGTTATTGTTGTTGCTCCTTCAAATCTTATCAATAAGCTAGTCTGCCTGGTCGAACATCAACGGCGACTTCACAGATGCATATAGTGAGGACATGGGTTCGCACAATGGGTTCACACATCAGTGCAATTCATATTCAATACTTTAGGAATTTGAACATTCAAATTGCATGCTTGATCCCACTATGTGAGGTGAAATATATGTTACAAAGATGCTTTCCACCTAGTCACAGTTGTTGGCAGAAGTGAAAGTATTATATAAACATGTCCTGAAAAGGCAGAACTTGTTATTATCCGCTCATGTTATCGGTACAGTAACATGCCTCATTGGAGTGGCATGTTGGTGCTCATTCTCTGCTCACAATTAAATTTGCAGACCATGACACAAAAGAATATCGCATTCTCTGCTGGGTGCTGGAGGTTCATAGACGGAAGTCCCATTGTAAAGTCATACTGCCAAGACCTCTACCAATGCCAAAAGATTCACCCCTATAGTACTTATACAATCGTACAACTAACCAACATTAATTCATATTGATACGTTGTCTCCCTGTAGCTGATTTCAACTTACATACAGTAGGCAATATGCGAGTGCTACCACTTCCAAAGTGTTCCTGCTTGTGCGGTGACACTGGCTCTCCCAAACCTTCCAGCGACCGGCGAGCAGAACCACATGACTGTGATGTCAACATCATCTGAAGGTTTTCAGCTAAAGGATGGAATCAAATAGAACAGTAATTAAACAAAATAAGTTTAATTCCTAATAATATATACTATTAAGTAATTAAACTAATTAAACTTTTAGTACATATTAGCTGAAATGTAGTATACAACAACAACAACAAGATTCCATTTATAGAGCGCCTTTCACGTCGGGAGGACGTCCCAAGTATAGTAATTGCTAGATCTTTCAGATAATATGTACTGTCGTCCTTGGCGGGGCGTTAAGCAGGCTCTCCTTGTTGCTGACCTGGCTCCAAGGTGACATGTTTGGCCACAAAATGTCAGAATGGAGCCAACCCACCATGATGGTCTTGGTAGTCCGGTTTCTCAGCCAGGCGGGTCCACAGTACTGATGACAGCACAGCCAGACTGACACATCAGCAGGAATTGGAAGGCCAGACCAGTCACTCAGCAAACCAAAGCCCTAATGGGTAGGGTGGTCCAAGCTGAACAAGCAGCGGGCAAGTCAGACAGTGCTTCCAATGGCAAGCTATGCAGTTTTAACTGATTAGACACCAACAGTACCACACTCTGAGGTCCCCAAGCCTTGGTTCTTGCCAAACTGCATCATACTCTTCAGAATTAGGTAAATATGATGCATCCCTCAGGAAGGGACTGCATATTTTATTCTAATAAATATCACTGGAATTTCCATGCATGGAATTTTCAGTTTAGTTTGGATAATTAAGCACTGTGATGGGTTTTCTCATGTGTCAGACACCCACCTGACCCCTAAAAATTCAGATAATGAACAGTATTCATGAAGAAACAGCTATTTTTCCACAATGAATATTTTAAAAATATTTTTGTTTTTTAAAGAACTGGCAATCCTGGATTAAATAAATAAAATAAATAAATTCCTACCCTCCTTAACTGCAGCATTCAATAACAGCCCAGCTTGGGGAAGTTCCGTGGTTTCTGGCTTCATCAGAAGATGAGCATCCTGAGCTGCATCTTCACAGCCGTTTTTTTCTGCCATTTCTCCATAGATTCGTAGCTTCTCCTCCAAACTAGTGCAAATTTGCTGATCCTGACAACTGAGCCGTTCTGTACAGAAAGAGCAGCATTCACTGACAGGACCATCAACAACTCAACGTGCTAACATACACCTCACTGAGGAGGCACCTGCAATGTTCATTTTTCTAACAACATTGTGGCTGTTTGCTTACTCCCCGTCCCAAAAGCATAGTGTAAAAATAAATTTTTTTTTTAGAGATGTGTAAATGCAACATTAACCACTGCCTGCTCCACAGTATTCTTACAAAACAATAATAAAAATAATAGTAATCCCTGCATTTGATATAGCACCTTATCACGTCGTCCAGACATCTCAAAGTGCTTCACAGGATAAACTGTAAAGTGGATTGACCAAGTATTTTGTGGGCGAAACACGGCAGCCAGTTTGCGCACAGCAATGTCCCACAAACAGCCATGGAGTGAGGAATTACCAGGGGAAATCAAGGCCAGGGTGGGAATTCTCAGGACAGAGAAAAATAAAAGGACTTATAACTAATCTTCAGATAATTGAAACAACATTTGATTAATGGCAGTGGTTAATGCTGCATTTACCGTGCAGAATATTTTGATTTGCAAAAAGACTAATGGGACCATTTTATGTTTCTCTCCTGAAAGCTGGGCATTTGCAATTACCAAAAAATAAAGAACAGATTTAAAATAGAATGAAATAAACTGAAGCAGAATGAAGCCAGTCCAGCTGAAATTCATAAAAGCATATGAAAATCTGATGATTAAACGCATAATAAAAAAGTAACAAGCTCATAACACTCAAAACCCTGGTGTTTCACAACATCTGCAGGTGTTGGGTGTAAAATATTTACAGCCATCACACTCTTGAATTCCTGAAACTTTTTTTTCTATGCAAATTCATTTGAGATGAACATTCAAAATATTTTGTTCAAAATATTTGTTAACCCCCTGCAAATTACACATTATATAATCCTTGAATTTGATATAGTACTTTATCACATTGTAGATAAATCTCAAAGTACTTCACAAGATTTTACTGTGAAATGTGGTGACTGTGTATTTGTAGGCTAACACAGCAACCAATTTGTGCATTGCAATAATAATAATCCTTACATTTGGTACAGTGCCTTTCACATTGGAAGGATGTCCCACATGCTTCACAGGATATACAGTAAAGTGGAGTGATGTGTTTTGTGGACGAATGTCCTATACATAGTCAAGAGAAGAGTGATCAATGTTATTTGGAGGATTGTAAACCATGATGCAGGGAGAAACCCCTTTTTCTTTCCAAATAGTGCCATGAGATCTTTAATGTCTATATGAACCATCAGATGGGACCTCGGTTTAATGTCTATGGCATCTTTGGTAAAGCAGTACACGGGCACTGACGTTGGTCTAGATTGTGAGTTCAAAGTCCTGACATGGGGCTTGAACTCATCACCTTCTGACTCAGGTAAATGATAGCAACTGAGCTAAGCTGACATTTTGAGCAGCAAATTTTAACGGTAGAAGTGGAAATATTGAAAGAAGAGCAGATAAATCTCATGGAAATCTCATGTTTATATAATAATAATAATCCTTGCATTTTGATATAGTGCTTTTCATGTCTTCTAGACGTGTCAAAGAGCATCACAGAATATACTGTGAAATGAATTGACTGTGTATTTGTGGGTGAAACGCAGCAGCCAATTGCACACAGCAACGTCCCACAAACAGTCTTGAATTGAAGTGACCAATTTATTGTTTTTTTTCTTGAGGGATTATTATCAGGCGTGTGGAGTAAGGAAACTTGCCCTAGGTTTCACCCTGGCGGGAATCAAACCCAGGTCTCTCGCTTGTGAGGCGAGGGCTCTAACCACTGAGCTACAGGTCATGCTCTAGACAGGTTGCAGCTAGAGTACTGCATACAGTTCCGGTCACCGTGACATAAGAGGTACTTAGGTACTAAGGCAGTGCAGAAGAGAGCAAAAAAGATGATCCCAGCAGCGTTAGAGAAATCAGCTATGAGAAAAGACTAGGTAAACTAAAGCTCTTCAGCTCTGGAAATAAATGTGAGAGATGACCTTATAGAACTATATACGATGCTAAGTGCGATTGAGAAAATATGCCCGAGACAATCCTTTATTATATGTTAAGGCAGCGGGGCAAGGGGGCACAGGTTCAGAGTTGTGAAAGGCACTGAGAAAATTCAGGACAAGAAGTCTTTCTTTACAGGAGGGTAATTAATGGATAGAACAGATCATCAGGAAAGATCATTGAAGCCAGGACCTGGATTCATTTAAGAAATAGCTTGAGTTAGATATTCTAGAAGGATGGGATCAAATGGGCTGAAAGGCTTTCTTCACCCATTGATAGCCTCCATTGTATGAGCCACAGTGAGAAATTTTGACAGGATAAGTCACTAAAAAATTTTTGTTTGCTTTTAACTTAAATTTTAAATGTTAACTTTAAAGATCCATGGATCAATGTACAAAGCAAAATAACCCCCATCATATCGAAGAGAAGTATTTATTATTTAATATTAAGGTTATTCTTTCTGACTGTTTGACATCAATGTTTAAGCCCAGCATCTATCGAGAAAGTTGACCTATATTGAGCGATTCAAACAAGTCTGCTTTTATGCACTTCTCTAGAAATTGCTTCCTGTTTTGGAAAGTGCTTCCCTGCAACTGCAGTTAGTCTGTTGGCTCAGATAATGGGAACAGTGAGCAGCTCAGATACTTGGTTAGGTTACCTTGGAATTTCCGTGTCCTGGCAGCTCTTGCCTCAGCAATACGTTTATCCTCTTCAGACTCACTAAGTCTTTCTACCTCTTCCTCTGGACAACTTGAAAGAACACAGTACGCATGTTACACAGGCTTTTCTGTGGCAATAAATCAAACCTGCATTTACTGTTCACAAATGGGCAGCCAGGTCCCATCTGATGTGCCTCGATGTGCATATATTTTCCAGATTTGGGGAATTAAGCTATGACAAAGCATATAAATATCAGAGTAGTGTATAACAACAACAACACAAAATTACATTTGTATAGCACCTTTCACCTCGGGTGGGCGTCCCAAGGCACTGGGACATGTATAACAGAAAATACTGCACTTATATTTCTTCAACGCTGTCTGTACTTATTCTATTTCCATGTTTTTCTTAAGGATTAATATTATCAGTTATTTTCTTAGTTGCTAGTTTATAAATGACCATCATTATTAAACCTTTCATCTCAATAAACCTGCTGCTGACCATTAATATTGCAATCAAAGGAGCGCATAAGGATATATATGAATGGAATAAGAAATCTGCTCCTTGACTTAAGACCTGTTAATTTACACTGTCACAGAATCTCCACATTATTATTTCTTTATGAGGTGAATGGATATTCAATCTATAAAGCACAGGAACAGAATACTCAGAAATATCTCCCTGACTATCTAGGAACTCAGTCTAACATTTGAATTGCATGTTTAATTCTGACCTGCTGGACTCCATAGATATCTCCGAGTCCCTGCAATACAGTGTTGTATTTTATCATCTCTATTTATCCCTATAACTCTTAATCCTAGTCTCAACCAGATGTTCATTGTGCCTTTCATGTTGGATCAATGTCTCAAAGCACTCTACAAAGTAATAATTATAAACACTTTATAACATTTGAAGACAAAATAATAATCATCCTTACATTTGATATAGCAGCTTTCATGTCAATAGGGCATCTTAATGTGCTTCACTAGACATAATGTAAAGTAGAGTGACTGTGTACACAAACAGCCATGAATTGAATGATTTCATCTGTGGGATTGTTGGCCAGGACACTGGAAAAACTCACTTCTCTTTTCAAGTAATGCCGATGGGGTCTTTAAGGTCATCCTGAACACGTGGATGGGATCTCGATTTAACATCTTATTTGAAAGACGGCACCCTCAACAATGCAGCAAAACACTGGAGTGTCAGCCAGCTATACGAGCTGAAGTGACCAATTTTTTTATTTTTTTTATTAAGGGATTATTATCAGGTGTGTGATTTTGCCCTGACGGGAATCAATCCCAAGTCTTTCACTTGCGAGCCAAGTGCTCTAACCACTGAGCTACAGGACAGGAGAAACTGCTCATTTTCCTTTGAAACAGTGGCAGAAATAGCATAAAATGATCTTAGGCCTAAAAAGTAAATCGCTCAAAATGAATCAGGAAATGGGATGATGATTTAGAATTAAATAATAAATAAGACATACATTAATGATGGTTGCTTATAAAGTCTGAAAAAAAAGTTATTTAGAAAAGTATTACATATTGTTATGCAGACAAATCCATAGAAACATGAAATAATCAGTCTGGAAGTATAAAAAAAGCAGAACTGATACCAGACACTAGCTTGCAACTCATTCACTGTAAAATGATTCATCATGTCTACTGCACACAGTAACAGTAGATTGTCTCAATGAGAAAATGCTGGAAGTGTAATAAGGGAGATTTAATTATTTGTTACAGGATTGTGGCATATTCTAACGTTTTGGAATGACTTGACTTAGCCGAATGTAAATCGCATTGTTTTAGTCAAAGAATCTTCTGATTTCCATCCCCATCTTCTGCTTTGCTCTTAACTTACTGCATCCTGACCTTGCTATCAAATGTCTTCAGAAAAAAAACAAGTGAATAAAATCCACCATCCAGTGTTGGGCCATTAATTTAGTGTGACCCAGAAGGTCAGACTTCTACTGCTTTTAACACCATGTTAACCTTGTTAATGATAATAATCATTGCATTTGATATACCGCCTTATCACATCTTCAAGACGTCTCAAAGCATTTTGCAGAATATACCGTAAAGTGAATTGACTGTAAATATTTTGTTGATGCAATCTTTTGATAAACACTATATAAGGGTTACTATACCTCTCCACTGCCAGCCGGATCAATCTCATCCAGGTATTCCTGTCTTCCTTGGAGTTGGTGTGAATTTCATACATTTCAGGTCCAGCAGATGAAGCACTGATCAGAAACATTCCTCGCTCCTCGTTTGCTACTTCTCGGACAATCAATTTCTGCAATGAGATGACTGCGGGCTTCTGGTCCTGAGGCAAATAATTCAGAATGAGATGCTAATGGCTAGGAGCAAAGGTGAATTTTTTTTTAAACTTAGCAATTCTGGCATACGAGAGGCTTTCAGTTATGCAAAAAGGTCAGTAGTTCAGTAGAAAACTTTACATTTTGCTTTTAAGAAATAAATTGCTATTATTTGCTCTTTACCTTCCCCTAAAACAGTCTGAGAGCTGAATACAACTCATTACCTATGGACAGGATTTATCTACGGAAAAGTCCTGCCAATTTAAATGGTTTTCATAGAATCATAGAATTCAACAGCACAGAAGGAGGCCATTCGGCCCATCGTGCCTATGCTGGCTCTTTGAAAGAGCTGTCCAATTAGTCCCATTCCCACGCTCTTTTCCCAAAGCTTTTGTTGTTGCAGAATGTATGTTTTTAAGCAGAGACACTAAGATGATAGAAAATAACACACATCAGACACTCCCCTGATGGAACAATAGGTAAATACAAAGCAGGGTTTTGTACTGAGCCGTACAGGAAGGTTAGACGTTCTATCCTTATCCCTTGCTGAGGTATATTGAAACTCTGCCGGGGTGGCCATGAGAGAAGGGAGCACTATAATTTACCTTATTGACCTGGGGATAGGAAAAATAAATCTTCCAGCAAGCGCTGTTGATAGTAAACCATTTGAGGATGCCAGGTCAAAATAGGTTTGGGCTAAATTGTGCTGGACCCTATCGTTCAGTAGCACACTAAAAAAACTAAAAGGAAACCCATGCATGATGAAGTATGGCGCTTGTGAGAGGTAGCCAACAGCCACCTGTGTGCCACTGCCCGCTTTCAGGACAGGACAACATCTGAAATAAAATTAAAGGAGCAGAGGAAAAAAATATACATTGGCCTCTTGATCTAGAGCAGGGTTGTCCAATGCATTAGCCATATGTGGCAAATTGGGAATCCAGATATGACAAAATTGCGTTTGTGATTAGTAAATAAACCGTCATTGGGCATATGATCTCAATACTTACATTAACATGGTGATCTCAATACTTGTATTAACACGGTGTATGCATGTGTACTTTGACCTTTTTGTGTATTTGTTGGTAAAATGGTTAGGCAAAAAGCAGTGCATGTGAGTCTTTTTTGATTGTTGTGTGTGTTTTACTTTGTTGATTACTGCTTATTGTTTATCTGCTAAATTGGTGTGCAAAACGGGTAAAATGCCAGATTTCAGCGCCATGGAAACCAGGTGCCTTTTTATACAACCGATGCAAGTAACAGCAGAATAAAAGTGGGATTATAAAATAATGAAACATCAAATGAAATCCAGGTTTAGTTCTGATTACCACTTACCACAGCAGCAAATGTATACTTTTGGTCTTTGTCCTGAAGGAAAATCAGCACATCAGTTAGGAGCAGGCCTGTGATATCTGAAACAAAGCAAAATAATTTAAAGCATAGCATAAGAATTCCAGCCATCGACTGCAGACTGCCTTATTGCATATTGTTCACATTTAGGTCCAAAGCAGTGATGTCCTGAAACCTCCTGCTTGTGAAACAAACACTGGTAACCCAATAATTGACAAATGATAAGCAGTGCACATCAGTTGATCAAATAACTGAGGAGGACATCAATTGATCGTTTGACTAACAAGACTCAGAGTTGATATAAAATAATTTACTTTTAGCAAAGATAAGCCTCACCCTCATAGTCACTATTAGTATAAAGTGTCAGCCTAGCCAGTTGGTGGCACTCTCATCTCTCAGTCAAAAGGTTATGGGTTCAAGTCCCACATTAGGACTTTGAACCCACAGTCTAGGCTGACACTCAAACGCAGTGCTTGGGATGCACTTCTTTGGATGAGATGTTAAGCCACTATCCCGCCTGGCTGACTAGATGGGTATTAATGATCCCATGGCACCATTTGAAAAAGAAGAGTTTCTTCCAGTGTCCTGGCCAACAATCCCCCAAATAAAATTGGTCATTCACTTCTTGCCGACTTATGGGCAATGTCATGCACATATTAGCTTCTGCATTCACCTACAAACAAAAGTAACTATATTTCACAATGACTCCTGTGAAGCGTTTTGCGAGATCCTCCCAATGTGAAAATGCTGTATCAACTGCAACAATAACAATAAGAGTGCATTTATAGTGCGCCTTTCACTTCGGGAAGACGTCCCAAGGCGCTGGACAGTTGGGTCGGGACCCGAGCAGGGGGGAAATGATCAGGGTGAGGGGAGGGAAGGGGGGGGAAGGGAGGGAGCAAGGAGGGGGTAGAGAGTCGAGAGGGGAGCTGAAGGCACAGTCGAAGAGAAAGGTCTTGAGACCGGCCTTGAAGGAGGAAAGAGAGGAAGCAAGGCGAAGCCACTGGGGGATGGAGTTCCAGAGCCTAGGGGCTGAGAGTCTGAAGGCCCGGCCACCGATGGTAGGGCGGTTAGGGCAGGGTATGTGGAGCAGACCGGAGCCAGAGGATCAGAGGGTACAGACAGGTAAGTAGGGGGATAGTAGGTCGGAGAGGTAGGAGGGAGCAAGGCCGTGAATGGCCTTGTAGGTGAGGATGAGGATCTTGAATTCGATCCTCTGGGGGATGGGGAGCCAGTGGAGGTGAGCGAGGGTGGGAGTGATGTGGTCCCGAAGTCTGGTGCGGGACAGTACACGAGCTGCAGAGTTCTGAATGACCTGCAGCTTGTGGAGGGAGTGCCGGGAAGTGCACTGCAAGTGTTATTATTAATAATAAATGTGAATGCCTTTACCTTTCAACCGCCCTGTGGCTGTTTTCCAGTACACTGAACCATCATGTAGCAGTTCCCGCTCTCCACTCAGCAGGTCTTGCTTCCGGAATGTGTGGCCATTCTTTAATTTGGCGCATGTCTTGTTTTCAAACTTGTTCAGGATGTCTAGCAGTTTCTGTTCTTTCTCATACTTGTTCACTTTTGTATCCACTGCTGCTATTATGTCCTTGATCAAACTCAGAGATTTGGTCACGTCCTTGTGTTCCTCCGTCCCTTCTAGGAATAACAGAACAAAATAATTTCAGTCATTATTACTCACTTAGGTAAGCCAAGCTAAAGCCTGGATGAGCAAATCTGGAATCAAACTCCCATTCCAGCCAATGTGGGGTTTGATACCTGATATAATTGCAGTGTCTGTCTGAGCTGTATCTAGCATTAGAACCTGCTGCTTATACAACAACAACAACAAAATTACATTTATAGAGCACCTTTCATGACAGGAGGACGTCCCAAAGCGCTGAACAGTCAGGGGTTGGGGCCCAAACATGGGGGAGGGGTGGTGTAGGGGTGAGGGAAGGTAGAGAGGTGGGAGGGCGACCAAACGCACAATCGAAGAGAAGGGTTTTGAGACCGGCCTTGAAGGAGGCAATGGACCGTGGGATGGATTTCCAGAGTGTGGAGGCAGAGATGCTGAAAGCCCGGCCACCGATGGTAGGGTGGGTCGAGCGGGAGACATGGAACGGAGGGAGCAGGCAGGTTGGTAGGGAGTCAGCAGGCCAGAGAGATAGGAGGGGGCAAGGCCATGGATGACCTTGAAAGTGAAGGCAAGAATCTTGAACTCAATCCTCTGGGGGATGGGGAGCCAGTGGAGTCGGGCGAGGGTGGGAGTGATGGGATCACGGAGTCTGGTGCGCGAGAGTACATGAGCTGCAGTTTTGGATGATCTGCAGCTTGCGAAGGGAAGAGTTGGGAAGGCCAATGAGGAGGGAGTTTCCGTAATTGAGCCTAGATGTGACAAGCATAAGGATTATAAGGATTATAAGCATAAGGAACTGAACATCAGTTATCTACTTGCCAATTAGGCACATAGGAACAAACAAGATTAGGTTATTCGACCCATCGAGCCTGTCCTACTATTTTCTAAGATCCGCAAACTCAATTCCACCTCCCACCCTCTTGCCTCAAGTGCTCAAGGATGTTTGGAGTCCTGTAGTGGTTTGAGCACTCGCCTTGCAAGCGAGACACCTGGATTCAATTCCAGCCAGGGCGAAACCTTCGGCAAGTTTCCTTACTCCACACAGAGCCTAATAATAATCCCTCCAAAAAGCAAAAAAAAATTGGCCATTTTCAATCTACGACTGTTTGTGGGACACTGCTGTGTGCAATTGGCTGCTGCTTTTCACCCACAAATATACAGTTAATTCACCTTACAGTATATTCTGTGAAACACTTTGAGATGTCTAGAAGATGTGAAAAGCGCTATATCAAATGTAAGTATTATTATTCTAATGAAGGCTGCTATATAAATGCAATTTGTTATTATTGTTGAGGTCTACAATGCTACATGATAGGGCTGGGACCAGAGACAGTAGCAAATTGTAGTTGCATCTTTATACAATCTTCATTCAGCCCCTTGGGACGCCCTCCTGATGTGAAAGGCGCTTCACAAATGTAATTTTGTTGTTTGTTGTGTACAGCGAGATTATCTGTACTAATTGGGAACTGTTCCAATGTGGATATGCAAACAACATGGCTGTCCTGACGTGAAAGGCGCTATACAAATGTAATTTTTTGTTGTTGTTGGGACATCGTGCAAAATATAAAGTGACTACTTTATAAAGTTCCATCAGGATTGTATGTACTGTAGTACCACACTGGGTTAGTCCTTCTTACTCTCTGCCTTTCTGTCTCTCTGAGTAACCTAATGTTCCAAAAAATGTGCATGTTCAATGAGAACAGTAACACCTGCCCCACTGCCCTGACACACAGACACACACATTGTACTGACGTCTGTAGAGCAGCATGACCCTTCAGGGGAAAGTCAGGAGAGAAAATTGAAGGAGAAAGATTTTAAAAGCCTGGATTTTGGACCCCTGCATGGAACATGAGCAATACTGGTTACAATTGATTAATATTGAAGCACTGTTATGCTTCAGCCCAAATGACATTTAAGACACAAGGAGTAAAATAGGGTGGAATTTTTCTCTTTTATTAAATCACATTATTAAATGCTGGTCTTGATGTGTCAGAGTTGGGAACTAACCTTTTGTGTACTGCAGGATACGCTCCAGCAGGACTGGGTACTTGGTGATCCTCTGAGTGACCAGCAGTATACACTCTGGCACGCCAAGACGTCGAACTAGCAGATTGTTGCTCTGTTGCTACAAAGAATACACAACCATGAGCTACACTGACAGAAGCTGTAATCTTCATCTCAGTTGAGTGCAGTAAAGTGAAGAAAGAGAACTTACCCTGATAAAGTGCTGGAACTTCTTGTTTTGCTGTTGCAATTCTTTGAAGACACTGACTGCTTCATTGTGGTGGCTACAGAAATCTCCGTATGTCTGCTTCATCTTATTGGCATTTTCATCTGAAAACTAAGCATCGTGCATGTTCATAGTCAATTCAACTATTTTATATCACAGATGAAAGCTGGGGGAGGTGGAGAAACATTTTGTTTTCAAAATGTTTACTAGTTTTTAAACTGTGTTGAATCTGAAAGTGTACCAGGTGTACACTGGTGTAAAACCAAAACTGTTTATATTGGTAGCTGTAACAGTATCTCTTTCATTCATGCTTCTGTATCAGATGCACTGTAAAATTTGCCATCTCTGTGATTATCTGCAGACTCTTAATTAAAAATCCAGTGGAAAACCATCGACCGATTCAGTCTCCATAAGAAACAAGAATCATTAGACGAAAGGCCAAGGTCCATCCAGTTCGCCTCCCACCATCCTGGAAGTTGCATTTGCATGTCATGTCCCAATTTTTTCCCAATCCATAATTACAATCACCTTGGAATTAGACCAGAACTGTGACTTCTCTGTGAGAAAGTACTCAATCCTGTAGCGATAAAATCGCAGCTGCCCAAACTGAGCAAGACAGTCAGATAGAACTCGTCTTTACCATGGGAACAGACTTTGTGACAATAAATGAAGGTTTAAATTTCAGTTAGTTTCTGGTTAAATCGACCTCTGAAACATAGAAAGATAATGTCGCAAGTGAAGCCAAATTGGCTGTGTTTGATTGGGCTGTTCGTGGGTTTAAGAGTTTAAATTTATTAATAATAATATTTTTTGTATTTGGTACAGCATCTTATCATGTCAGAAGGACATCTCAAAGTACTTACTGTGAAATGGAGTGACTGTGTATTTGTAGGTAAACACGGTTGCACAATTGCGCACAGCAATATCCCACAAACAGCCATGAAACGAATGATGAATTTTATTTGGGGAATTGCTGGCCAGGACACTGAGAAAAACTTCCTTTAGTTAAATCTGATGATCAGAAATTTGAAGTTTGATATTTAAGGAATGATTTGATACCTTTTGGTCGTTCTGCCCAAGCTTGGAGTTTAATGGGTTTGACATAAATTAAATCGCTCAAGTGTGGTTTGGTCATTCTCTGGCACAAAAATTACAGATTTAGAGATCAGGTGGTTAAAAGTACAAATACTAACAGTTTATGCAAACAAACATAACCATCCCTTAACTTCACTTGGTTTCCATAGCAGACTGGTTTGCATAATACATTGATGACCCAACAATCTGCATCTCAAGTTACACTTGCATTTTTAACCTTGTCCAAAACAACAGAAAGAGATGCTGAACAGAAATGCAATGCTTCCCCAAATGTAAAGGAGATTGGAGGTGTCTCAACCTGCAGTGCAGCGCAATTGTGCAGCCATGGTCTTTTGCACCTTCTTACAACTGGTTACGGAGGTATAAGGTGAGCCTGTTAGAACCTGCCCAGTTGAGTCCAGATTCACTTATAGCTGGTATACCATTTGATATCAAACCAACCTGTGAGAAATAGATCAGCTACTAGTGTTACTTTTAGTCTTTAAATTGTAGATTGTATAGGAGAGTTTGGGTTTATTTATCATTTGGGAAATCTCTGGGTATCCCCCAAGCAAACAGGTGACTATGTTGGCAATCATCATTAGGAAAATTCCAATGTCGCAATATTACTGTCATCTGGGCTATCCTTCTAATAAGATAATAAACCATCTCTTTCTGTTGTTTTGGACAAGGTTAAAGACATTTGAGATCCCTTGACACTATTCAAAAGAAGGGAATTTTATTCTCGAGATTAATTGGGCATTCATTTCGTGTGGGACATTGCTGTGTGCAAATTGTCTACCATGTTTGCCTGTTATTAAGTCGGTTACTACCATTTCACAGAAATTTCCTGTGAAGCGTTTTGAGACTGACATTACAGACACTATGTCAAATGCAAGAATTATTACACAATTTAAAAACATTAAGTTGAAAATAAGATTTGGGAGTTAAAAGAGCTTTTTTTCCACAACAAGGGATAATAGGTTATTAAGGAAGATCATTGAAACAGCTAGTATAAAATTGTTTGAGATGCATTTTAGAAGAGAGCAGGGAATCGGTCAATAGGTGAGGCTGTGACCTTCCTAAAGAGGTGGCTAAAAAACTTTCCCTAAATTTCTATGTTTTTATTTTCTGTGATCAATTATAATTCCTAATTATTTTTGCACTAATTTGTAATGATATTATCAGGGGATATTGGGCATGTCCTTGAATGTCCTTTAAAGCTGAAGCCCAGTTGGGGTGAAGGGGGAGGGCGGAGGCAATTCTTTGCTCATTTGGAAATATATCAAATAGGTGAACACATCTATTTCTCCCATTGTCATGGGGTTGGCGTTGTGAATGGTTTGAGCTCATAAACAACACAATCAAATTCAAGATCCTCATCCTCACCTACAAGGCCATTCACGGCCTTGCTCCCTCCTACCTCTCTGACCTACTATCCCCCTACCTACCTGCCCGTACTCTCCGTTCCTCTGGCTCCAGTCTGCTCCACATCCCCCGCCCCAACCGCCCTACCATCGGTGGCCGGGCCTTCAGCCTCTCAGCCCCTAGGCTCTGGAACTCTATCCCCCAGTGCCTTCGCCTTGCTTCCTCCCTTTCCTCCTTCAAGGCCGGTCTCAAGACCTTTCTCTTTGACTGTGCCTTCAGCTCCCCTCTCGACTCTCTACCCCCTCCTCACTCCCTCCCTTCCCTCCCCTCACCCTGACCATTTCCCCCCTGCTCGGGTCCTGACCCAACTGTACAGCGCCTTGGGATGTCCTCCCGACGTGAAAGGTGCTCTATAAATGGAATCTTGTTGTTGTTGTTGTTGTTGTGGGTGAATTTGCTGAGAATCAAGAGATGCAGAGATGGAGGGAGGGAGTTCAAGAGGCTTGGGTACCCAGAAGAGGGATTTCAATCAGCTGTGCCTGTTGCACAAGCCCTGAGTAAACTGCCTTACAATCAGTCCCACCTTGTTTTCGGTTTTAAACAGTCCCACAAAATGCAACTGTTAAATAAAAGATTAGAATTTCCTCCGTTTTCGGGATATTTAAATGTAACCAATGAAGATCGCTCAACCACCTATGTTTACAGGTCACAACAAAATCTTACAGCAGAAGCTCACCTTTATCAAGAAACAAGAAAAATAGCATTTCCAGACTGACCACATAAAGAGGTGCAAGCACTTTAACAACAACAACTTGGATTTATATAGCGCCCTCCACGCCGGACGGCGTCTCAAGTGCGCTTTACAGTTTCGGATCCCGGGACCGAGCCAGGGAGAGGGGGAGGAAGGTGACCAAAGGCGCGGTCAAAAAGAAAGGTCTTCAGCAGAGCAGCACATTAGCATGCCAGGCACATCAGTCACAGGAAGATGCATCAAACTGAGAACAAAGGATAGCTGGCAATGATTACAAATTGCAATATGCACAATATACAAGGCCGGCAATGAAAACAGAATACAGGGGTTCTGATGCCTTTATAAACTCCGAGAACAAAACTTGTTTTCAATATCAGAACTTCAAGCTTCAATAACCTCTTTGTAGCTCTGCCAATTTTTTTTATTATTATATTTCATATATCTGGATTGAAATTATAATTCTCTCCCCCCACCCATACTCCCTAAAGTGCTGTGGTCAAAGTTCAAAGGCACCAACCATTCCAGTTCCTCACCCAAGTAGCCATTCTTCACATGTGAGCCAGTCTCTTATCTATTGACTGACTAACTTATCCATTGTCAAGGAACTGATGCCAAATGTAGCACCCAAGTACTCATCCCAGCTGAGATCAACTAATTCAGCACAACCCAGGATGAAACAAAGGACTCTGTTCAGCTTCTGATCAGAAAGCAACTTCATCAACAGCCATTGGAGGAGCTTTGGTTTCTGTCTCTTTATACAAGGCACGAACTATTATTTTGGCTGTTATGTATTTTTTGCTGGGATTAATCTTCAGCTGTTAGCAAGTGACATGTATGAATGACACTAATAATAAATAATGCAGATAAGAGGGATCAGTGGTCCTGTTCCACAGTATCATATACCTGCAGTGTATTAAGAAGATCCCATTGTCTGAGATGTTTTGACATCATGCATACATGTGTAATCAAAAGCTTTGAGACATTAAAGGGTACTTTGCTGTTTCATTACCCCAAGCCATTTTAAAAATGATTCATTCTGTTCTTCTGTGGTATGTAACCGTTCCTTGTCTGAGACATCAGGCAGGCGACCGCTTCAGGGCACTAACTCAGCAAGCAGCTGTGAGTAGGTGCACAAGACGACTGCAAGTCAATTCATCTTCAATCTACTTTCCACAACATGTGGCAAGTGATATTTAGCTCACTGATTTCCATACCGAGGTATCAAACAACTCAGTCACAATCACCATTTGTTGAATGATCGTCAGGAGATGGGAACCGTAATTATAGATTATACAGTGGGGGGAAGGCGGAGTAAGCAAAAAATGTTGAGAAATAGCAATGAGAGTATTATAAATGGTACATCATGCTGAAAAAAACACATCTCGGACTGCAGTGTACACTCTCTCTTCCCTCTCCCCTGCTTCTCCTTCTTCGCAGGTATATCACGCTGACTCCACCCTGAGAATGCCTCAGAGCTCAGTTCTCACAGATCAACTGAACCTACGTTGGGTTTTCAGCAATGGACACACTTCACTGATTTTCTGATCTCAAGCACAACTTATGCTGCTGTTTTCTAATGAGTGCTCTTTAAGCCGCAGGGAGTGTTACATTGCAGCAACTCCATTTATTTTCCTCTTGACTTCCAGATGGGTCTCCGTGCTTTCTGAGGCACAGAAGCTATTAATTATATTTCAATTTAAATATTTCCTATAACTTGAAGGCAATTGCGATTGTTTCCTTCTCTTGCCATACCTGTTGCATGAGAATGTTGCCGATTCTGCTGATAAAGAAATTCCTTTCACTGTCTTCAACAAAAGACTCCCGCCGCCTCTCTTTCAAACAGAAGAAGAAGTTCTTGTGAATTTCTAAGAGCTCGTCTAAACAAGGAAATATTCGGTCGATGGTGCTGTGATCAAACTGCAGATCTTCCTTCATTCCCTTCCTGAAGATTTCTGACATTATCTCCAGGATCTGAATGTGGTGCATCTCAGTTTGCATGAGCTCTGCAGGTGAGGTGAAGAAGGATAATTAGAGACAAATGCTGGATATTCTTCCTATGCTGTTGCTTTTTCCACCAATTTTTCTCCCTTCCTGACTATTTTCCTCCTACAGCTCCACAGGCACCAATCGTCCTCCAGTACTTCACTCAAGTGTGCATTTATGATGTAGTGAGCCTCAACAGTTTGTGAGTGTTGGCAAGCTAGTCAACTCCTAGGAAGGGAAGGTAAATGCAACATAGCTGAGGCTGACACACACTTTCTTTTTAGTAGAAGCCTCTTAATTGACTAAAGAGCACAATTGTGTAAATTGTGTAAACCCTTGCTGACTTTCCCCTGCCCCAACTGCTACACTGGGTGAAATCAGCTAACTCAGCACTCAGCAATATGCATCATCTGGTTTTACCCACTAGAGCAGTTAGGTTTAGAGTTTTGGTTTAGAGTTGCAAGGACCAGGAAGTTTTTCTTTACTCTGAGGATAATTAACAACTGGAACAGGTTACAGGGAAGGGTGGTTGAGCCAGAACACTGGACTCATTTAAAAAGCAGCTTGGTAGGTGCTGTGATGGGAGGGTGATAGGATGCATACTTTGGATGGATAAGATCAGATTGGCCGAAGGGCTTTCTTCATCCAAATCGATCTAGTGAAAATATAACCTCTTTGTATTGGCTACACTCCCTCCAACTGCTTCACAAGGCCTGTCCCTTCCCTCTTCACATGAGGTAACAAAGGCTGCCAGCATCATTAGAACCAGATCACCATATCTCAGAAAGACTTGAATTAAAATTAAATAAATGGCAAAAAAAAGTCAGAATTAATCATCCACTTAAAAAAAACAAAAGAAATAAACTTTGACTTTCCTGAATATCACTCTGCTTATAATAATTTGCTAATAATTATGAAACTGTAGAACTCACCATAGATCACATCTTGCCTCTTTATTAAATCCTTCTCTTGTTTATCACAAAATGTAGGATCGACAGTAAGGCTCCAGGACTCAGCTTTAAACTCCTGTGCATCGCTCTCAAGATCTCCACGCATTGAGGGGACAACGTTATCTATTAAAAAATGTAAAAACCATCAACTTTTAAAAAAAAATGTTTTCCTTCACAAACAACATAATAAGTAGAGTAACATGGTAAAATATTAACAACCAAACCCCATGGCCTTTCCCCATGCCCCTGTAGCTGACTTTTTAAGGTAGTTAAGGAAGAGTGAGAAAACAAATAATTTTGCCATCTCTTACATGAGGATTTAACATTACAGATCAATTACTTATTGGCTAAAACAAAAACTGCAAATATTTCATAAATAAATAGAGAAACCTCCAGATTAAAAAAAAGCATAGAACACGACTTGATGAAAAAAACATGCTGGCATGACTGCAGGGTCTCTGAGGCATCAAGTTTTCCTGGAACAGATTCAATAGATCCATATGAAATCTACTTATTGGGTCAGTGAAATTTCCAGCCCATTTGGGTTTTGCATTGTTTACTGTACCTTATGTAATACAGAGCAATCACATTATAACCTATTTGTCCGAGTCCAATATCTCAGAGGCCAGTTAAACAAAGCTTGAACAACTGACTTGCAGATCATTGGGTTGCTGCTAACGTCACTTTCTATGTGCTGTCCATGTACACTATGTGTAAAGAATTCTGCTAAAGACATTTCCTTGGCGAAGTGATGTAGGCAGCACTTACTGCGCATAAGGTACGTACGCAGTGTATAAGTAGTGATGTTTATGGCACTGACTGCATGCAGCACAAATGCAACCTGACAACTTGTAATGTGAAAAAGCAAAAAGTCAGTGCCAGAAGCCAGGTTTACAGCATAGCCAACCCATGGTCTGAATGAAGCCATGTTCAACTGAGGTGCATTCTAAAGGAGCTGCCTATAGCGCATTTTCCTAGGTAGATGACTCTGGAGCGACTCCCCAAATCCCTCTGCCTTGTGATCTCTCTCTGGTTTCAAAACACCCTTAAAAGCTTACCTCTTCAACCATGCTTTCAGTCACCTTCTTCCTACCCCCTTCCCACTATGTTCAGTGATTCACAATGTGCATGTAAAGCACTTTGAGACGTTTACCTGACATGTAAGGCTCTATAATAATCGCTATAATCTATAATCAAATTGTTGTTGTTCAAAGTCACATGCGAGCTTGGCTCAGTTGATAGCACTCTCACCTCCTAGGGAGAAGATTGTGGGCACAAGTTCCACAACAACAACAAGATTTCATTTTGTAGAGCGCCTTTCACGTCGGGAGGACATCCCAAGGCGCTGGACAGTTGGGTCAGGACCCGAGCAGGGGGGAAATGGTCAGGGACTTTGAACTCAACAATCCAGGATGACAATCCAGTGCCTTGTTGGGGCAGTGATACATTGTTAGTTGTGTCAATCTTTCGATGGGATGTTAAACCAAGTTTCTATCTGCCTGTTTAGGTGGATATTAAAGATATTATGGCACTGTTTGAAAAGAGAATTAAATTGATTTATTGAGGTTTCTTGGCATTCACCTACAAATAAAGTTACTAAATTTTACAGTCAAACCTGTGAAGAACTTTGAGACTTTGGCAATGTGATAAGGCATTATAACAAATGCAAGGATTGATTTAAGAAAGCTGATCTCTGAATTCCTAGAGTAACAGCAAGACTGCGGACTCAAGATAAAAATAATTTCAGCCCATCAAGTCTGCTCTCTCCACTGATTATGCACAACTTTCCCCATTGTGGACAACACTTTAGCGTTGTCCTGGAGAAAAGTCTGCATAGAATCGCTCCAATTCCCAAACGTAATAAAAATAATAATCCTTGCATTTGATATAGCGCCTTATCACATCATTGAGACATCTCAAAGGCTTCACAGAACATGTAGTAAAGTCGATTGTATATTTTATGGGTGAAACGCAGCAGCCAATTGTGCAAAGCAGTGTCCCACAAACAACCGTGGATTGAGTGACCAAATTTTTTTTTTTTTGAAGGAATATTACCCCTGGAAAGCAATCTGCCAGGTTCCTACATACTGCTAGGTAAACAGAGGCATGTGGAGTAAGTAAACTTGCCTAAGGTTTCGCCCTGCCCAAACCGAACTCAGGTCCTCTCGCTTATGTAGCGAGTGCTCAAACCAATATGCTACAGTGATTAAGTAAAACCACAAAATCCATCTATTCCCATCTCTTCACTAAGCAATTCTGGTCTCCATCCCTCCATAGACAGTTTCCTTTGTAATAAAGGAATAAGAAATGTAATCAGACATTTGTTTTCAGGAAAAGTGTGATTGCCATGTGGAACAGGCCATGAATTTCTGAATGCAACTAGTCCCTTTTTTGTCACCCAAAATACTTCATGGTTATTAGATTTCAAGATGGATATATTCAAGGAATCACGTGGGAAATTGGATTGGGTAGACCGGATGAATCGATAGGCTGCTCCCTTGTGAAATTACTACTGTACATACAAAAGACAGACTACATTAGCAGTCATTTACTGTGCCTCTACATATAGAGCACAGTTCAATCAGAAATGCTCACCCTCCAGCGCAGATACTTCTGTTGATGGAGATGTGCCCATTGTTTGGAGTAATTCCTCAGACTGGGATCTGTTCCTAGAAGTATAGGGATCCATTTCTACATCCATAGACTCCATGATTCTTCTGAAATAACCAAAATGAACATTTGCCGTACTGAACTACTTTAACAAATGCAGCTTCTATTATCTAGAGGAATGTTTCAACGAGTTTCTACGTACCTCTCGATACTAATACTTGAAGCACTCTTAGATAAAGGCTGCAGTGAGCTTTCTCGTTTCAGTGCAGATATTCCAACAGGCAGCGAGGATGAGGAGGTGTTGAGCGATGAGAAGGATGACTGTGAAGTTGAAACTTCTTTGATTGAGGCAGCTGTCGACACAACAGATATTTTGCAGGTTTATATTCTGGTAGTTCAATTTTTTTCTACTTCCTTTTAGTCCAAAACCATAAATTGCATTGAGCTTGGGGACCCCAGAGTGTAAGCTGGGGTACCGCTGACATTTAATCAGCTAAAATCCCCATAAGAACACTGAATGCACTATCTGGCAAGTTTTCCCCGCTTACACAGTTAGGACCACCATTGGGGTTTTGGCTTGCAGACTCAACAGGAGCCAAGTGGGATGAATCCCTGCTTCTTTAGTTCAGTTTTAAGGCTATATGGTACTTTCGTTCTCTCACCATCATGATATAAGTCGAATATCCTGATTACATCCCCATCATTTTAAAGTCAAATTTTATACACAAATCAACATGCAACCAATATTTAATTAAATTTGTTGACAATAGATTCATGTTATCTGTGAATGATTAATAATTGCACCCAAATCCTTCAGTGTTAGAATACAGTGTTCCGTAATAATAAGTCTTACATTTCACATAGTGCCTTATCGTGTCTTTGAGACGTCTCAAAGTGCTTCACAGAATACACTGTAAAGTGAATTGACTATTTTTGGTGAGCAATTACATACAGCAGTGTCCAACAAATAGTCGTGGATTGAGTGGCCAACTTATTTATTTATTTATTTTGAAGGGATTATTACCCCCAGAAAAGTGACCCAACAACCAATTAATAACAGGGTTCCTACTTACTGCCAGGTAAACCGAGGCGTGTGGAGTAAGGAAACTTGCCTAACATTTCGCCCTGCTGGGAATCGAACCCAGGTCCTCTCGCTTGCGAGTGCTCTAACCACTAAGATTCCTCTTCTCATCTGAAATGACCAATATATCTAACAGCGATTGTTTTTCACTTAAGTTGTGCTTATGGTTTTGTTGCCACTGTAGTTTATGCCTGCAGTGGCAACAAGATCACAACTCCAAATTGGAATTTCAGCTTTTTTCTTTTTTTCTTTCTGCAACTACAGAAAGCAATTTAAGCAATTGTAAATACACAGGTGTTAACTTCACACATTCTCATATTGAACTTCTCATACTCACACTGCAGAGAGTGTGTTGGTTTATTTCGCGATATCATCTGGTATCTATCTTGAGGTTTCTGCTCAAATAAAATCACAAATATTGCAAAATAAAGAGAATGGTCTATTAAGGCTGAAGCAATTCATTTGCAGATTAGAGCAACACACTGAGCACACAACACATTCATTTCCCTACACAAAAACAATCTTCCACTTCACACATTTTAATGTCTCCACAAGTACTTGGATCAAGGTGTGATTTTGACACCCCCAAAATCTTTTGTCGACTTTAATTAGATGCTCTTAAGAACATGAGGTTGCATGAAACCAGAAAACAACATTGCGATTTCCATCTGTCCTGTTCCAAATTGAAGAAAAGTTTTATCAATGATAAATAATCCTACATTATACTGTGTCAGTTGAGCTCAGTTCGTAGCATTTCTGCCGCTGGGTCAGAAAATTATAGGTTCAACCTTTATGTTAGACCAGGAGCTTATAGAATAGGCTCATATTTCAGTGAAGTACTGAGGAATACTGCTTCAATCAAGATGTTGAGTGCAGGAGCGACCTGAAGATAGGGAAGGAGGAGGCAAGGCAGAGGGATAGAGGAAGAGTGTTCCAGAGTTTTGTCCTAACCTCCTTCCAACGCACCCACTCCCTCCTCTCAGCTGGCTCCGGCTGCTCCACGTCCCCCAACCCACCCGCCCCACCATTGGCAGGAGAGCCTTCAGCTACTCTACCCCCAAACTCTGCAATTCCATCCCCCAATCACTCCGCCTCGCCCCCTCCTTAGCCTCTTCAAGTCCCGCCTCAAAACCCTCCTCTTCAACCATGCCTTCGGTCACCCCCCTCCCCTTCCTTCTCACTCCCTGACCCCAGCTCGGGTCTGAAATCTGTAAACTGTTCAGCGCCTTGCTGTAAACTGTCCTCCCGACGTGAAAGGTGCTATATAAATGTAATCTTGTTGTTGTTGTTGCTGATAGTGGCTAAAAGCAAATTCAGCACCGCACATGAGAATTGAGGTTGGTGTGTCATGGAGCTTGGTATTTTATACCTAATGCTTCAGTGATTAGAGTCGGGGCTTCTCGAGTCGGGAGGACAAAACCAGTATCCCGTTTATATTAACAAATTTAAAATACGCACTTCTCAAAATAACTTTAAAATATTTAATGGACACAAGCATATATTTTGATGACACCCCAAAGCCTTAAATTAAGTCGGAGTCGTAATACATAAAATGCTGGCACTTACGGTTTGAGCAGAGGAGCAAGCTGACCCTCTTGTTTGTTACAAGTCACTCCAAGGCAACTCTCCTGCCTACTCAAACACCTAGACTTTTATTCCCTTGTGATTGGTGATTGGCCTCTCACACTCACAATACACATGCATACAGACAATAAGTTTCCATGTAAATCAGGCCTCCTCCAGACAATCGCATCCTTTAACAGTTCCTGCTACCTGTCGGGTTTAAATGGCCCCAAACAATACCGTGCAAACAACAAAGGCAACTTTCCAATAGACATCAGTCTACATTCAAACGAGTTTGCAGTTTCCCTGGTCATGATGTCACCACCGCCACAGGTGGAATTGATGACCTGGATGTCAGCCACATTTTAGAGCAGGACATTGTCTGACAGTGAACGCAGAAGCGCTGACCAGAGATTGTCCTCCATTATAGCTCTGGTTGGGATTTTATGGACCCCAACCACAATGAAGTTCGATTGTATATACACACACACACAGACACACACACAGTGTTTTACCTTGGTACACATGGGAAGAGAATCTTTGCAGTTTTTATGGACATTCAAAGTACAATCTGAAAGAGAACAAAGGTAATTGTTTCCTAAAAAATTTGTGTAAACAACATTCTGTATCTTGCAGGTTTACATCATGGCATAGTGAACTGTTGGAACTTTTTCCAGCAACGGACTGGAACGACCTTAAGTCAAATGCTTGGAACTCACTGAAGCATTGGAGCATATCTTTTCCTGCAACAACCTTGTCACAAAATGGACACTGCATCGCTCCTGAAAGAGTCCCTGTAATAAAGTGATGTCCGTTGCTCCATTTCTCTTTCTCTTTGGTATCTTTGTCCTTATTTTTGCCCTGTTAAAATAAGAGTCAGAACCAAAATTCAGATTTTATAGAATACACCTCATGACCCAGCAGATGTTTTTGGCAAATTACCTCATGCAAGTGATTGTTTTACAGATCAAAGGAATTGTTCACCCATAGAATACAGTCACTACATTTTATAGTGAATCCCTAAGACGTCATCCTGACATGAAAGGCGCCATATCAAATGCGAGGATTATTTTTTTAAAAAAATTATTGTATTGTTGAAGATGTAAACCCTTTCATTATTTCTTAACTGTAATCTGAGTTAAGTGGAGTGTTATCTATGCTCTGCTTATGCAAAGGAACACATTTTGCTATAAGAAAATGTTCAAACATTTCTTTGAAAATCTCTGTAATTAGGGTTTGACGCCCAAGAGAAATTCTTCATCCTGTTTGTTATCTCATTTTAGCACACACAAAAAAATCACTGTTTATCAGCAAACAAGTCACTTATGAACCAGTCATGGTACAAGTTGAGCTTGGTGGTAAGCATCAGTGAGTTCAGGAGCTGAGTCCTCATCTACCAGAGATGCAAACTCAGAGTGAAAGCCTTCAATAAGGAGAAGTAGAATAATGGAACATTTTGATGCGTGTGTAAAAGAGCTCTTAAATAAGTCTGTCAGTGTTTTAAAAGGAACAAAGTGGAGGAAAATAGGTGGATTAAAGGGAATTTACCTGTTTCAACAGGTTTGAACAGGTAAATTCCCTTTAATCCATCTATTTTTCTCCACTTTGTTCCTGAAGGGATTCAGTTTTGTTTCCCCCTCTTAGTGAGGTAAGGTTCCTCACTAGGCGTTTACAGCGCCTTGGGACGTCCTCCCGACGTGAAAGGCGTTCTATAAATGGAATCTTGTTGTTGTTGTTCCATGGCTACTATTCACGTGCAAGTTTTGAACCATGAGTGGTCCAAGATTGTCCCGTGGAAAGGATGCAGCATAAATGCAAGTTGTTATTGTTGCTGAGTGTTGGGAGGCTCTTTAATAACAGGTGAGACATTAGCTAAAGCTCAATCCTGTCCTCACTCAAAGATCACACACAGACACATTCCAGCAGAGTTTTCGGGATAGCAAATGGGAGCAGGAACCATTATGAGTTTCCTCCTCCATTATCCATGGGAGCTGACCTCAATCATAGACTCCAATTGTTTCCCGTACTGGACCTTTTACCTGACAGCACATTTTACTGTCCAGCTTTCCAGCCTGTAAAGTTGTAACCTTCATAACTTGGGCCATTGGAGAAGCAAATACAATTTGATGTATTATGTTATAGCACTTTTTTATGTATTATATAAATCCATTCAGAGTTTCATATTTATTCTAAACTCTTGGCAGGATTACCTGTTCACAGAGAGTTGAGTCAGCGACTAACGTGACTGTAAAATTTAGTAAGCAGACCAAGGTAATTATTAACGCCTCAGGCACACATTCAGAAAAACTGATAGCACTGGTTTCAAGATCGGAGGGAAAAGAATTCTGTTGAATAGAAGTGTTACAAGCAAAATTCCCAAAGATATCACACAAACAATTTTGGTTTGGTTAGTTTCACTATTTTTACAATGTATCGGGAAATTTTCAAAGTTTCTCAAGCTCTGAAAATGCACTGGTTGAAGGATCACAGAAATCAAGCTCAGCATGTGGTCTATAATGTTCTTTAGTGGATGTATCTGTGATCATTCTCAATAAAATGGACAATTGAACCCAGTCTAGAACAATGTCAATTCTGCAACATTTCACCCATTCTTATGCTCCCCATTAACTGCTTCTGAGATACCCCGTCACCAAGTGTATGTTTCATTCCAGATGCCCAGACAACTATGGCCATGTATCTGGCATGCACGGAACTAATAAGCTACAGCATAGATCCAACAATGTTCATTCAAGCCTTGCTCACATGGGAGAGATAGGAAGTAGTTTCACGCTTTGCCTACCTGACGATATTCACATACCACACATCCCATTCCACTGCTCAAACAGAAATATTTCACATTTTTCTCTTTCTGAGCTTTCAGCAAAGTAATGAGTTTCTCACATTAGAAATCTAATCAGTAACCAGAAGGCTGTGAATTAATCTCACTGCAAGTCTGGAGTTTAATTCTGGCATCTGATGGGTTTCAAAAGCATACCACTGGGCTAGGAGCCAAGAGTTGGGAACTGAGCTGAAATAATGGTAAATCAAGCATTTATCTCCCTTGAGAAAGCAAATCATCTCCCTCTGCTCATTTCCTCCTCCTGCTCTTAGCAAATGGAAAGCTAAGATAAACACATACGCCTGGTTTGTAGAATAACAACTTGCAGTTACATAAAGCCTCACACATGGCAATATGAATCACCAAGCAAGGAGAGTGCATTGATCAATGGCACAATTAAAGAGATATATTTTTAAGAGGGGTTTAAGGCAAGGACAATAGGAACTCCAGAGATCAGAAGCATTGTGGCTGAAGGCTCAGCTACCGATGGAAGTGCGAAAGGACGAAAGGACTGAGGAACAAAAGGTGGACCAGATTTGGAAGAATGGACTATAACGGGCAAAAGAATAGGACCACAGGAGATGGCAGAAGTAGTGCGGGGGAGGGGTAAGATTGTGATGGGTTTTAAAGGGAGATTCTAAAGTTGATCTGCTGGCAGCCAATAATAATAATAGGTGGGCCAATACCTAAATACAACAGACTGGGCAAATCTGTAATACTGTTTACAAGTTTAGTCAAAACCACTCAAGACTTTGCTTTCCCAGTAACATTAAGAGATGGTTGGAATCCCTAAATAAACTGGCAAAGGTGAAAAGGATGCACACAAAGCAGAAAAAATACGCTGTCACTAAACTTTACAATACATCCTGTGAAGTGCTTTGTAACATCTTGATGACATGATAAAGTGCCATATCAAATGCAAGGATTTTTATTATTATTTATTATTATAAACGAATGTGTAAACTGGAAGCGAAAATGGATCACAAACTCAGCAGGGAGACTTGCTTAACTGTTTGTAGACATTTCAAAGCAATGAACCAGTCACAAACGTAGTAGGACTGAGCCAAAATCTGAAGAGCCTTAAACAAGCAACTTGAAGAATTGACATATCTATAAAAGACGAGATGAAAGTTAGTGTTAAGAGTAAAGAGTTCAACAAAATAAATCCCCATCCACTAGGACTCTAACTTGCAAGGAGCATGGACATGAACACATATTTCATGGTACCATCTTCACCCTTTCGTCTTAGCATCAGTGATAAGCAGGAGGCCATAGACCTACATAAAATTTAAGGTAAAAGTTGTGACATTATCTACAAGGATCTAAAATGTATTACCCTAATGACCAACTAGGCATGAAAACGAGTGCTGCTCCCACGTTTCTAACCCTTGCACTAAGTGTTGAGTACTGTATTGTTCTATGGGTAACATGCATCCCAAACTGCATAGGGAAACATTATTGAGTAAAAAGGGGTATCATGCATGGGAGCTGAGGGGCCAAAATCTAAATGGGAACAGGAGCTGTTAAATGTAATAGCAATAGCCAGGGGTTTATGTGGAATTTTATGGTTGAATTTTTACCAGGAACTGGGCTTGGAGCCTGAGTGTCTCTTGTTCTGGCCATAGAGTTTTAGGACACATTTTCCGGAAAACAAGCATGTAATATATAACGAACAATACAATACTGGAAAATGCTTCACAAAGAAGAACAAATAATAAAATGCTGGATTGATCACCTTGCCCTTATTTCGAGTGCTGGTCATTCTGCTCTTGAGGAAGCTGAAGGTCCGACTCACTTTACATTTTTCAGTCTCCGATTTTGATGGAATAATATACTTGTCCCATTCCTCCTCTTCAATTCTGCAGAAAGAATACATTTAGGCCAAGTCCTGATGAGGGATCAAGAGTTCAGACCCTTACTCTCAGATTTCCTTTTCCCCCTAAAACTGACCGATGTTCAAGTCTATTTATGTTTTGTATACAATTCAAATGGGTCTTATTTTGAACCACACAATTGATGGCACCTCAAACTCCGTTAGGTTCCGAAGTGACTTAAAGATTGCTACATGTTATATCTTGTTAGAATCACTGATCACGTACAAAATAATTACTTATTGCAAATCATCTCTTTATTTAATTTCTGTGATGTTTGAGGCTCTACCTCTCAACCGCAAACAGTCTAAAAAACCAGATCTACTGCATGTGCAATTACATAAGTGAATCCTTCAAGGGCCTGAAATTCCTCTGTTCCCTGAGGTTAATGAAAATGTAGACATGCGTAAACAGGGGCAGAAAATTGAGCATTCATACTAACAAATAAGCATGTTAAGGTCTTAAGGGCCATTAAGGAGGAATTAATTCAAAAATTCCATCATTCAGAAGGCACATCGAAAACTGAATTTTAGATCCAGTAAAGCGCTGGGGTCAGTTAAATTGCAGAAATGATGTACAAGTTACATTAGTGGGACAAAAGGGAATTGTACAGATATTAATGGCTGAGAACATGCATTTAACAGTATTAGTAGGCATTTGGAATTCCAGAAATGTTCATGCACCACTTATTTCCTCTATATTCTTACAGGAAAACATTCCAGCAATTTCAAAATTACTGCACAAATCTCCCACTTTGTGAGAAGTCGGGTTATGATATGATAAGCTTTCCACTGCACAGATCCAACAAAACTAAATCTGCACTAATAACTTTAAATATGTAAATGAAAAGTAGAGAACATGTCTATTATGCATTTTAAATAGAGATTAGCTAATTACATTATTGGATCACCTTCCAGTGATATTCCAGTAAGAGCTAACTGTACAAGAAATGTATACAAATATAAAAGCAACCCTTTAATGCCACTACAGGATTTCAGTGTGCCACTGTCAGCAGCACCATATACGATAATGTTACATCTCAAACCCTGCAAATGAATCTTATACTGTAAATGTTATGTACAAAAGTGTTCAGCCCATCATATATGCTGGTGTTATTCGCTCTAATCTGCTATGATGCCAATTCTCTGATTGTCATGCCCATTTAATATTACTTTTCTTCAAGTATTTATCCAAATCTCTTAAATACTGTTTGGGTAGTCCTGCAGCTCAGTGGTTAGAGCACTCTCTTCACAAGCGAGAGACCTGAATTCAGTTCCCGGTGGGGTGAAACTTTGGCCAAGTTTCCTTACTCCACAAGCCTGACAATAATCCTTCAAAAAAAATAATAAAATTGGTCACTTCAATCCATGACTATTTGTGGGACACTGCTGTGCACAATTGGCTGCTGCGATTCGCCCACTAAATATACAGTGAATTAATTTTACAGTACATTCTGTGAAGCCCTTTGAGAAGTCTCGAAGACATTAAAAGCGCTATATCAAATGCAAGGATTATTATTATTTATTTTATTTTTATGGTGTCAGCTTCAACAGCCATTTTTGGTAAAGTATTCCACATTCTAAAAATACTGCATTTCCTCAAACCTTCCTTTTTTCCTTCTCGTAGTGATCCTTAATTTATGTCCTTTAGTTACTAACTCACCAGGCAGTAGAAATATAAAGCGCAAATTTCTATCTAGTCTTAACCCGCATTTCATCATAAAATTTAATATCAGGCAGAACGGAGGACAATTCTTAAATTCAGAACTTGTGTTTTCTGCAGTTCTTAAGAAGAACCTGCTTCCAAATTAAGACAATTCTATACAATCTTACATTTTAAGGTTAAATGGTTTTACAGTGTAAGACTAGGTAAATTTTGGGCAATAGTTTCTCTCTTTACTCAATTGAAACCACTTAGAATTTTAAAAATTGCAATATTCTGTAATTTGACATGCATGTTTCAGCCTCATAAAGAGATACAACCATGGAGTTTCAACCCATAATTTGGTTTAGGAGGTTGTATCGCTGATTTATTCCTTACTGCATTGCACTCTGGTGCAGTTTGAAAACATACCAAGGTCAAGGAGTACAGTTCACGTATTTGTTCATACAATTTAATTTGACTTAAAGGTCTACCCAATGGAGTTTGGAAATTATTTTTAAGGTCAGCAATCAGGCTGTTACTATCAGCAAGTATAGAATTAGACTTGTTTGTTGCTATTGGGTAAAACATTTCCAGTGCTAAAACATACCTATCCACCACTTACATCAGTGCTTACCTTAGATGTACAATACAAAATTACATTTGCACAGCACTTTTCATGTCGGGAGGACGTCCCAAGGTGCTGGACAGCCAGGGATTTGAACCTGAGCTGGGGGTCGGAATCAGGGAGGATGGAGGGCAGGGAGGGTAGGAGGGTGGCCGAAGGCTCGGTCAAAGAGGAGGCTTTTGAGACGTGCCTTGAAGAATATAACAGTGTATATCATAGTCATGCACATATCTTCAAGAGTAGAAGAACAGTGCAAATGTTTAGAGTTGCAAAGGGCAATTTCAGGACAGATACCAGGAGTTTTCTTCACCTAACAGACAATTAATAACTGTAAAGGTTGCCAGGAAGGGTGGTTGAGGCCAGGGCATTGGACTCATAAACACCAACAGCATGATGCTCTGAAGGGAGGACGGTTGGGTGGGAATTCTGTAGGAATGAGTTCAGATGGGCCAAAGCGATCTTCTTCATCAAAACTAATCTTGTGATAATCGGTACTAGCATTCAATTCAAATGTTATCGTTTGAAGTCATAATCCCTCGCGTTCCTGTTAGAAAACTAGAAAATGTTTGTAGGAAAATACCCAAACACAAAGTTAAATATGTTGAACGCTGCCTAAATATTCATCCAAACTTTCAAAATCAGTAACAGATTATAAACCTCTTTCACAAATGTTTTCTGGAAATAAAAGGTTTGATTATACTGAACTCTACTAGAAGTCAAGGTGCCTTTTGTTTTGTTTACTCAACTATCATTTTTATATTACACTTCAAAATCATTTTTTATGCCTTTCATCATTACTCCAAAAGTCTTGCACTTCACATTAGAAGTTTTTTTCTTACATAGATAAACCTAAATTGTATTGCTAAACATGTGAACTACTACAGAGGAAATAAATTGATTGCAAAGATTACATTAAGGCTAACAAAACTGGAATTCCTACAAGTGGCATTGAGGGATATTTGGTACTCCAAATTTTGTTACTGTACCTTCCGAACGTCTGTTAAATGGGCTGTGTGCATTTTTAACAAAAACAGAGGAGTTTCAGGCCCAAGGCCTGTTTGACACAGTTATGAAATATTTCTAGGACTAATGCTAGTGAAGTCTTGGCAACACATCTTACATCTAGCGAAGTAGTGCACAGAATGGCACAGAAATGACACAGAATGGCAGCAGCTATTGGAAGTGAGGCATTGGTTTAGAAAGGGAAGGGTTAGCAAGTAAAGCCACTAACAGGTTGACGGTACATGACAAATTGCTACCACACACTTATTCTTCAAAGGCTAATATACCTTTCAAGAACTGAAGTAGCATTAGTATAAGAATGGGCAACAAACGTCCCTATAGGCCTGACGGTACATTTGATAATTTTGATTTTGATATATTTTTATTCGTTGTGCATATATGTATGCTGATCTTTTAATAAGCTGGCTGTGGAAACTCGCATATAATGAACCAAATCTCCCAGAGAGTTTGTTTAGACTAAAGCAACTGGATTCAAGGGCGACAGCAACTGAACTGTGCAAGGGAAGGAAAAGCATGCACCACGTGAAATAATATTTCAAGTTCTTTGTTTATTGAGCAAACTAACCAAAGCTCAAAATCCCCAGCCCAGGAAGGAACTGATGGTCTCAGCAGTGCTGCTACTTGCTGTGCATGTACTGCACGTTTTCCCCACTAAACGTGCAGTATAAATCAGTGCTGAAGTAGCGCGAATTGTGCTAGAGATCTGCTTCTCACGCCACTTGGAGGTGGTGCTTTCAGAAGCACTGTGATTCTCACCCACACAGTACACATGCAGTGTATTCACACTGGGCTATTCCTCTGGGCACTATTTGAAGCTCTCACATGTCCACTGAGTCACCGAGGAGCTTTTAGCTGATTGTTTTTTAGTATTACTGAAGAGCTGGATTATGCTGACTCTTCAATAACATCAACAACATTTTAATGCTCTGCTCACTGTTGTCCTGACAGACTGCCTGTCGGACATCAAGTCCTGGATGAGGGCAAATTTCCTACAGTTGAATGTGAACAAGATTGAGGCCCTCCCGATTGGCTCGCGCCAGCGCCTCAGCACCTCAGGCTCTGGCAGCATCAACCTCCATGGTTGCACACTCCAACTCACCGCCAGTCAGGAACCTAGGTGTCTTGTTCGACCCTCAACTGTCTTTTCTCCCCCACATTCAAGCCATGACCCGCTCTGCCTTCCCTCACCTCCGTAACATCGCCCGAATCCGCCACTACCTCACCCCTTAGGCCACTGAAACTCTTGTTCATGCCTTCATCACCTCCAGGCTCGACTATGCAAATGTCCTGCTTGTCGGCCTTCCCAAGTCCTCCCTCCATAGGCTGCAGATAATCCAGAACTCTGCAGCCCATGTCCTCTCCCGCACCAAACTCCGTGACCCCATCTCCCCCACTCTCGCCCGACTCCATTGGCTCCCTATCCTTCAGAGGATCCAGTTCAAGATCCTGGTCCTCACCTACAAAGCCCTCCATGGTCTCGCCCCACCCTACCTCTGCGACCTCCTAACCCCCTACCAACCAGCCCATTCCCTCCGCTCAGCCGTCTCTGGCCTGCTCCACGTCCCCCGACCCACCCGCCCCACCATTGGCGCGAGAGCCTTCAGCCACTCTGCCCCCAAACTCTGGAATTCCATCCCCCAGTCACTCCGCCTCACCCCCTCCTTAGCCTCCTTCAAGTTCCGCCTCAAGACCCTCCTCTTTGACCATGCCATCGGCCACCCCCCTTCCCCTCCCCTCCCTTCCCCCCCAACTCCAGCTCGGGTCTGAAATGTTGTACTCTGTCCAGCGCCTTGGGACGTCCTCCCGATGTGAAAGGCACTATACAAATGTAATCGTGTTGTTGTTGTTCCTGTTATTGTCATGGGAAAATTGGATGTTTTCTTTTATCATGGCTCCAGCTCCTGTCTGTGGTGATGTATAAATTAAACTTCCTACTCCACATCGTTCTACCAAGCTTGATTCCCTGCAGTATAAACACATCATCTCTCTAAAAGCTTTTCAGAAGTCAATCAACTGCATGTGAGTGATTATGGGACACAGCCTCCATGAAACACTCAGCTCAGTGAGCCCAGTGTCTTTCCTGACTCAGCTCTTTTAATCTTAAAACACTGGAAAAATATCACGACTGGTACAACTGACTCAGCTATTAGATACCTGTACAACCTTGCATTTGCTGGAGCGGCTTACCAGTTAACAAAACCTAAGGCATGTTTGAGTTAAGAATGTCAATTGGGGAAGAGTCACAATTAGTATCGAGCAAACACAGTGTGCAAAGGACAGCCACTATGGTTAATGGAAATATACACTTTAGATAACTTTGGGTGCAAGACAGCAATCACAAATACAGTCCGTTCTTTGTCACATGGTTACAAAACAGGTCTTGTGCTTTTTACTTTACATAAGAAACAGGGCATTTTAGGAACTGGAAAAAAAAAGTCCATTAAGCCTAAAAAACCTGTAGTTGATCTCATCCTCACTTTCCTGCCTACTCATCATATACCTCAATCCCTCCTTTCTCCAGAAATGCATCCAATTATCTTTTTATTATTATTTGATTCAATAGCCATTCCTGGTAAATCTACACCAGGTACCCATTACCATTTTGTGAAACAATTCTCCTTGAATTCCTTTTTCACTTCTAATTCTTAGATTCTATCCCCTTGCTTTTTAAACTAATTTTATAAGTGGCTGGAATTAAATAATCACGAGCATTTGTTGACCAATGCTCTTGATTGAGAATTAGTGAGGACCTGCAAGGACATATGGTCTTACATTTAACAAGTATTGCATTGTGTTGATTTAAGCATAATTCAGTTGCTACAAATCCCTGTGAAAGGTTAACATGCTTTCCCTGATCCAGCCAGTCCCTCTGCTTAATGGAGTTGCCATAAAATGTTGGAACACAGCCTGGTGAATACAAAGCTTAGTGCAATGGTAGTGTGAACCAGTGTTGAACTCAAACAGCCTCCTACTGCTTATAATATTATTGAACAAACTGCTTTGTTGCAAGCTACATAGACCGTGAGCTCACATCAGGCTGGTGGACAGCAAAGCGCTTGCTATTCCTTAACACAAATAGGTTCAGATCCTGTTCCGACCACCACCACCATCTGCTATTGTCTTGATCAGTTCCTAAGACTGCACACAGGAGCTAGCTGGTCCAGCCTGGGCATTACTCTGGCACAGGAGTGCCTCAGGACTAAAGAGCTGAACTATCAAAACTACCAAGTTCTCTGGGTAATGATATGAACAACTGCACGTGTGCAGGCCATCTGATTTCCTGGTAGCTCCTCACTACACAATGGTTACACACAGCCTGTTGGGGGAACTCCTGCAAGGAGAATAAAGATATGCCAGGAAACTCTCTAAACCTCAAAATGGTAGCCAGACTGCACTAGATTTGAGCTGGGTCTGGCACCTTCATGCCAACTCATTCCAAAAGTAGGAGTGATGCCAGAGGGGTTAATATTCACATCACTCATATGGAACTATATTATCCGTGTGATAAATCAAATACCACATAGCTGACCCCACTCTCTATCATATCAGACTCCTCTATTCCTGCACAGCAAGGATGCCTGGCCCTGAAATTGAAAAAACCCAGACCACCAAGAGCCAACCTCTGACTTAGACCACTTAGCAGTCATTCTCCAGCATGGGAGATCTAGTTAAGAGATCTGAGACAAATATTAGGAGACGCACTGGAAAAACATGGAGACTGCAGCCACAGTGGAACTGCTCTTGGTGCTTCCTCTAGCCTTGTCCTGGGTAGTAAAGCGTGACTAGAGTTAATGCCTGGCTAGTTTCTGACCAACACAGGTCATTTCTTCTTGAGTCAGCTGGTGACCACTTGGAACTACCAACCATAATTGGGTAATGTCCAATTCTGCACTTCTCCATCCCCTCCCCCATGATTCCCAGCTACACAGGTCTATATTATTGCTCTGGTGTAATCCCAAGCTAACCAAGTTGAACAATTTACAAGTCACCTGCTCCTCTCTCATTGGTTGAAGGGGTGGAGCTGTTTACCATTATTCAATATTTGATACTTAAAGAATTTGTAAATCTGTATCCAAAGCTTGGGCAATTATTTCAATAAATAACCCTTCCATTTCTATCCCAATAGAATTCCCAACCAACAAGTTAGCTGAACCACTGAGAATAGTAGGTATCTAACAGCTTACAAGGAGCTTATGAAAGCATATTGGAAAACGACAGAGAAATGGCCCAGCTTTGGCACCACTCTGGCAAAGGGCATCTCTCTGGCACAGACAAGTCCCAGGACAAAAGTTGTAAGATACCTGCCAGCAACAGTGGTTCATGTATCTTGCTGGTTAAACTTATTCCAATGATAAACAGGATTATTTATTGAAACAGTTTGTTCTTTTCAGAGTCAGCACAGGCACAATAAGGCAGAATAGTCTCCTTCTGCCCTCAGAATTTAATAAGACTGAATAATTCCATTGTACATTAGCAAAAAAAATGGTGGAACTATTTTTAATATTTGGTTGCTCATTCAGCCATTTTCTGCAAATGTTGGATACCGTTTTTGCTCTACAAACATTTAGTTACTGCAGTACCAATAGCAGTTCTAAAACTATACTCTGATACTCGATTTGTATTAATGCTTTGGTTGCGGTGCAGTCAGGCCTACAATAAAGCCATTTACATGAAGTCAATAATGTCAGATTTTTTTAATCAGCTACTGTGAATTCACTCAGCAAAACAGAAAAATAAAATTATTTCAGCGAGTTTAAGTACAGTAGATGCTTTGTCAACCAATTCAGTGTTTGATTCGTCCATTAATTCACCATTTACTTTCAGGACAATAGCAATATAATCAGATATTTTATCTCAACATTTGTGATCTTTTTTAAATGGGCAATTTGAACTTTTGCAAAAGTCTTAGTCCATTGTCTGGGCTAGGATCAATACTTTTTTTTCAATGAATCACCAGAATCTCAGGCCCAGGTGAATGATGATAAATAGGGGAAAGATTCCACTTCTTTGTGGTAAATAATGAGCCTGTGTCTCTCATCAAATCATCCTGATCATGCCAATGAGTTTGAAAACAGTGCAGTTTCTCTTCTGTCATTAAACTGCTGAAACAAATTGACCAACGTAACAGCAACAAATCTGTTCCAATACCAAAGCTTCATATAAATGGCCTCAATGGGAGATTATTTCCAGTATGGATGTTAAAATGTTACTTAATAGGATTAAAGTTAGACAGATGATAATTTTACAGGCAAATATTCATTAGACAACTGAAACATACTCTTTAAGAAACTCCGACAAAGTCAGGTGCTGCAGCGAGTCTGCTAGCTCCGAACAGCCTTCCTCATCAGCTGACAGCGCCCGTTTGCGAAAACTAAATTCCCTACAGAAAACGATAGATTCCTGAAACTCTGCTGCAATAAACAATACACTGGACAGAAGAGCAGAATAATACATTCGGATGATGTAGCTCTCATCTAATTTTATGACTACAGAGCATCCGTAACACAAAACTGGATCCAAAAGATTTAAATCCTAATGGGTTCACTCAACTTCAGCCTTCCAAAGTCGATCATTGAGCACTATGTTTAGAGATATTGTTTAGAGGGAGGTGAGAAAGAAGAGAAGCGGGGTGTCCTCAGGGTTAAAATGGCTCTGAGATGACTCGCCTACTAAAGTTAGACTGGCCCACAGTAATCAAATTTATTATGAGGTACATACAGTCGCACAATCAGAATGCTGTTTACACTGTTTAACCTTAAAGGAGAGGTCATCTACGATGTTAGATATTTGCTCATGACACCAAGCTACAGTATACAAACAGATGACCACTGTACAAGGGAGCTTTGATAGGATTTCAAAGGAACCCAAGGAACTAAATAGATTTCAAAGGAACCAAAGGAACTAAATAGATGAGAAATGGATTATAATGTTTGAAGGTAATGCACATTGAAACAGAAAAGCATGATGCATGCATACTTCGACAGGCTGCATAAAACACGTACACAATGAATAAGTGACCAGCAGCAATGGTGGAAAAGCAAAACAATTTGAATATTATTGATCTATCACTAAAAGTGTCTAGTTAATTTTTAAGTTGTTTTCAACTGGAACTGCTCTCAAAGAGGAATTAAGAATGAGTGAAATTATTTAATTCTAATCAAAACCGATTATTTTAACTCTGGGTATTGACAAATGTATATTAATGTGTGGAATTATGAGCAGCTCACCTTCAATGCTGGTGCATTGGAGAGGATTCAGAAAAAGTCACAAGAGTTTGGCTCAAGTTTGTGATGAGAAACTTAGTGAAGTAATTTTCATGGCAAAAAGAAGATTGAGAGGAGACCTGTTTCAGGTCTTTAAAATCATAGTAGTAAAACATATTTGTAACTGAATGTGTGATTGAAGTATCTGAGGACATGGGTACAAAATACCAACCTTCAATAAGACTCATCGATTAGAAGACTTCACTCTCCCCCCCGCCACCCCTCCTCACGCGCACACATACACACACATTCCCAGATATCAGAAATGTGGATAGACTCCCTGAGAAGCAGGTAGTGATGTGTCAATTACCTGTGTTTTTTTAAAAAGGAAATTATTTTCTGGATTCGAACTGGACCAAACACTCACTTCATTAACAATGGTTCCTATGTCACTGGGACAATAGAAAATGGCTTCCGTGGAAAAGATTTAATGATATTGGTTGTAAAATTAGATTCAAAGATGTATTTCTCTCTGTTTATCGAGGAGAATATTCTTTGTGGAGATTAATTAAATTGGGAAGAGCCCGTGTTGAGACAAACTGTACATGGTCTAAAGGAGGAGCAGGTTTGATGCCATCAAACAATCTTTTTATTTTCCATGCTTCCTTTTGTTCTTAAAAGTAGTACACTGGCTGTGGTTGCAAACCACAGTGAGCTCCATATTTGCTAGGCAGATCAAATTTGTTTCATATTTTTCGCTAAACTGAGCAATTGATCAACTGGTGCGATTTATTTAAAACAAATTTAGGAGAAATCAATCTTGAGCACTAAATTAGCCATCAAATGGTGGAAAGGTTGGCATCATGGTAGATTCACAATGGTGATGGGACGTTAAGTGGAAAAATGAGCATTTGAATTTTTATGGAAAACCTATGGACATACGTGCATACGTGTGTGTGTGTGTGTGTGTGTAAAAGCACAAGAAGGTATTTATGTATGCACACTTTAATTTAGAGATTCACAAAACTGACTTCAAACAAGGCCAACATAAATTGGAAGACAGGTTCCTATACAAATAGACATCAATCTAGTTTCTTCAAAATCTAGTGCCTACTTACATCTGGAAACAAAACATCTATGGAAGCCTGCAATTTATTTACATTGTTTCAACTTAGTCAGTTTTGTTAATATTTCATGCATCCTCAGCTCAATTAAAGATTTTGCATGCAGCTCATTTCAAAGTAATCATTTCACAGTACCTTTGCGTTTCACAGTACCTTTTCTCTTTTGGGTGTTCAGTTTGACTGAAGGCTCGCTGTTCTGAAACAAGATGACATAACAACAACTTACAACGGCAGAAAGTAGGTAGAATACAAGGTTGCCTTCCTGTGGTTGATTTCTTTGAAAATCCAGTTGGAAGAGAATCTTTCCAAAGAGGTTTGCTACAAATAATACATGTGGACTACACTGGTGTTTATCAGGCTGCTGCAGCATGTGGTATTCCAAATATTTGATTTTGGAGCTTGATTTCAATTGATTCCAAAATCTGAAATTGGTCTTGAAGATACAGTCTATCACTTTCTACTTACTTGGAAGACTGCAAGAATTCAACATTATCTGCACTGAGACTCCAGTATTCAAAACGGTCTAATATTTACCAATAGCTTCGATTCACATCCAGAAAGGACTTCCAACTGTTCAATGGAGCAGATAAGAAGCAAAGCATGTTCCTCACAAGTTGTGAAGGACAGTTTGATAGTCATTTGAATGAACATTCTAAACAAGTTGGAAAAGCCTTTCCTAAAAGATAAACTTTGAGGTAATTATCTCATCTCAAGAATCAGTCTGATTAGTGAACCCAAGCTAAGAGTTTAACATAACAGGACATGTTTGTTTGAGTGAAATAATAATCTTACATTTGATATTGCGCCTTTCGTGGTCGGAAGGATGTCTCAAAGTACTTCAAGAGATATACAATAAAGTGGAGTGACTCTGATGTGGGAAAATATCTAAAATTAGTAACTAGTATTTATATTCATTTCTCCCATATGCAAAACTGGTTTGAATGAACTGGTTTTGCATATGTGTTTAATAAATACATTTTTATTTGGTGAGATTAAAGCAACTCATTCCAACTGCTGGATTGCTCGAATCCCCTAAATATCAAGGTCCATGGAAAGTTGACTGTCTAGTTTCTATCCTGGGTGTATCTCTTCAAGGTGAGAAAACAGACAGTGGACAACCTAGCCTTGGCCTGTTCCCTTTTACTCCAGTTTTGCTGCTCTCTTTCTGGGTGAGGAGGGAAGCAGTCACTTAACACCTGCCCACAGCAGTGTGGTTCAGATCAGGAGAATGAGAGACTGAAATCTTTGCCGCAACGTGTACATGCTCCAAAGGCCTGTGCTGCCATGCTGCTTTTAATAATTTTGTAAATGGCACAGGTAAGGACAGTGCAGAAGATTAAAGTAAGGCTCATATTATGAGAAGCAACCGCAACCATGTGGCTTTAAGGATCACAACACTACCTAGGACATAACAGCACCAACAAATTTCACATAACAGGCATTATTGAAGTATGACTAGGAAACATTTTTTTTTAAAAAAGGGATTCGGCATTCCCTTTTACAACACAGAGAGACAAATACTCACTCCTGCATTCAATCAACTGGATGATCATTGTTGGAGCAAAATCCATCAATTCTTTTTAAAAGGGAATTAAATAGATGCTTGAAAAAGATAAAAGGTGTAGGGAGCGAGCAGGAAGAGTGAGATGTGTCTTGGTGGAGAAATATGCCAACACAGACTTGAAGCGAAGGACAAAAGAGATTCTTTCTGTGCTGTAATATTCTGGGTTTCTATGAATTTTCATTGCAAGTGGGCTGGAGCATTAATAGATATCAAACTACTCACCATACACAATACAGTTGTGACGGGAGCACCTCAACCAACATGCTGTAAGGTTGCTCTGAGTGTTAAGGTTGATTTACATAGAAACAATCATGTAAAAGCAAGCACCAAGCTTCAAAATAGACATGACAATTGAAAACATGAATGAGAAGCACATTAAATACACTGCATTTCGAGACAGACGTATTTTGATTCCAAACCTAAATCATGACAGTTAATATGAATAAGACCTAGTAGCAGCATGCCACAATGCCACTGACACAACAGCAGGCCAGTTGCATGCATACAGAAGAGTGATGGCTTTATCTGATGGTCTGAGTGGTACTTACTACTGTGGTGCAGCAGACACACCGATTTAGACAGTGAAAGAGCTTGAAGGAGCGAACGTCCGCTGCTGAAAACACCATCTACAGAGCAGGTACAGACTCATCAATGTGAAAAAATAATCTAGTCGGGCGGTCATTGGCTGATTTGCCTAATATCCCAGATATACAAGGTACAGATTCATACATAGAGAATAATAGAGTAAGAAGATAATTACAAAGGAAAAGGAGTGAAGGGCCAAATATAATAATAATAATAATCCTTGCATTTGATATAGCGCTTTTCACGTCGGGAGGACGTCCCAAAGCGCTTCACAGAACACACTGTAACGTGAATTGACTGTATATTTGTGGGCGAACGCGGCAGCCAATTGCGCATAGCAATGTCCCACAAACAGTCGTAGATTGAAAATGATGAATTTATTATTGTTTGGGGTTTTGGAGGGATTATTATTAGGTGTGTGGGGTAAGGAAACGTGCCCAAGGTTTCGCCCTGCCGGGAATTGAACTCAGGTCTCTCGCTTGCAAAGCGAGTGCTCTAACCACTGAGCTACAGGACTCCACAAATATGTCAAATATCAAGAGTAAACTTCAAGTGGTTTATGACCATTTTCTATTTGTGTTACTTATTGCTGTCAATCCAACTCTACTTGTAAAAATAAATCATCAATTTAATTATCGGATTTTTGGAAGGCTACTAACCCAAAAGAACTGACCTCACCGTGTGCATGTTGCCATGTGAAATAAGCAGATGAGTTGTATGTATTACATAACTGATGGATACAAGAAGTCATTTTTAAATGAGGTGGTTTGGTATGAAAGGCTAACACTGACGATAGGGTATTATTCACTCATTTTGTACATGGCATTGCTTTTTAAAAAAATAAACAGTATGAGTTTACAAAATGAATTTGCAAACATTTTTAACTGAAATAGTTCTTTTTCGGAAAAATAATTTGTTTTGGAGCCTTTTTGCAATTAGATATTTGTTCACTCTTTACGATAAATATATTATATTCAAACTGCTACTCTCTAAAGCCATGGGTAACACTTCTAACTCAGCTGAGAGGAGGCACATCAGTAGATGTGTGAGGCAGGCAATCTCAGTTTCTCCTTCCTCTGTAAGCTGCAAGGCGAAAGGAGGTGGAATGCAACAAGAATTGGCAAAGCTCACGCAGTGAAGAAGGCAGATTCAAGTGACAGGCAGCTTGTAACTCACAGTTCCTAATACTAATAAAATCTGACTGGTCAATTGAGCACTCTAACCACCAAGCTGTTCAGAGTAATTCAGCATGTGATACAATTACCACTTTTAAGATGCTAGAAACTAGTCTCAGAAAACAATGTAGAACACTCAACTAATTCAACAATAATAATAATACAGCAATGTGGATAGATTCCAGCTTCAGCTTTGAGTTCGCATTTTCACATGAAATATTTGTTAGAAGTAAAATGATAAAAGTACATTATAGCCAAAGATATGGAGAAGCTTTGCAGGTGATGGCACAAAGTATATATGACAGTTGCAGAATATTATTCTTTCTGTTAGAGCAATGGTGTTTCGCATTTCTAATCAGATCTACTCAACTCTGATTGGGACTAACCTTCACTTGTGGAATCGGGTACGTTAAAATCTCTTGCAAATCGAGATTTGCTTTGCGAACCTTTAGGTGAAGAAAGGGAGTATGATCGAAGTCGAATCCCAGTATCTTCCGACTCCTTCAGATTGGACAACAGAAACAGTACATCAAATTCAGCATCTTGATATAACAGGCTCATAACTTCCAAGCCAAATGAATCAACTGCACGTTCCTACAGTCTTTCATGGGGGAGGGGGATTAGGTAATCAGTATGCATCCCTCCTGGGAGAGAGAGTGCACAATCCTTTCCAACAATCTTTCTCTGGAATTTCCATGTTTAGGTAGAATGCATGTAATTCTCAGTTTGGTCTCTCAGCCCTCCACGGTCTTGCTCCCCCTTACCTGTCCGTCTTCCTACCCCCTACTACCCTGTCCGCTCTCTCTGCTCAGTGGGCTCCAGCCTGTTTCACGTCCCCTGCCTTGCTCGCCCCACTATCAGCGGGCGGGCCTTCCGCCACTCTGCACCCACCCTCTGGAACTCCATCCCCCAGTCCCTCCATTTCACCCCCTCCCTCGCCACCTTCAAGATCTACCTTGAGACCCTCCTCTTTGACCGTGCTTTTGATCTCCCTGCTTCCCCCCCTTGCCTCCATCCTCCCCTCAGCTCGGGTCCATAACTCTGACTGTCCAGCGCCTTGGGACGTCCACCCGACGTGAAAGGCACTATACAAATATAATTTTGTTGTTGTTGTTATTGGTTTGTATACCCTTAAGCATAGTGATAGGTTTCTGCTGGTGTCAGACACCCGGCTGCCCCTCCCAAAATTCCTGCAGTCATCTACTCCTAACTTAAAACTATTGCTACAACCTTGCTAAAAGATGTCATTAATACATTGTGGCAATAATAAAATTGTTATTATTGTTTTGTTTTATTTTAAATGTTTTCAAATATTATATCTGAATTAAGATTGGATTGTTTAATGTTCCTATGAGCTCCAAGGTTATTTTTGGAGCAGATAAGAAATAGATAAGAACATAAGAACCTGTTCCAGTGGAATTCTTACTTGAGGTTATTAAAATTAAACAATTGTGTTGGTTTAACTCCTAACTAACAACATTTAATATCAATACCTTTGGTGGTACATTTCTGATTGAAATCGTGGAGTCATGGCCCCTGGTCTTCATCTCAGATTCATGGAGGGTCTCAGAAGAGTCCAATTCATCTCCACTACTCGCAAATACAGCCACCGAATTTGGAGACCTTGGAGTGCACGACCCTTGAGATCTGTCTGAAACCTCCTCTCCTTCGCTGTCTGCATCAAGGCCATCAAAGTTGAAACTGCAAACAAAAACAATTACTGAAAAGCAGTCAATGGTCAAAGCAGTGTCACATGAATTCTTACTAATTCATTTACATGACGAATATTAGTCCCACCATCAGAGGTCGCGCTTTCAGCCACTATGCCCCAAAACTCTGAAACACTCTCCTTCAATCCCTCCGCCTTGCCCCCTCTTTCCCCTTTTTTAAGTCCCACCTGAAAATCTTCCTCTTCGACTGTGCTTACAGCCACATTTTGAACTCTCTCTAATTGCCAGGCTGCTCTGTAAGGTTCCAAATTCATTTCTGTACGTTTTATTAATTCAAAGGTTTCTGTCAAGTACATTGATTCTCGGGGTACCTGCTGGCAGGTGAGACTCTTACTCGGAGCTATTCTTGTGTTGTACTGCTTAAAAGGATGCCTCTGAGTCCCATAGAGGCAGCCTATTAATGAAAAAGCACATATTTTGAAGTAAAAAGGGACCCAGTTACTCCACTGGTCAGTTCTCCCCACTGCTTATACTTACTCAGAGTTTCCTTCCCTGAGTATTCACACTTGTCTACACAGCTTTCTACGCAAGAATGCCACCCCTCCCCCATGCTCGGGTCCCGAACCCTGACTGTCCAGCGCTTTGGGATGTCCTCCCAATGTGAAAGGCGCTCTATAAACTTAATTTTGTTGTTGTTGTTCTCAGAGATAGAGAGAGAGAAACAAACAAAGAAATTAATGATAAAGGGCAGTGAAGTTGCAGTTTTAATTCAACTGACTGAAACTCATCGAATTCATAGCTCAACTGAACTACTAAAACATCCATTCTGCTATATGAAAGTCAGCTTGGAGAAGAAAATGTATTCATCATGTAACAACATTGTTTCATTATGTTTTACAAGATTGACTACCATCTACTATTAAGCAGTCAATTAAATGTGGTGCCTATATTGTACTGAATTGTATTATACTTAGTTAATGATATTGCCCATTGATCTCTTCCTGTCTAGTTCTAAAGATGCTGAAATAAATGCATTTAAAAGACTTTACTATTGATCTTGTGAAGGGCAAGTCTTATGGCAGCATATCAGGCTAGACAGCAAGGTTGACTGACATGCAGACTGTTATGGCTGGAGAAGCTAATGGTACAATGAGTAAATGGAGTGGGGGAGGTGGAAGATGACCTTTTTGGAGCAATGAATGTGGTGATTGAAGTATGGAAATACCGTTGAACTTTAGAATCTAGTCACTCCTGAGGCTAAAGTACACCATGCAGTGATTTCTAAGCTTCACTGACTAATCTTAGTGATTGAAGCATGCTGTCATGTTTAGATTCCAATCATACCGCCATTACACCAAACCATGCAATAACTGAAGGAAGTTGTTTCTTGTAAAAGAATTTCAATAGAATTTGCCTCCTCAACACTTGATCATGGCAAAATAAAACTGGATAAGCTAAATATTCAAATCACTGAATCGCGGAACTCTCTCCCTCAATCTCTTCACCTTGCTCTCTCCTTCCCCATTTTCAGATCACACCTGGAAACCTTCCTCTTTCACCATGCCTACAGTCCCCTCCCCCCTCCCCCAGCTCGGCGTCAGGCTCCGCCACTGTTAAATGCCCTTGTACCTTGCCTGAACAGCATTATATAAATGTAAGTTGTTATTGTCCTCAGCTACCCAGTTATGCTAAGCTCAAATCCTTTACTTCAAACCCAAATATTGTCGTATTAATTAATTAGGCCAAATATATTCTAATAGCAGGATTAATAGCTCTCCCTAATAAGCCAGCTTCACTAACCTAATACAAGTGGAGCTTGTGCAACTAACAACTGGGGCAAGAACAAGGAAATCTCGAGTACATAGCACGAACATGGTACCTGCACTATTGTTTAGGCAGTGAGTTAGGAAACTAGCATAGTGGCGATCACTGAGATTTTGAGAATACAGTAAACTTCACATAAGTTGCATCAGTTGGGACCGTACATTCAATATGACTTATGCAGAGTATGCGTTATGTCAAATTTGCATATGTGCACACTCCACCTCACTGAGCCAGTCCAGAATCTTGGCATCCTGTTTGACCCTCAACTGTCCTTTCTACCCCACATCTATCCCATGGCCCGCTCTGCCTTTCCCCACCTCCGCAACATCACCCGGCTCCGTCACTGCCTCTCCCCTCAGGCTGCTAAAACCCTCATCCATGCATTTATCACATCTAGGCTCGACTACGCCAACTCCCTGCTTGTCGGCTCTTCCAAACTCTTCCCTCCACAAGCTGCAGATAATCCAGAACTTTACAGCTCATGACCTCTCCCGCACCAGGCTCCATGACCCCATCACCCCCATCTTTGCCTGGCTCCCATGGCTTCCCATACCTCAGAGGATAGAGTTCAAAATCTTTGTCCTCGCCTTCAAGGCCCTCCACGGCCTTGCTCCTTCCTACCTCTGCGACCTGCTGACCTCAGATCAACCTGTCCACTCCCTCTGCTCAGCAGGCTTTGGCCTGTTCCACATCCCCTCACGCGGCCCGCTCCACCAATGGTGGCCAGGACTTCAGCCTTTATGGCCCCACCCTTTGAAAATCCATCCCACATTCCCTTCGCCTCGCTCCCTCGCTTGCCTCCTTCAAGGCACGTCTCAAAATCCTCCTCTTCGACCGAGCCTTTGGCCACCCTCCTACCTTCCCCCCTCCCCAGCTCGGGTCCAAATCCTTCACTGTCCAGCGCCTTGGGACGTTCTCCCGACGTGAGAGGCACTATACAAATGTCATTTTGTATTGTATTGTAATATAAGCTCTTGAACAGGACTTGGGCAGATGTTTAACTTAGGTGATTATACAATTTATACACAGCAGACTATGAGAGTTTTACTGTACTAAATTAACATAAGTAAAGATGTAACCATTAATCTGGGGTGCTTCAGCCATCATATCACTTCACAGGTTTGCTTTTGCTATCAACTTGATAATGGCTGGCTTGGTGACAAGGCCTTCAAATCAGCTTCCCCACGTGGTGACATTTGCCCTCAACAAGTGTTGAAACAAGTATGGAATTGTAAAATATTGTTTTCCCATAAATGGTCTGATTTTCTTTTTTTCTTTACCTCTCCTCTGCTCTCCTGGAGGTGTTGACTCATACTGGGGTATCAATTAATGACTCAATGAAACCTTCGAGCAGCTCAGGCCAAGTGGCCAGATAATTATTCAACTATTCTTGAAGGGTGAGCAGGGGGTGGAAGAAACCATTAAACATGAGCCCAAAGCTGCCCTGACATAAAGTTACATATTACTGCAGGCACCACTTGATAGTGATAAAATACTGGAATCCAAAGTGATTTTCCTCTAAGAAATGAACTACCCCCACACTCCTCCATCCAATAAATTTACGATGTTCTTGGCTGCCACATTTCATCCACAAAGTCAATTCACTTTATAATATATTCTGTGAAGCTCTTTGTGAGACACATAAATGTTATGATATACCTCTATATCAAATGCAAGGATTCTTCTTCTTATTATTATTATGAAAACGGGAATGCATCTATTCCCATTTTGACTAAGCCAAACTATAGGGCTCAACCAGTACTGTTGTACTGTACAATCACAATTGATTCTTACTAAATGTAATATTAAAAAGTTATCACAGGAAGATAATAAGCTACCACTGTAAAATACAACTGATTCACTTTCATAGCAAGAAGGTTTCAATGCCCTTTGCAGTGGGTATCCGAACACGGTGGGAGAGGTGAGAGGCAGACGGGAGAAAGGTGCAGTAAATGAGATATTATTATTATTATAGGATTTTAGATAGATTCTAACTATTCTAACTGACTATAGAGGAAGAGGGAAAGATGTGGAGATTTAGAGAAAGAGAGTTACAGTAAGAAGGGTAAAGTGGCTGAAAGCTCATCCACTGATTATGTACACAGCAGGTAGCGATGTCCTGTCCAACAACCCCCCAATAAAATTGTAATTCACTTCATAGCTGTTTATGAGACATTGCTGTGCGCATAAATCACACAGTCCCTCCACTTTATAGTATAATCTATGAAGCACCTTAAGATGTTCTCCTGACATGAAAGGTGCAATCCCAAATGTAAGGATTATTATATGAAGCAGGCTTGAGTTGCCAGAGCAGAGAGTGTAGACTGGAGGGAGTGGCCATTGGGACTGCAGAGACAAGGCAGTGAAGGCATTTGAAAGGAACAATAAGAATCTTTTAAAAAATTATTGAGTGGGGAAGATGGTGGCTAAGGGTGTGAAAAGAGAGATTCAGAAGAACTTCTCCCAGGGGATATTGGTAATGATTTGTTAGGGTTACCTGTTAGAGTAGAGTCAAATAGGGATATTTAAAATAGAATTGGACAAATATATACAAAGGAACAGTGTTAGAGCATATGGATGAACGACTTCATCTTTTTGGAGGAACAAACACCCATGGGGAGAAATGGTCTGAATGGCATTTATCAGAATAGAATAGAACTGCTTCTATGGTTCTATTAAATAACTAGGCAGTCAGTGCAGCTTGGCAAGGATGTGGTAATGGTCTCACAGAGTCTTGTGTGGGATAAAATGCAATTTGTGTATTACATTAAAAAAGTAAATCAAGAATAATGACAGGCTGTGCACAAAATAAATATTTTAAACTAGAAAACAGTCACCACATCACGATTAATGTATCAAATTACCGATACAAAATACAGTCACTACACTTTCAATAAATCCTGCAAAACACTTTGAGACGTCCTCCTGACATGAAAAGCGATAAATCAAATGCAAGGATTATTACAAATAAGTAAAAGCATTGGTCAAAGATATCCAAATGCAATGAGATATACCACAAACAAAATCATACCTTTGCTTATGACTGATGTTCATTGAATGACTTTCCAGTTTGACAGAGACATGTTGTCTGGGCGGTAATAATGATCGGCAATAAATATTTTCAGGTGAAGACAAATCAGAAATGGATTCCACAAAATGATCCTGGTCCTCGTCATGAATTGTGGTATCTACCTTCTCCTCAAAACATTCACCAATACTTTGCTGACATTCCTGGTCCTCTGACGCAAATAAATTTGTTTCCTCAAATTTAGAATTGCAAGCCTGGTCATTGTGGTCCTCAGATGCGATTTCATATGATTCATGATCAGTACTGGTACTTCCAGTTGTGACATCATTAACGCTATACTTTATACCTCCTTCATCAACCTAAGAGTTTAAGAAGAAATGGAGATGCCATTAATACATTAATAGCAACAAATGCAAGAACTAAAAGTGAAGTTCATTCTGTAACACAACTTAACGCGGACCAATTTCCAATATTGTCAATAACTGATCCTCAACTCTTCAGATGCATCTCAAGATAGACCTTCTGTGAACTAATGTGAACTGTGAGCTAACCTCCCTCCACCCAGAAACTCAGACTCCATGTCCTCGGATCTCCTATTTCATCAACGGTGGCTGAGCTTTTACCCAATACGTCTCTGCTCCGGGGAATTCCTTGCCAAAATCTCTCAGTCTTGCAGTCTGCTTTTCTGCTTTCAGGACCCTCCTAAAAACCTACCTCTCTGACCATGCTTTCAGTCACCTCCCTCCTGACCTTCCTCCCACCTTGCTCATACCATCCCTGTGAAATGCTTCAAGACATTATTCAACATGAAAATTGCCATACAAGTGTAACCATAGGAACAGGAGTAGGCCATTCAGCCCCTCGAGCCTGTTCCAACATTCTATTAGTTCATGGCTGAACTCCAAATACTTACCCTTGCCCCATTTCCCTTGATGCCCTTACCTAATAAAAATCTATCCACCTCAGTCTTGAAAATTTGAATGGATCCAGCATCTACAGCCTTTTGGCAGAGAGAGTCTCAGATTTACACTACCTTTTGCATGAAAATATAACATGTAAATGTAACCTAGTCATTGTAACTTAATTATTTAGCAATTTAGGACCTTCCTTTGGAAATAGGGCACAACGATTTCAGCAGGTCTTACCTTATCTACCACCATACAATTGGCATAAATCTCTTCTCTGCCATTCAGCATTGAAGAAAGCTTTCCTGCAGACAGATAGGTAGACGGGTTTGAATTAGCTTTCTTGAAAGAGTCTTCCAAAGAATTTTTGCACCCTGGAATACAGACAAAAGCAAATGGTTCAAATTCAGTAACTGATGGGTAATCACTTTGTCAATCATTCTTAGTGAGGAGAAGACAAGGTTTGGCAGGGACCTAAGATCTAAGATTGAGAGATAAGTTTACCCAGACTCAGTGCAAAAAAGCTTTAGCCTTATTAACCTACAAACAACACATCATTATGACAGCAGTACCAACTCCAGAAAACAGTTCAGAAACCAGACCATTTAAAAAATGAGATATCACAGCCTGTATCCTGATAGCGCTAGAAGCGTCTTGGGCTCAAATTTAGTTCAAGTTTAGTTGTGGAGTCCTGTAGCTCAGTGGTTAGAGCACTCGCCTTCCAAGTGAGACACCTGGGTTCAATTCCAGGGAGGGCGAAACCATGGGCAAGTTTCCTTACACCACACGCCTAATAATAATCCCTCCAAAAAAACGAAAACAATAATTGGTCATATTCAACCCCCGACTGTTTGTGGGACACTGCTGTGCACAATTGGCTGCCACGTTTCACCCACAAATATACAGTCAATTCACTTTACAGTATATTCTGTGAAACACTTTGAGAAGTCTAGAAGATGTGAAAAGCGCTATATCAAATGCAAGGATTATTATTATAACTCATTGGCTCTGCGGTCTATCCAGCTAAAATTCCCCTCCAGTTACAAATTCCTGCCCACAGCTGATGATTCAGTTAGTAATCCCAGTGCCCAGTATGAAACTTGCTGTACTGACCAGCAAGCTTCCAGGTTGGTTCAGCTTGTGCTGAGCCGACTCATAACTTTCCTCATTAACTGCGTAACATCCTCTTTCTACACACAGCTAGGTTAGTGATTCTGCTGATGATAAATCTGGTATGCATTTACAAACCTATATATGTTTACAGTATAGTGACTAGTCAAAACTGGCAGTACTGCCAGCAGGGGGTCAGTAAATAAGAGAAATCTGGCGGAAACCCATCTTTGCAGAGGAGGCACCAATGGACTGAACGGTTCATTCTTGTTGGTATATTTATCATTATCAGCAGGTTCAACATGTTGCTAGTGCTGCTCATGGCCACATGGGAGGGAAAAAATCACAGCAAACATGCCTTGTGTTTAATTTTCCCATCTTATCTTTTTCACTTAAAGCAATGACTCACTGTTGTGGTATGGTACGGAGGGTGCCAGCACTCTTCCAATAACTCACCCAAAGGGGCATAGTTCATGCATCACCAAAAGCAGGTTGTTTGACCTGAAAACATCACAGGCGAGAATGATCTGTTCTCATCTGAAATCCACACGAGGGACACTGGATAGTGATTAGAAAAAAAGGATTTAGGCTGATCTTTCTCTGCATGGGGACACTGAGGCCAATGACAGCATCCCAGCACTGATCTGCCTTGGATCAAATAACTCAACGCAGAGAATTAATTTGGCAGCTATATATGAAGAATTGAGATTTACAAATCTTATCCAAAAGGAATGAGATGTGATGGTTAAAATTGTAGACCAGATACCCTCATGTCTTGCAGGGAAAATGCCATAAATGCTCATCTAATGAACACAGAGACGATAAGTAGTTAGTGTGGATTTTAAATAAATAGTTCATGCCTCACAAAGCGACTGGAATTCTTCGAGGAGGTAACTGAAAAATAATTTACTTTGATTTTCCAGAAGGCTGTTGACAATTTTCACATACAAGGCTTTTAAAGGTTAATGGAACAGGCTTATGGAATTAATGGCAATTTAGACGGCTGGATTGAAAGCTAGCTTAGAAATATAAAGCAGAAAAAGATGCTAAATGGAAAACGCTCCATGGGGGGAGCTTGAAGGAGGACTGATCTTAGAGTCCTGCTGTTCACACTGTTTATAACCGATCCAGAGAACACTTGTAATATGGTAATATTTCCCAATAATGTCAAGTATGTGGGCCCGTGTCAAAAGAAAGGAAGATAAAAGTTGTTAGTCGATTGGCAGATTACTTTTCCGGGGGTAATAGTCTCTTCAAAAAAAAATAATGATAATTTTGTCACTCAACCCACAACTGTTTGTGGAACACTGCTGTGCACAATTGGCTGCTATGTTTCGCCCACAAAACATAGTCAATTCACTTTACAGTATATTCTGTGAAGCACTTTGAGACATCTGGGAGACATGATAAGGACTATATCAAATGCAAGGATTATTATTATTATTACTACAAACAGCATTCAAAGAGTTCTGCAGCAATTAAGCAAATTGGTAAGGAATGATAAACAGAATTCAATATAGATAGGCAAGATAATGCATATTGTGAAAGGAAATACGAGTCATGTGTACACAATGAAGGGATATCTATTAGAAAAATTGGGAAAGGAAAAGGATTTGGGTGATTATTGATCATTTGCTAAGTTTTCAATTAAAGTTTGCAGGCACAGCAGAGACAATGAATTACTTCTCGACATTAGCCTAATTAAAATTTGCTGATATTGATAAGTTACGTGAACAGGAGATGAATACAGTGAGGATAAATAGAATTTAATACTGCTTTATGAGGTTGTGTCTGTCTCTGGAAGCAAATCACAATGAAACAAAGGTTTTCCCGGCACTGAATTGAAGTGTATTTCCCAGCCTTTGATACCATTATTTAAGAATTGTAATTTGCAAAGTTTCAAATGGTTTTGAACAATATTTAATATCATCACATAATTTACCCAATAATGTTAGATGTTTCCACTAACGCTCTCTGGAAATGTAAATGAAAACTCAGAATGTGGCAACACGTCAGTTGGCTGTCATAATTTGAGCTTCCAGAACCACAATGAAAAAGTAATATAAGAAGATCTGCACCAATTAATCAAATGGGCAGATGGACTCTTGTGAATCTTTTGTTACATCTATAATAATAATAATAATAATAATCCTTGCATTTGATATAGCGCTTTTCACGTCGGGAGGACGTCCCAAAGCGCTTCACAGAATAGACTGTAAAGTGAATTGACTGTATATTTGTGGGCGAACGCGGCAGCCAATTGCGCACAGCAATGTCCACAAACAGTCGTAGATTGAAAATGACCAATTTATTATTGTTTTTGTTTTTTGGAGGGATTATTATTAGGCGTGTGGAGTAAGGAAACTTGCCCAAGGTTTCGCCCTCTGCCTGGAATTGAACTCAGGTCTCTCACTTGCAAAGCGAGTGCTCTAACCACTGAGCTACAGGACTCCACTATGAAGGAAGCAGGCTTAACAGACAAATGCCTGGTCTCATTTCACGAGTTCCCATATTAAGAGACAACTCAAAGCTCAATCTCAAAAAGTGAAGTATTATTTATACCAAATTCCAATTGGTTAGCTCCTCATTAGATTGCTTGTTAGACTGTTTGCTCGGGTCAGCTGTTGTGCTGTCCAAGTCGTCCTTCTACTCCAGGATAATCCTGTAGGCGAAGAACAACCCCAGGCTACTGTTTTCCACCACAACCCGACTCCTCCGTCCCCCCCGCCACCCCGCGCAGGTCATCTCCTCCAACCTTCACTGCGAGGAGATGCTGGATTTCCTTGAATCCAAGATCAAGGGAATCCGCTCCGCGGTCACTTCCCCTCCAACATCCACCAAACCCCCACCCCCTCACTCCGACTGCTACCCATCCTCCCCTACTCACTTTTGTACCCGTTTCCCCACCCTCTGTCACCAAACTCATCCTATCCCTGAAACCAACCACCTGCTCCCTTGACCCCATCCCCACTCCACTCCTTATCTCCCAGCTCCACTTTCTTGCCCCACATATCACCGACATTGTCAACCTGTCCCTCTCCTCTGGCTCTGTCCCCATTCCCTTAAAAACTGCCACCATCACGCCCACCCTGAAAAAACCCTCCCTTGATGCGTCGCAGCTATCAAGCTACCGGCCCATCTCCAACCTCCCCTTTCTCTCCAAGGTCCTGGAAAGAGTTGTCGCCTCCCAACTGCGCTCTTTCCTTTCCACCCATTCACTTTTCGAACCCCTTCAGTCAGGTTTCCGTGCTGCCCATAGCACAGAAACTGCCCTGGTCAAGGTCACCAATGATATCCTGACCATCTGTGACCAGGGCTCCCTCTGCCTCCTCGTCCTCCTCGACCTATCGGCAGCATTCGATACGGTCGACCACGCTATCCTACTCCACCGCTTGTCCTCCCACCTCAACCTTCAAGGCACTGTCCTTGAGTGGTTTAGGTCGTACCTTTCTCACCGTCTTCACTTTGTCTCGACAAATGGCTTCTCCTCCACCCCCGCACTGTCTCATGTGGTGTCCCTCAGGGCTCTGTCCTCGGTCCCCTCCTCTTCACCCTCTATATGCTCCCCCTTGGTGACATCATCCGCAGACATGGAGTTAACTTCCACATGTATGCGGATGACACCCAACTCTACCTTTCCTCCTCTACTCTCAACTCCACGACCACCGATGTCCTGACAGCTGCCTGTCCGACATCGAGTCCTGGACGAGAGACAACTTTCTTCAGCTCAACGTGCGAAAAACCGAGGCCCTCCTGATTGGCTCACGTCAGCGCCTCCGCACCTCAGGCTCCGACACCATCAGCATCCAAGGCTGCACTCTCCACCTCTCAAAGCCAGTCAGGAACCTCGGCGTTTTGTTCGACCCTGAGCTGTCCTTTCTCCCTCACATCCGCACCACAACTGGCACCGCCTTCCATCACCTCCGGAACATCGCCAGACTACGGCACTACCTCACCCCTCACGCTGCTGAAACCCTGGTTCACGCCTTTGTCACCTCAAGGCTGGACTATGGGAACTCTCTCCTCGCCGGCCTTCCCGCCACCTCCCTCCACAAGCTGCAGGTCATTCAGAACTCTGCAGCTCGTGTACTGTCCCGCACCAGGCTTCGGGACCACATCACTCCCACCCTCGCTCGCCTCCACTGGCTCCCCATCCCCCAGAGGATTGATTTCAAGATCCTCATCCTCACCTACAAGGCCATTCACGGCCTTGCTCCCTCCTACCTCTCCAACCTACTATCCCCCTACCTACCTGCCCGTACCCTCCGTTCCTCCGGCTCCGGTCTGCTCCACGTCCCCCGCCCCAACCGCCCTACAATCGGTGGTCGGGCCTTCAGCCTCTCAGCCCCGAGGCTCTGGAACTCTATCCCCCAGTGCCTTCGCCTTGCTTCCTCCCTCTCCTCCTTCAAGGCCGGTCTCAAAACCTTTCTCTTTGACCGAGCCTTCAGCTCCCCTCTCGACTCTCTTCCCCCTCCTCGCTCCCTCCCTTCCCTCCCCTCACCCTGACCATTTCCCCCCTCCTCGCTCCCCTCCCTTCCCTCCCCTCACCCTGACCATTTGCCCCCCTGCTCGGGTCATGACCCAACTGTGCAGCGCCTTGGGACGTCCTCCTGACGTGAAAGGCGCTTTATAAATGGAATCTTGTTGTTGTTGTTGTTGTGCTTGCCTACAACGTCTACTCCATTTATTAGCAATTATTATGTAGAGCGTCTTGAGATAGTTATTTTGATATATAAGGCACTATACAAGTTCAAGTTGTCGCTGTATTCTTTCTGTAACTGTTGAATAAATGTCAACTGGTTTAATTTTGGGTTACTATCTTGTATATATTCTGAGAACTACATTTCACTCCCACCCCTTGACAGACACATACATAGAACAGGTGCAGATTTCAGGGATTCAGTGGAGTGGAGAAATCACAACTGGTAACTCATCAGTTTTAAGCAAGCAGCACAGAGCAACGCTTCAAAGACTTTGTATTTTAATAAAATGTATGCAGTTAATTAAAATCTCATCAACCAAACCAGCTGCTATAGAAGAAACCGATTACTCATCCGAAGAATCCTATTACAGTCAAGATGTACTAAACATCTATTATATATTGGCAATTCAAGAAGTGTGCTGCTCAAGAATAAAATTCCAAGAATTGCTCATGTACACGTTTTGTTTCTCTCCCCAATTTTCAGGAGATAATGAATCAGGTTAAGGTACAGTTCCCCAGATCCTAGCCCCTTCCAGTACCTCATCCAAGCAGTCATTCTTTAAGTGCAAGTCTAAACCACGAGCTTTGGTAGGCTTCCTAATCCAGGTGTATTTAGCCTAATTGTCAAATTCTGCACAAGACTGGGGATCCTATACCATCCATCAAAGTCACAGTTACTGCAGCTGGTTCATCATTGCAGGGTAAACATGCTATATTCAACCACTGGCACCGAGAGCTTGAAATTTCTCACGGGCTCAGAGTTAAGATTATTGTATTAACAATTACGTTGTCCATAATTTGAGAAAATGCTTAACTTCAGTCTCAACTTAGAGGCTGGTTTTCTGTAATTATTAAAAGCTGGTCGCTCTAGAAAGTTGTGAAACAAATAACATAATATACACACATATAACCCTCACCAGTCAGATTCAAAGTTTAAAAAACAATAATAATCCTTGCATTTGATATAGTGTCTTATCACATCTTCGAGACGTCTTAAAGCGCTTCACAGGATACACTGTAAAGTGTAGTGACTGTATGTTTTGTGGGAGAAACTCAGCAGGCAATTGTGAACAGCAGTGTCGCACAAGCAGTCATAGATTGAGTAAATTAGATTGTAAATAAAGTTTACATACATTGTTATCACCAAATATTCAGGGAAATAACATTCAGAATATTGATCTAAAATACTCAATGGGGTCATTCACTGTAAAATTACAATTCTGTATCTTGTAACCACACGGTATACATATTACAATAAAGTGTTTAGAATTTCTAATAAACTTCTGATATTTAATAGTCATAAATTCTACAAACGTTATTGGAGAGCTTAAGTGCTACTCAATATCATTTAATTAGTATAACAATCATACTATTGTTGTGTCCGATTAGACATAATACTATCGGAAGTCTTAAAGCGTGCAGTTGAAGCAAGTTCTTCCTCAGATCCTACAAGTACATCTGTAAGGCCTGGCAAGATGCAATTGATTTTCAGTTCTGCAATGGTTTTGTGGTAATGCAGGTTGCTGTTACATATTGTCAACAGGCTCCATATAGAACCCTCTATATATGCAGTCTGCTACAGCCATCTAGTGGCAACAAGATGGTTCAACACTTGTGAAAAGAGGACCGATAATGCAAGGCATCAAATCAGTCTTTTGCATTCAACACAGTTGATATAAATTGTTATCACCAAATATTCAGGGAAATAACATTCAGAGTATTGATCTAAAATACTCAATGGGCTCATTCACTGCAAAATTACAATCTTGTACCTTGTATCATTGGTACCTCAGTGAAGCACAATGAACAATTACCACAAGTTAGTTTTGTAAACACATATTTTAGTAAATAATAATAATAATAATAATCCTTGCATTTGATATAGCGCTTTTCACGTCAGGAGGACGTCCCAAAGCGCTTCACAGAACACACTGTAAAGTGAATTGACTGTATATTTGTGGGCGAACGCGGCAGCCAATTGCGCACAGCAATGTCCCACAAACAGTCGTAGATTGAAAATGACCAATTTAATTATTGTTTTTGGTTTTTTGAAGGGATTATTATTAGGCGTGTGGAGTAAGGAAACTTGCCCAAGGTTTCGCCCTGCCTGGAATTGAACTCAGGTCTCTCACTTGCAAAGCGAGTGCTCTAACCACTGAGCTACAGGACTCCACTATGAAGGAAGCAGGCTTAACAGACAAATGCCTGGTCTCATTTCACGAGTTCCCATATTAAGAGACAACTCAAAGCTCAATCTCAAAAAGTGAAGTATTATTTATACCAAATTCCAATTGGTTAGCTCCTCATTAGATTGCTTGTTAGACTGTTTGCTCGGGTCAGCTGTTGTGCTGTCCAAGTCGTCCTTCTACTCCAGGATAATCCTGTAGGCGAAGAACAACCCCAGGCTACTGTTTTCCACCACAACCCGACTCCTCCGTCCCCCCGCCACCCCGCGCAGGTCATCTCCTCCAACCTTCACTGCGAGGAGATGCTGGATTTCCTTGAATCCAAGATCAAGGGAATTCGCTCCGCGGTCACTTCCCCTCCAACATCCACCAACTCCCCACCCCCTCACTCCGACTGCTACCCATCCTCCCCTACTCACTTTTGTACCCGTTTCCCCACCCTCTGTCACCAAACTCATCCTATCCCTGAAACCAACCACCTGCTCCCTTGACCCCATCCCCACTCCACTCCTTATCTCCCAGCTCCACTTCCTTGCCCCACATATCACCGACATTGTCAACCTGTCCCTCTCCTCTGACTCTGTCCCCATTCCCTTAAAAACTGCCACCATCACGCCCACCCTGAAAAAACCCTCCTTTGATGCGTCGCAGCTATCAAGCTACCGGCCCATCTCCAACCTCCCCTTTCTCTCCAAGGTCCTGGAAAGAGTTGTCGCCTCCCAACTGCGCTCTTTCCTTTCCACCCATTCACTTTTCGAACCCCTTCAGTCAGGTTTCCGTGCTGCCCATAGCACAGAAACTGCCCTGGTCAAGGTCACCAATGATATCCTGACCATCTGTGACCAGGGCTCCCTCTGCCTCCTCGTCCTCCTCGACCTATCGGCAGCATTCGATACGGTCGACCACGCTATCCTACTCCACCGCTTGTCCTCCCACCTCAACCTTCAAGGCACTGTCCTTGAGTGGTTTAGGTCGTACCTTTCTCACCGTCTTCACTTTGTCTCGACAAATGGCTTCTCCTCCACCCCCCGCACTGTCTCATGTGGTGTCCCTCAGGGCTCTGTCCTCGGTCCCCTCCTCTTCACCCTCTATATGCTCCCCCTTGGTGACATCATCCGCAGACATGGAGTTAACTTCCACATGTATGCGGATGACACCCAACTCTACCTTTCCTCCTCTACTCTCAACTCCACGACCACCGATGTCCTGACAGCTGCCTGTCCGACATCGAGTCCTGGACGAGAGACAACTTTCTTCAGCTCAACGTGCGAAAAACCGAGGCCCTCCTGATTGGCTCGCATCAGCGCCTCCGCACCTCAGCGGCTGACACCATCAGCATCCAAGGCTGCACTCTCCACCTCTCAAAGCCAGTCAGGAACCTCGGCGTTTTGTTCGACCCTGAGCTGTCCTTTCTCCCTCACATCCGCACCACAACTGGCACCGCCTTCCATCACCTCCGGAACATCGCCAGACTACGGCACTACCTCACCCCTCACGCTGCTGAAACCCTGGTTCACGCCTTTGTCACCTCAAGGCTGGACTATGGGAACTCTCTCCTCGCCGGCCTTCCCGCCACCTCCCTCCACAAGCTGCAGGTCATTCAGAACTCTGCAGCTCGTGTACTGTCCCGCACCAGGCTTCGGGACCACATCACTCCCACCCTCGCTCGCCTCCACTGGCTCCCCATCCCCCAGAGGATTGATTTCAAGATCCTTCATCCTCACCTACAAGGCCATTCACGGCCTTGCTCCCTCCTACCTCTCCGACCTACTATCCCCCTACCTACCTGCCCGTACCCTCCGTTCCTCCGGCTCCGGTCTGCTCCACGTCCCCTCGCCCTGCCTGGAATTGAACTCAGGTCTCTCACTTGCAAAGCGAGTGCTCTAACCACTGAGCTACAGGACTCCACAAATGTAACTTATAAAATCCCTTTTCAAACAAAAATTCCATCTTGGATTTCCATTTTGTCAGACAGCTGTGGACTTGCTGGTGGTGGTACATGGTGGACAAAGCTCTTCCTATATACTGTTACTCTCTGAACAAACTAAACCACAGCGATACCTGTAGATTTAGATCTCACTGATCCCTCCTCCAAGGAGCAGCCTGGGTTAGAACTCAGTCACAAAGCTTCCTTTATACTAAAGATGCATTTTTCCCCCAGAATTTGCAGCTGAAGCACTTTAGGGAAATGAATGTAAACAGTGAGAAGTTATTTCCTCCAGTCACGTGCTGGTATAAGTACTTAGGTTCAGTTGATTCCTTGTGCCAATCTGGACGGGAAGCCTTGGCCAGGGGAATGATATACTATAGTTACAATGGGATCTAATTTGTTAAAACTGTTTGCAGATACAAGCACATATGGATGTAATGCATAGCAGCATTTGAGCAATCTGTGGTGCAAGTGAATATGCCCACATTCAGAACAAGCAGCCAAGGAAAAAGAGCACGTGATAATGATCTGAAACGTTGATACGACTTCAATCAGCATTTAAAGGTGACTGCAGCTTTTACAGCTTTAGATGCCATATTGCAGTGTATGGAAATGGGAATTTGTTCTCATAGTTCTATACAATTTTGTTCACTTTTGTGTAAGGCCCAATCGAATCAAAGGAGTGACAGGAGACTGATCTTATTACAGTGTCCAAAGAGAGTACAAATCATTTATTCATAAGATGAATAAGTACGTAATGGCGATAGTAGCAGGTCAGAAAACAACAAATTGTATTTACATCTTATTTTATAATTATTTTACATTTTATAAAATAAAATTAATGGTTTTCATTTTATTTCATTTTTTAATTATAAAATAAAATTATTTATTTTATAAAATGTAAGTTGACCACTCGTTGCAGCATCATATCATTGCTATTTTGCTTCCAAGTAAATTGAAGCACTGTACTTCTTCAAATACGTTTTCAAATAGAGGGCAGTAAGAATGTGGAATGCATGTCACAAAACCATAGATCCAGAATTGACTGGGTTGCTTAATAGGGAGACGGACAGATAAACAGTCAATAAGCAAGGGTATTAAAGAAAATAAAGAACAAATGGGGAAATAAGATTTTAAAAAATAGTCAGGAGCTATTACAGCTATCTACTGGCTGAATGGCCACCACTTGTTCCTATGAACACTCAGAGGATAATGTGAAACATCCATCAAAGAAACTAATGAGGATGGAAGTCTTTGGAAGAGATGTAATGATAGGTGTAGAGGAGACCAACTTGGGAGAAGATCCCATAAACCTAAAAACATATGCCCCATTTTCTGCTACTGTAATGCATCATCAAGACTGGTTGTGATTCAGTCACAATCTCACCTTTTGAAGGAGCTCTTCAAAAGGTGAGATGTAAAATCTTGATAATTTATTAAGCTGTGGTTTGATGGCCTGCTACCTTCATTCTGATGGTATGAACCCGAAACACAGTGCTGTGCTCTCAGAAGTCTATGTGCTAAAAGGCACATTTAGATCTCCCAAATGGCCAATTGATCTGTAGGACCATTTCTCTGAACACCAGACTTCTCAGTTTGAATTCCCATCAGAAGACCTTTAACACAATTACAAACAGACAGATGGGACCTCGATTTAATTTCTCATCCAAAGGACAATATCTCTGACAAGGCGCTGTTCTCCCACTACTTCACTTGAGTGTCAGCTTTAGACTACAAGTCCCAACATGGGGTTTGAACACAGAATCTTCCGAAGTAAAGGTGCGAGCGCTACTAAATGAGGCATTCAACACCATCACTGCCACAACGCAACAGCAAAGTGTGGCACTTGGTTAGCCTGCAAAAAGCCTTTGGCACACTTAGAAGGCAGGTGCCCTGTGGACTTGCAGCCAGCTTCATTGCAGACCCAGATGCTCCTCTCCTGCTAAAGAAATGGTCGGCTTTCAGGCAGTCACTTCCCCTTTGATGCTATATTGGCAACAACTTGAAAATCGACCACTTTTTACCATGGGAAGCTGGTTGTCTTTTCCATGCATTTGCAGTGAATGCAGAAGCGCTGACTAATGAAAGCGCTATTGTAGGTTGGGATTTTATGGACTCCAAAAACTGATTTATAACAGTATTTGCTTCTATATGCTTAAAGCAAGTGGGGTATCATTTACATGGTTAATAACATCTCCATTTGTTTGCTAGTGTGTATTAAACATAATTAACTGCAATTCACATCCCAACAACATATGCTATTTTTGGCAACTGAACAAAGTTTGCGTCACTCCCACATTCTGAATTTATGGCGCACAATATTCGGGGCAGAACGGCAAAGTTACAGAGTTAGAAACTTACAATATGACACCAGTGCACAGCCTACATTCTAACACTGGCTCCTAGGCCCTCATGATACCTTGTCTAAAGTCCTAACTGGAGAACACAATTTTGGTTCTTTACCGATGAGAACTTATGTATTTTATCTCACTGCAGAGGACAAGCTGCCTGATAACAGGATAACAGGTAACTGACAGCTAGTCAATACCATCATTTCCACCCTTATGCATTTTACGAGACCTCAAAAACCACTTCAAAATCATAACCTTGAAATGCACACACTATTTTACTCGCAACATTTTTCTCAGGTGTAATGAATGCCTGTAGAATAGAATAGAACTTTAGAATAGCCTGTTGCTTTCAAGACAAATAGAACATACACTTATGAACTTGTAATAATGAGACAATAGCTACTTTAGTAGAATTTTGCAAGAATATTAATAATGACTGATTGAATTTCATTGTATTTACAGCAGTTATAAACAGTAGAAAAACTGTTTTGCATAACTCCCCATTAAGTTTTAATTGTTATTTCTGGTTTTCTTGAGCTAACGAAGTCGCTAACAGTTACCAGTCTGAGAGTTAGTGGGCAATGCACATTACTGCAATGTCACATACAGCAATCTTTTTGTTCTCTTTACCTTCTTACATCACTAGCACAGACTAAGAATTCTGGCTGCCAGCGAGTGTGCAGCAAATGTTAACCCGTTCCACCCCATACTCAGCCAAAGTCGTACCTTCCAGCTTAAAAGGCACAATTATACATCCAGTGTTACAGGCGATACATTTTCCTCTCAAATCAAATCATTCCTGATGCATTTCAGTGGACCTACTTGAATCACAGTAATTAATTATCTAAGAAAACTACTATTTTTGCTATCCACTGTAAACAGGAAGGCATGTAAAACAGTGAGATCAACAAACAGAGTAGAGGTGAGTCATAAATATCCACCACAATTATTTAATTTTTGCTGCAAACACTTTAAAATCAAATATTTTGGGTTTAAACAGAGTTCACTAACTAACATATGGAGTGACACTGTCCGCAGCACTGCTGAGAAAGAAACTACATGTTGTGCATCACATAACAATGAAGACTTTCCTTTTCAAATTGCAATATTAGGTAATTTTAAGATGCAATCCACCCCTCCCCCACCCAACCAAGAAAATAACAACAAGGCATTGTAATATTTCTACCTTGCTTGGATGCCCTGCGTCGAATCCTCATCTTAGGAAAAGATGGCCAAGAGTAATTGAAAGGTGAATCGGAGTCTGAATCCATTACGGGGGCTTTAAACAAGCACGCCAGATTAAACAGACATACTGCAACAAGGACTGTTCTGTGCACGGAAACAATTCAAGTCTAACAGTGATGTAAACTAAAAGAAGGAAGGAGGCTGGGATCAGATTGCCCTGCAACCCAGGGGAGGGTACAGCAGTAAAATGTTTGGTCTCTTCAAGCGATCAGGCATGTAGATGAGCTGCAAACAACAAGGCAGGGCTTTGAACGTAAAAAGGGAAACTTAAGAGCAAAGTTGCACCCACTAGTCGTGTGTATTTGAAAGGTCAGCGAAAGCCAATGAATCATTAACTCACCTTTTCATTTCTATGCAAATGCACCAGTGGAGTTTTGCCCCAGGAGAGCGAGCATGAATCAGAAACAAAATAGAAACAGCCCTCCCACCCAAAACTAAACACAAGGCCTTCAGTGGGTATAACAGTCTCCTACTCTCCCCCCCACTTCCCCCACCTCACCCCTCCCAACTTTCATCATTTACCCTCAAGTAAGCCATCAAAATTTACGTAACTGTTTTCTCTCCGTTGACCAACCAGCAGAAAGTTCAGGGCAGGAGCCACACAATGCACAAACAATCTCAGCCTTCCACTGTGGCTGGTGCTTGCCACAGACCGTTCAGATCCTCCGTCAAGCTACACGCACTGCAGCCGCGCTCGCAAACACTGGCAGGCACAGAGAGCAGGCAGCTGAGAAAGCAAGATAACACCTCCGCGGAGAGACAGGCTACTCGGCAAACGGTCAATCTGCAAAAGTCCACATGCTTATCTCTTCAGGCCAAAGCAGCGAGCAGCTAAACTGTAAAGAGATTAAAAACTTTTTTTTGCTTTTAGCTGCTATCTCGATAAAACTTGTTAGTACTAAGAAACAACCTTTTTTTTCCTCTCTCAGATTAGTCATCAAATCATTGGGCACTGTCGGATTTTATAAGTCTGGCACCTTAACAGCACCAGTCTAACCTCTCAGCTATGCACAATAGAGCCAGTGACCGATTTACAACAAATCCTCCATTCTTACACAGTCTCCCCGAACAACTCGCAGGCAATTAGTATTCAGCAAGGATTTGTTACCCCTCCCCTAACATTTCTTAATACAGTTTCTTGTGTATGTGTATGTGCCTAAACATAGTCAGACACTAGTGACTGCAGATTAACTTGTTCACTGTTTGTTAAACTTGACACGGTTTATTTTTTTTAAACACACAAAAAAGTAATTGTGGTGAATGTAGTTGGAGAAGCAGAGCAAAGAGGGAGAGTGAAAGTGCAGATCAGCTTAAATGTCAGCGTTGCAAGACTGACATTTGAGCTTGTTAACATTCCTCACTTCAGTTCAATTATTGTTCAACCCACTGAGGCCTACAGTAGCATTTCTGTCCCAAGCTGAAATTATTCATTAGTTAGCAGTTTTTACACTTTACACACAGAGCAAGCTTCATGCATTTCAAAGTTAACTTAAGATGCAAAGTCCGACAAAGTCCATTGTACTGACTTGAAAGATCTCCAAGGGCAAAAATATTTACACATTACAACAACAACAAAATTACATTTGTATAGCGCTTTTCACATCGGGAGAATGTCCCAAGGTGCTGGACAATCAGAGTTTCGGACCAGAGCTGGGGATTGGGATCGGAGAGGGTGGAGGGCAGAGGGGGAAGAACGGTGATCGAAAGCATGGTCGAAGAGGAGGGTCTTGAGTTGGAGAATTACACCAGAGAATGGAGACACAGGCCCTTAATGTAACTTACAAGATCACAAAATCTGTGTGCTTGGATAATAACATTCTACGTCGCTAATCAACTGACCACTGATGACACTTTATCCACGAGCTTTGTGAAAACCCTTCAGTCGGTAAGAAATGGACTTCATGTTGTTAATGTGGTTGTGAATATAAGTGGGTTTTCCATCATTAATTGCAATGCTACAAAGGGGCAGAAGTCTTCAAGTTTCCAAAAGAATAACAGATGGTCCATCAGAATCACTTAAAGAGCCATTCACATACGTATGAACCTTACAGAGGCAGACCAGGTAGTCAGATCCCCTTCATTGGAAAAAACTAAACCTTGTGTGACCTTCACCTATACTCGGTAAAAGAATATCTTGTAAATAACTAAACCAAGGATTTCAGACACAGCTTATTCCATTTACATGCCCAAGACTGGTTAACCAACAAACAGCCTGTATCAAGCAAATCAGATTTTATTTTACAAAAAAAACTCTCAACCATTTCTATAGAAACTAGTTCTGTTAAAAACACAGAATACGTCATAATTAGCATGTTTATAAGCTCAGCACTGCAGTACGCACCATATTCAGTGATGTGGTCTCATTCATACTCATAACCAACCTCAGAGAACTATTGCAAATACACATAAAGTGTATTTGCAATAGTTGCAAATCACACACAATCACACGCATACGCACATCATACACATGCATGCACACATACATACATTTGCATACATTTCACGCATGCCCCACACCATACCCCATACACAGGCACACATGTGCATACACACAGGCACACCACAGACACGTACACCACCTTTGCACAGAAACAAATATTGGTGTGCAACTTGATTTGTTTAATAACCCCATTTTAAGATGGTACTACAGCAGAATTGAGTCACTATGGGATGAGGGAAGCAGTGGACAGAGTGACTGGATTGACACAGATGTCATTTTATGCAGTGAGGATCCTAGTTCTAACCAGTCAGTGTTAGTCAGACCTATCACCTGAGGGTATTTTTTTGGTCAGCACGGTGACCGACATGAGCGAAACTCCATCAGCTTACTTAAGAACATACAAACAAGTTTATGAAGTGTTTTGATAAACAGACATCTCCATCGTGAAACTTCTGCCACCAGGATGCTGAGCGACCCATTTCCCCCTTTTCACTGCAAATCCACTGCTTGGTCATGGACCTCGCAAATGAGCTCAAAACAATGAAGGACAACTGTTCAGATGGATGTCTTATACCCACAAGTTTAATCTACATTGGTACTTCAGTATGTTAATTTCCCTTCAACAATAAAGTATCGCGCTTCTCAGAGTGATCTCAAAGGATAGTATGCAATATGTCCACTATAACCCCCAGACACCACTCAAATCAATAACTGGGATGAATGCTCTTTGTATCTTTCAATTGATACCTTCAACAGTAATCCAAATCAATAGCACCAACACTTGTTAGTAAATAAAGGAACAAGTGTGCAATGGAACACAATTTGCAGTTATACAGCACCTTCCACATAAAGTAATGACTCGGAGCTCGTTTAGAGAATCCGTGATAGACATCAAGCTTGGAGGAGAGGGGAGGGGAGTCGAGGATGAATGACAATGCTACAGGTCTGGGATGAATGACAATGCTACTTTCTGAACATGAGCATCTAGGTTTTCTTTTTAAAATCACACGTCAGAAATGGATCTCAACCTCCTCTCAAGCCGAGCACATCTCCATGTCTTTCCCTCTCCCCCCCTCCCTTCCATACCACCTAGTGTGGTTGAGATTGGAAAATCACTAATTGAAGGGGAAGACGCAGATTAGAAAAACATTCAGAAATTAATATTTGAACACTCATAGAGCTCTTCCAGGTTGCTCTGCCTCACTTACGCCCACATCCACTGGAACCATGGCACATCTGTGAAGCATAGTGACTGTGTGTTTTGTATTTCATGATGTGTCATTTCATTACACCCACGTCCACTGGAACCATGGCACATCTGTGAAGCATAGTGACTGTGTGTTTTGTATTTCATGATGTGTCATTTCATTTCATGGAGTCCTGTAGCTTATGGTTAATGTGCTCGCCTCGCAAGTGAGAGGATCCAGGTTCGATTCCCGAGTGGGGCAAAACCTAAGGTAAATTTTCTTACACCACACTTCTAGTTTACCTAGCAGTAAGTAGCAACTCGCTGTTAGTTGGTTGGCGGATTGCTTTCCGGGGGTAATAATCTCCCCAAAAAAGCATTCTCAATCCACAACTGTTTGTTGGACACTGCTGTGCGCAATTGGCCTGACGTTGAACCAGGGGCGGAGGGTCTGGGGGGGAGGGAGGAGGTGACTGTAAGCATGGTCAAAGAAGAAGGTCTTCAGTTATGATCTAAAAGAGGGGAAGGAGGGGGCAAGATCGAGGGATTGGGGGAGAGAGTTCCAAAGCTTCAGAGCGTAGTGGCTGACAGTGCAGCAGCTGATGATGGAGCAGAGGTGACGAGGGACAAGCAGGAGGCCAGAGCCAGCCGAGCAGAGGAAGCGGGTACAGGACAATAAAGAGTTGATGGTGAGCAACTCTGAGACAGTTCCTATTTACATCAAAACATTTTAATGTAAGCTTCACTACCTTTTTAAAAATCAAATAACAGAACATTTTACACTCCAAACTTAAAACCCATTAAAGTCTTTATTCACATCCTGGAAGAAGAGTAGCTGAAAGCAATGTTAGGTCAATTTAACAACAACAACTTGCATTTATATAGCGACTCTTCACACAGGGTAGCATCCCAGAGAGTTTTAACCTCTGGAAAGGCCTTGAAAGTCCTAGTTGTAATAATGTTACTTCATATTACAATTAAGCAAGGATTATGCCCATTTCCTAGGAAGGACAAGCCTTCTCTTGGCAAGATGGCTGGGTTGGATGGCATGTTGAATGATGCTTCCTGAAGTTGATTTTAGACTCAAACCCATGTGTTGAGGAGAGGTGGTTTTGAAAAGGGGGTTTGGCTTATTATAGTTGCTCAGCTCCACTGTTAACATAGCAACATAAGGCAACGCTCTATACACCAACCAAAGCTGGAATTTGAGTAAGAACAGCATGTAGTGGAACAGATAACAAAAAGGTTATTCAGTGCATTTACTGGCAGATGCATAAAAGTAATGAAACTATAAAATACTGTGAAACACATAAACCAAGAGGGGGAAAAAAGGCAATCATGCACTTAAGACTTTTATTACTGCTCCCCCCACACACAAACAATAAAATCAACTGCAAGAATGAGGGCTGGGGAGTCACCACTCAGTTTGAATATTCTGATGGATGAAATGATTTCAATGATTTGCAGTGCCTTAAGTGCTTCAACATTATTGCTGTTTTACTTTAGTTTACGTTTTTTTCAAAAAGACAATATTGTAAACTTAGAGGTGAAAAAATGGTGAGTTTGATTAAAATAAACAGAATACAAACTTTTAAATGTTGTACTTGGTAAGTGAAGAGGCTAGAGAACATTGAAGTCTGTGTCTTCTATCCAGGTATCAACCTGGTTCAGTTGGTAGCACTTTTGCCTCTGTGTCAAAAGATTGTGGGTTCAAGCACCTCCCTTCCCCACATAACAGGACTGAGCTCATAGTTTAGGCTGACACTACAGTGCAGCGCCGAGGGGTGCTGTATCTTCGGAGGTGCCAACCTTTGAATGAGATGTGAAACCGAGGTCTCATCAGGTGGACGTTAAAGATCCCAAGGCACTATTCAGAAAAAAAGTTTCTCCCAAAGTCCTGACCAACAGTTCCTCAGATAAAAGACATTCACTTCATAGCTGTTTGTGGAACATGCTTATAAAATACACACTTGCTTAAAAAACAGTCACTACACTTCAAAGCCCTCCACTGCCTTACTCCTCCCTACCTCTGTGACTTTCTAATCCTCTCTGCCCTCATCCTCCTGTGGAACTCCATCCCAGTTCCTCCACCTCGCCCCCTCCCTTGCCTCCTTCAAGACCCATCTTAAGACCCTCCTCTTCGACCGCGCCTTGGGTCAACCTCCTATTCCTATCCTCCACGCCCTCCTGATCTCAACCACCAGCTTGGGTGCGGATCCCTGACTGTCCAGCGCCTTGGGACATCCTCCTGACGTGAAAGGTGTTATACAAATGTAATTTGTCGTTGTTATTGTTCACAGTAAAATCCTGTAAAGCTTTTTGAGGGGGGAAAAGGCATTATGTCAAATGCAACGATTAAATCAAAAGTACAAGAGTTAATCCACTGAGAACCAACATCAGATGTAAAGTGCCATGTTGGATGCTTGACTTTCTGCTCACAAATGTGTTCTAAACTGCCCAATTCCAAATGCACCTAGTTCTGGGTTAAGTTTGGATCGGTTGTAGGATTCTCGCTTCCAGGTCAAAACGCTGTGTGTTCAAATCCCATGCCAGGATGAGAGCTCACAGAATGCTGCAATGTCAGAGGTGCCATCTTTTGGATGAGACATTAAATAGAGGTCCATGTCTGCCTATTTTTCAGGTGGACATTAAAGATTCCGTTGCACTATTCAAAAAAAGAGAAGGGAGCATTTCCCCGGTGTCTTGGCCAACAATCCTCCAGATTAATTGGTCAGTCACCTCGTGGCTGTTTGTGGGATCAATGCTGGCACAAAGGCTGCCATGTTTGCCTATGAAAAGTCAATATACTTGACAGTAATTATGTGTGAAGCATCAGAGTTGTAGACACTAAAAAATGCAACTCCTTTCTTTCATTTGTTGCATTGCTCTTCAACAGACTGATCACGCATGGCCAGAACAGCACCATTCTCTACAGATCATACACGTCTCTCCTGATCAATCATTGTAGCTAAATGTACGCCAGGGCCATATTAGGACAGGTCGACATCTTTAACAACTGCATCGTTCTCACAGCTCAATACAAATCCCATATTAAAATGTACAAAATTCTAAATATTCTCCAGGTTAATTTATCTAAATCGCCATATCACTGCGGAGGAGGTTTATAGAGTATTATCTTACACATTCCCCTGCATCACAGAACAACTCAGCGGGATGAGCAATGTCACCACTGATGATTTTTCAGGAGTGAGAGAGACAGATAAATCATGAGCCCCTGAGGCATGAGGGAGTTGTGATGATCTTTCATACGGGTGAAAGAGCAGCAGGAACTCATTGCCTCTGGTGAGATATTCTGTTGATTCTACAAGACAGAGAATGATCCCTGGAATCTAAGTTATCCTTGCAATTAATTTTAAATTTCTGCCTCAAACAACAAATATGTATTTGTATTTTTCCGGTGGCATGATCTCACTTTCCTCTGAAGTTATCATAACATAGAGGTAACACGTGCATTGTGATCTGGATCTTATCATGGGTACATTTCTATCTCGTTCGGTGCAAAACTTATTTAAACACCGAATCACACAAACACCGGGTGTGTTTTCAATTTCTAATTAAAGAGATTAGGTACCTACAATCCAGGTCATGCACAGAATATGGTGGATATAGGATGCGACACAATCCACCCCTCTGTGTCGAATACTCCATATAATCAGTGTTCTGTCTTAAGTGCTGTTCCTGAATCTAAACTTTCCATTCACTTTTCCCCTTAACAAGTTCAACATGTGAACCTTTTTTGCAGAGTTTGTGACCAAATTAAACATATTACTGTTCTAGGGTTTAGTTCATTTGCATTTCTTCCTGTCTTCTCCCTGCCAGTGGACAAGTATCTGAATCTGCTCAGCTTGCAATTTTTTCCACCATTCAAAACACAGCTTGTTGCTATGATGGGAGTTATGGTTGGGTGGGTATTCAGCAAAGATGAGATCAAATGAAACAAGATGAGCCAAATGGCAAGGTAAGCTGTAAATTTCTAAATTGGCTGTAGTGTCTTCTTCATCCAAACCAATCTTGTGATCTTATAATTGTTTACATCATAAAGGCCAAAGTATCTGTTTGCTTCAATTTGAACCACATTTCTTTCCTCATTCACCCTCAATGATTGACATACAATTCTCCAGCTGTCACTTTTTAGGAAAGTTCTATTCGCTAATGATCACACCGTGATTTCCTGGGCCTCCTTTCCACAGAAAGCTATTCAGCAGAAGAAAATACCGCTCCTCTGATCCATGTAGCACTTTTGTTGACAGGGAAAAGATTTATTTGGCTCCAGTCAGTAAATTTTGCCAAGCTCTCACAGTCCACTGAAATAATAATCCTTGATATAACTAGCGTCTTTCATATCAGGATGCATCTCAAAGAACTTCACAGGATTTACTGTAAAGTGTATTGACTGCGTGTTTTGTGGACAAACACAGCGGCCAATTTGTGCACAGCCATGTCCCACAAACAGCCAGGAAGTGAATGACTAATTTTATTTGGAGGGGAATTATTGGCCAGAACACCAAAAGAAACTCCTTTCTTTTTTCGAGTAGTGTCATAGCATCTTTAGAAGGAACAGTTGGGCTTCCAATAGTAAACATTATAAAGGTGAATTACAGCAACGTACAAAACTCCTGTTCATAATTCATAGCCTGAACACACTGCACACTTACTAAATGTTTAACTCTGGTACTCGAATTCCACTGTGAATCTTAATTTAGGTTTAATGGAAAATGCTAGCAGAGGACAATTAGTTCAAGCTCCAGGCTGACAAGCAGTTTATAGACAATAGGCTTATTGAAAATGTACATAAAAGTACATCATTTACAATCCAGGGGATGTCCTTTATTTTTGCACTCTAGAATATATCAAATAGATCAGAACTGAGATGAACCATTAAATAGATCAGATATGACAGAGGCCTTTCCTGCAATTTTCAGAACCCTTTGACCCTTGCCCTCTCCCTCTCTTTTTTTCACTCTCATGCACTCAGAATAGGACAATTAGCTTCATCATCCTTAAAACAGACTGAAGCACAGGCCCTGAGGCCAAAGCCAGCAGTTGCTGGAGAAAATGCACCTCTAGATCCCAGAGCATATCCTATTTCCGAGACACGATTTTCCCTCCAATCGGACGGGGCATAAACATTCATTTGAACTATCAGCCTTTTTGAGTAAATAAACGATTTGGTTGTTTTGCTCCATTTGCATTAAACCATATTATGCTATCCCCAACTCACAGTTCAATCCAACTGAACTATCCACTTGACCACTGAATGAACACAGTGGATTTCATTTTGACAGAGACAGTCTGAGCCACTGAAGCTGTATTATTCACATTTAACATGCCAAAACTCAAGTGTAGCCTCCCCTCAAACCTTACCATTAAAATAATCCAGAAAGAAACGAAACCATTACAATTTTGCCATACTAACAGTTTCACCACCAGTCAGTTCAGTTACAGCTCTGTGATTGAAAAAAAAGAACTTTTTAAATAAGGAATTAATGGAGAATTTCCATTGTCCTACAAAAATAAAATGGATTGAAAATGATGTCAAATAAATGCTGAGTATCTAAATGCAAGACATGAGAAAAATCGTGGAGTCCTGTAGCTCAGTGGTTAGAGCACTCGCTTTGCAAGCGAGAGACCCGAGTTCAATTCCAGGCACAGGGCGAAACCCTGGGCAAGTTTCCTTACTCCACACAGAGCCTAATAATAATCCCTCCAAAACAAAACAATAATAAATTGGTCATTTTCAATCTACGACTGTTTGTAGGACATTGCTGTGCGCAATTGGCTGCCGCGTTCGCCCACAAATATACAGTCAATTTACTTTACAGTGTGTTCTGTGAAGCACTTTGGGACGTCCTCCCGACGTGAAAAGCGCTATATCAAATGCAAGGATTATTATTATTATTATATGTTTTCAAGTGAAGCTCAGTATTGATACAACAGTACGAGGTTCTGAAACATACAACAAAAAATACACAAAACATACAGTCAATTCACATGACAGTATATTCTGTGAAGCTTTTTGAGATGCCTCAAAGACGTGATAAGGCGCTATATCAAATGAAAGGATTATTATTATCATTATTAACTTAGTTTAGCTGAAGAGCTCACATGCCTGGGTATCACCAGGTCTCGATCCCACCATCAAATGTACTCACTCGATGGCCCCCACTTCCTATTGCTAGCTGTGAATGCTGCACCAGAAGAAAGAAGGTAAGAAAGAACCCTTAAAGTTAGAAGAAAGTAGAACGAACCGTTCTGAATCGGTAGAAAATGGTTCAAGAAAAATTATAAAACAGAAGGGAGAAAAATAAAGAAAAGGTAAAAGAAAGAAAAGTGAGAAGGCCGGCATAGGTGCTGTGTTTATTTTACTTATGCTTTATTTTAGTGGGTTAGATTTAATACTTCAACAACAGCAACAACTTGCATTGATATAGCTTCCCTCACAGAGGCAAATGCACTAACTACTAAGCTACAGGACTCCACGATTCAACAATACTTCAATAATACTTCAATAATGCTTCAAAATACTTCAATAATACAGCTATTCCAGCGCTTGAGAAGCTTTCTTACTGTAATGCTATGGTTTATTTCAGGTGTCACAGTGAGTTTAATATGTACAAAACCTGTCCCAGGGTTCAGTAGACTAGGTAGCATTCAAAGGATTAAGATATACAGTACAGTATACAGTAATCCAATTAAGCAAAATGTATGCGTTCTGACAAAGGGTAGTGGACCTGAAACGTTGATTCACTTTCCTTTCTCCATAGATGCTGCCTGACCTGCTGAGTGTTCCCAGCGACTTCTGTTTTTGTTTAAGCAAAATGTATCACCAATAACTAACTAATCCTATAGGAAGATTCAAGATTTGGTGGAAAATGTAAGAGTTTTGTAATAACAATTTAAGGTCCTGATTGAACAGTTCAAGTAGTACTTTAGTAGTGATTCATGGTTCACTGTTGGTTCTCTCTCCCTTCAGTCTCACTATGTACATTAGTAGCTATCTTATAATGGACTGCAATATGCTTATATGAGTCGGGAGTCCTGTAGCTCAGTGGTTAGAGCACTTGCCTCGCAAGCAAGAGACCTGGGTTCGATTCCCAGCTGGGAGAAACACTGAGCAAGTTTCCTTACTCCACATGCCTAATAATAATCCTTCAAGNAAAAAACAATAATAATAATAATAATCCTTACATTTGATATAGCGCTTTTCACGTCGGGACGACGTCCCAAAGCGCTTCACAGAACACACTGTAAAGTGAATTGACTGTATATTTGTGGGCAAACGCGGCAGCCAATTGCGCACAGCAATGTCCCACAAACAGCCGTGGATTGAAAATGACCAATTTATTATTGTTTTTGGTTTTGGAGGGATTATTGGTGGTGTGTGGAGTAAGGAAACTTGCCCAAGGTTTCGCCCTGCCTGGAATTGAACTCAGGTCTCTCACTTGCAAATCGAGTGCTCTAACCACTGAGCTACAGGACTCCACATAATAAATTAGTCACTTCAATCTACGACTGTTTGTGGGACACTGCTGTGCGCATTTGGCTGCCGCATTTCACCCACAACTATACAGTCAATTCACTTTACAATATATTCTGTGAAGCGCTTTGAAACGTCTAGAAGACGTGAAAAGCGCTATATCAAATACAAGGATTATTATTATTATTATGAGGGTAAAAGGGTCAATTGCATTTCCAGCCATAGTCTCAGTATCGTTAAAATAGTGTCCCTAATAAGATTAGTATCTCTGATAAATATAGTAACAAACTTTGTCACATTGTGTTCTTTGCTGCAATTTTGAAAAATATTAATAGTTATTCTGGTCCAAACTGGTTATTTATTTACCTCAGTTACAAAGCATTCCAGTCAATCATATTTCTCAGTCTGTTATTTAAGGTGGGCAATATTGGGCAATCCCCTTTCTGGGAGGTTATAATAATAATAATCCTTGCATTTGATAAAACGCCTTATGGCTTCGAGATGTTTCAAAGCGCTTCACAGAATATACTGTAAAGTAAATTCACTGAGTATATTAATAATAATAATAATCCTTGCATTTGATATAGCGCTTTTCACGTCGGGAGGACGTCCCAAAGCGCTTCACAGAACACACTGTAAAGTGAAGTGACTGTATATTTGTGGGCGAACGCGGCAGCCAATTGCACACAGCAATGTCCCACAAACAGTCGTAGATTGAAAATGACCAATTTATTATTGTTTTTGGGTTTAGAGGGATTATTATTAGGCTCTGTGTGGAGTAAGGAAACTTGCCCAAGGTTTCGCCCTGACCTGCCTGGAATTGAACTCAGGTCTCTCCCTTGCAAAGCGAGTGCTCTAACCACTGAGCTACAGGACTCCACACCCATATTGTGGGTGAAACAGCCAATTGTGCACAGCAGTATCCCACAAACAGTCAGGGATTGAAGTGACCAATTTATTATATTATTATTACAGGAAATTTGGTGTAATATCAGCGGTTCCATTTAGCAAAGGCAGAGTTTCTGGAAGTATTGAGAATGTAGTATGCAGTGATTCAGAACTAGTTTAATTGGTTCTCAATTTGGTCCACCAGGGATGTGATACAATTCAGACACGAATGGCCTTCTTCTGTGCTGTTACATTTCTAAAGGTCAATGGTTTCTAAGCAATGCCCAGGTTTATTAAAACTGATCTTTTCCAATTTAAACCATACAGTGCTCTGGTCAGGCCACGTTTGGATTACTACATACAGTTCTGGACAACAACAACAACAACTTACATTTATGTAGCTCAATTTCACACAACAACAAGATTGCATTTATAGAGGGCCTTTCACATTAGGAGGACATCCTAAGGGGCTGGACAGTTGCGTCGGGACCCGATCAGGGGAGAAATGGTCAGGGTGAAGGGAGGGAAGGGAGGGAGCGAGGAGGGGGTAGAGAGTCGAGAGGGGAGGTGAAGGCACGGTTGAAGAGAAAGGTCTTGAGACCGGCCTTGAAGGAGGAAAGGGAGGAAGCAAGGCGAAGGCACTGGGGGATGGTAGGGCCGATGGTAGGGCGGTTGCGGCAGAGGATGTGGAGCAGACCGGAGCCAGAGGAACGGAGGGTACGGGCAGGTAGGTAGGGGGATAGTAGGTCGGAGAGGTAGGAGGGAGCGAGGCCGTGAATGGCCTTGTAGGTGAGGATGAGGATCTTGAATTCGATCCTCTGGGGGATGGGGAGCCAGTGGAGGCGAGCGAGGGTGGGAGTGATGTGGTCCCGAAGCCTGGTGCGGGACAGTACACGAGCTGCAGAGTTCTGAATGACCTGCAGCTTGTGGAGGGAGGTGGCGGGAAGGCCGGCGAGGAGAGAGTTCCCATAGTCCAGCCTTGAGGTGATAAAGGCGTGGACCAGAGTTTCAGCAGCGTGAGGGGTGAGGTAGTGCCGTAGTCTGGCGATGTTCCGGAGGTGGTGGAAGGCAGTGCCAGCTGTGGCGCGGATGTGGGGAAGAAAGGACAGCTCAGGGTCGAACAGAACCCCGAGGTTCCTGACTGGCTTTGAGAGGTGGAGAGTGCAGCCTTGGATGCTGATGCTGTCAGCGCCTGAGGTGCGGAGGCGCTGACGCGAGCCAATCAGGAGGGCCTCAGTTTTGCGCACGTTGAGCTGAAGAAAGTTGTCTCTCGTCCAGGATTCGATGTCGGACAGGCAGGCTGTCAGGACATCGGTGGTCGTGGAGTTGAGGGTAGAGGAGGAAAGGTAGAGTTGGGTGTCATCCGCATACATGTGGAAGTTAACCCCATGTCTGCGGATGATGTCACCAAGGGGGAGCGTATAGAGGGTGAAGAGGAGGGGACCGAGGACAGAGCCCTGAGGGACACCGCACGACACAGTGCGGGGGCGGGAGGAAAAGCCGTTTGCAGAGACAAAATGAAGACAGTGGGAGAGGTAGGACCTAACCCACTCAAGGACAGGGCCTTGAAGGTTGAGGTGGGAGGACAAGCAGTGGAGGAGGATAGCGTGGTCGACCGTATCGAATGCGGCCGATAGGTCGAGGAGGACAAGGAGGCAGAGGGAGCCCTGGTCGCAGATGGTCAAGATGTCATTAGTGACCGTGACCAGGGCAGTTTCTGTGCTATGGGCAGCACGGAAACCCGACTGGAGGGGTTCAAGAAGTGAGTGGGTGGAGAGGAAAGAGCGCAGCTGGGAGGCGACGACTCTTTCGAGAACCTTGGACAGGAAGGGGAGGTTGGAGATGGGCCGGTAGCTTGATAGCTGCGACGCATCAAGGGAGGGTTTTTTCAGTATGGGAGTGATGGTGGCAGTTTTGAGGGGAATGGAAACAGAGCCAGAGGAGAGGGACAGGTTAATGGTGTCTGTGAGAAGTGGGGCAAGGAGGTGGAGCTGGGAGATAAGGAGTGGTGTGGGGATGGGGTCCAGGGAGCAGGTGGTGGGTTTCAAGGACAGGATGAGTTTGGTGACAGAAGGTGGGGAAACGGGTTTGAAGGTGTGTAGGGGAGGATGGGTAGGAGTCGGGAGTGTGGGAGGGAAGGGGTGGTGGGTGGGTGGAAGTTAGAGGGGTAGTGACCGCGGAGCGGTTTCCCTTGATTTTGGATTCAAGGAAATCCAGCATCTCCTGAAGGTTGGAGGAGATGACACTGCGCGGGGTGGCGGGGTGGACGGAGGATTCGGGATGTCGGAGAGAATAAAAGCCTGGGGTTGTTCTTCGCTCCAGGATTATCCTGATGTAGAAAGATGACTTGGCCGAGGCTAGAGTGGAGCGGTAGGTTTTGAGGAGGTCCAGCCAGATTTGCCGGTGGACCGTTAGGCCAGATTTGAGGCAGGTGCGTTCAGCGGCCCACACCTGGCTCTTCAGTGAGTGGAGGTGGGTGGTGAACCAGGGGGAGGAGCGAGAGTAAGAGACAGTATGGGAGGTGATGGGAGCAAGAGTGTCGAGTGTGGAGGAGAGGGTGTTGTGGAGGAGGGTGAGAGCAGAAGAGGAGTCAGTGGGGGATGAAGGCCAGAGGGAGAGGAGTTCAGAGGACTCCAAGGCAGCGGTTAGGGATTGTGGGGGTAACTTCTTCCAGGGGCAGTAGAAGATGGTGGTGGGTCTGGTGGAGGTAGGGAGGCGGGTGGACGTGGTGAAGGAGATGAAGTGGTGATCGGAGATGGCCTTATCGGTAATGGTGACATCCGAGACACTGAAGCCCCGGGTGTCTCAGGGGTAGCGTCCGGGTCAGTTGGCCAGGGCAGCTCACTTGTGTCACATTTCTGGCCACTGTGACACAAGTGAGGTGGCTTGGCTTAAACCCAGTGCAGAGGAGAACAATGAGGCTGATCTCTAGTGTTAGAGGGACGAGCTAAGAGGACTACTAAATAGCCTCGGAAAGAGATATTTTAGAGAACTTTACAGAAGTATAGAAAATGCTAAAAGTGATGCAGAAAATAAATAGATTAATACTTTGAGAGGACAGAGGGCACAGGTTCAGTGAAGGGGAACTTTAGGACTGACACCAGTAATCAACAACTGGAACAGGTTACCAGGAACGATGGTGACTAAGACACTGCAATTTTAAGAAAAAGGTTTATGCTGGGGGGAAATCACAAGTGGACATTGCTGGAAGTTGCGAGGCGAGAAAGAAATTACATCCTCTCTAGATTCATAAATCCAACAAAGCAGATATTATGTATACAGGTTTGTGTTTTGTATCAATGTTATTGAAGCTTAAATGATGATCTTTCAGAGTCCAAGGGAAAGACTTACGTTGAGTAGCTTTATATCCCTAGCATGGAGGGGGGTGATGGGAGGTGTTCGGGACTGCTATTGGGTGAAATATTTAAAAAATGTCAAGTAAAAACTGGTTCATTATTTCCTTTAGTTACAGAATGTTCCTGTTAATTAAAGACAAAGTGTTGGTAATTCCAGTTTCGCAATCACGTAGCTCCTCATGGTGGGAGGATCATATAGGTCATCGCTGTCGTCTCTGAAGCAATGTTGCTGACATCACCAGGTTTGTTAGACTATTAATGACTTATAACACATGATTTAAGGTTTCTCACTTCGATGGTCATTCTAGATTAGAAACACGTTTAGTTAACGAAAAAATATCAAAACTACAAAACGGAACTATCCGTACACAAAATCACAAAAGTCAGTTATGCAGAAATACAGTATTATATCAAATGCAAACTCAAAAACATCCTGCACTTATTTAGCACCTTTCATACAGGAAAACATCTAAAGATTATTGGCAGATAAGGATTGGTGGCCCAAGCAAGTGCCTCTTTCCTGTGCTGTATCTCACAAGTCACCAGGGCTATCCTGACTCCCAGTTATTTGGTAGGTCTCCAGACTGTCATGCTCCAATCAGTTAGGAAGACATCTATCTGGAGAATCAGGAACCTGACTCCTCTCGACTTGTGAGACATACTATATTAAAATCAGCCGTGCCTCTCTGTCAGCTACTCAAACTCATTCTTTCCTATTATCTCAATCCTACAGATTTCCTTCTTTACGTCCTCTTACATTCTCTTCTTATGGTCAGCGGGTGTCTGACACGTGCGGAAACCCATCGCTATGCTTAAGTGTATCCAAACAAGAACATTCTACATCTTTTTCAATCCAAGACATGCAGAGTTTCCACATGTATAGAGAATTACGATAAAATGCTCTTCAATATCCCTGTCTGGTTGATTGCTCTTCCTTACCTGAATCTAGTGAGGTTGGATCATCTTCATCCACTGAAAAATCTGCTTCATCTGAAGCACAAATACTCAGCAACTAAAGAAAGGGGAAAATGGAGATGAAATTAGTTATATAAAAGATGATAGCAGGTCTTCTTAATCCATGGCACTGAGTGCCTTTAAGCGCTCTGAGATGCTATCCTGCGTGAGGGTGCCATATAAGTGCAAGTTGTTGCTGCTGTTGTCTTAATCATCACTGTGCTGAATCATCTTGGACCGAAAGTAATTAAAACTCTGCCCGAAATATCACAACGTTGAGTCCGATTCTACAGCCTTAGTCTCTTGAACGCCCTTTCTCGATCCCCTGCCCAATCGCCTTTCCATCAACTCATTCCCATCACCACCTGTCTCAACCCCTCTCTATCATTATTCAAGTTCCGCATTAAAACCTACACCTTTGACCATATGCGATGGGGTAAGGAGTCGGTGGAGACACAATTCTAAAATTGTGAACCCGAAGTACAGTATTGACTTTCAGCACAATTTCATATACTGCAGAGTATATACTACAGCAAATGGGAATTATTCTATGCACAAAACAGTTGACCTTAAATAGGATTTACCATATCAGTATTGATCTCAAATGCGGTTTATTCCAATGGTCACATTAATATGAGCAACTTGTATGGGCGAGTTTTCCTTTCAGTTTTTTTTTACCTTTCGCTTTGTTGATTACATCTAAAAACATTCTGACAAACAAAGGCCAAAGCAGCGCAACCCTGTATTTAAGGAAATCCTGGCTTCACATCTGACCTGAATTACTTGCGAGTTTCAGTGTTCTTGTCCTAATTGTCCTAATTACACCTTATCACCATTGATCCCCAGCTATGCTACAAACTGGGCTGCTTACTTTATTAGTTTATGTATTCTGAATAATTAAAGTCTGGACAAATCCCTTATCGTTTCATTAGTCAATTGCATCTTGTAAAGTGCTCCAGTGGCAACATCAGTGGTGGGATCAGAAAAATTGCTCACAATGTAAATGTTTCCTCCAGTCGTTCCATCGTATGGCAAGCACACTTGTGCGTCCCTGATTCGAACACTAGTTCTGATCAGAGCCAAAGTTTTGTACCTCTGGATGCTTGAACAGGGGAAAATGATTACCCCTTTATACAGCAAAGACCTATTACACGGCAGTGGATGGAGTCCATAAAATCTAAATATATTTTAAAGCATTAGAAGCTCAGTTAAAGAAATCCAAATGAATCGTTAATAGCCTGAAGAATAAGGCTATATATTGGACAAACACAAACATTAAGTAAATGGGCATCTCACCCATCAAGTTGAGAAAATTCACTGTAGCTAAGCCACACCGAATTGAAATGACCCAAGCTCGATTACAAATCTATACTGAGATAGCTAGAGTGATAATGCACAATTATCTTCAGTATGCTTAGGGTAGGGAGGGGAAGAATAATGATTCTCACTTAAAGGTGTGGATGAGAACAGGATCAGGCTTAGCTGTCTTGTCCCTTTAGTCACAAAGACTGCAAACACTTACTGTCTACATTTATCTATGGCAAATTCCCAATTAGGTAGGTATTAGAGGATGATCAGTCAAACCTACTGCATTGGACTGCCCAGTGCCTGTCCGAATGCCCCGACTCTGCCCCACCATTGCCAGATGACCTTTCAAACACTTTGCTCTTTCTCTCTGGAACTCCCCGCCTCTCCCTCTTGCCTTTCAAAACCTACCTCTTCAACTACGTCATTGGTTATCTCCCTTTTACATCACTCCTTTGCATGGTTTCCCACTCAGGTTTGGTAAAGTACTTTGAGATGTTTGCTTATGTGAAAGGTGCTATACAAGTCCAAATTGTCATTAAAAGACAATAACCCAGCCAGAAGGCAGTGTCTTCCAGCAAGTGGGTAGAAAATTAAAGGGAGAAAAACAAAATCATTTAAAAACTGCTATACTTGTGTCATTAGACAGAATCAGTAAAAAAGATAAAACTTAACTGCCCACAAAATATACAGTCAATCCACTTTACAGCATATTCTGTGAAGTGCTTTGAGACGTCTCAAAGACATGATAAGTCGCTATATCAAATGCAAGGATTATTATTATTATCATTATTAACTGGGGTCACAGGAAAGTTATTACCTCTGCACAGGCTTCCATGTCTGTATTTCCTGATAGTGCATCAGTTCCACTGGTTGAGATCTCTTGACAAGCTCCTGAGCAAGAAAAAAAATTGTAACTACTTGACAACACAAGGTTTAGTCACCGCCTTCTGTGGAGCTTGGTCAGTTTTTCTGCACATGGAGATTTTGCTGACTTTTTTTTAAAAAAACAATAGTTGCAATAGTTTCTGGTGCAATGTTATCAATGCGTACATAGAAAATGTGGAACGCAGCACAATACAGCCTTGAATAAATTACAGCACAAGTTATTTCAATCAATTTAACCTGTTCCTGTACAGACATTATAGGAGTATTGTTACTTTCAATATGTCGACTGGAATGAAACATGCTTCTCCAAATGGTTTTGAATTTATCATTGCTTGGTGACTTCTGAATTGAACTCGAAACCTACTGCATTCACTCAGAATGCACATAGAATAAGCACTTCGGGGAGTCTTCGACTTGCAGTTTGACTGCACCTTTTTCACCCAACGCAATGATGACAATTTTAATTATAAGCATCTCCAATCTCTGATTATCCCTCAGATTCAGCAGTTCACTGAGTCTAAAAATGGCAACTTCTTTTTTCTACGCGGATGAAGGAATTTGCTGATTACGTCATTAAGATTGAACTTTGATTTATAATCATTGGTCACTCCCCCATTGATTGACCTGCAGCAATGCTGAGGCATTCACAATAGGAGACCGACCACATGTTCAAATCACTGAACTGAGTAGTTGTTTCAACCAGCAAGGCAGGAGATAGAAACTATTGTGTCAATTTGGACTTAGCAACCCTGGGTTAAAAAGGGGAAAAAATCAGACGGAGTTCCTACTCTTGGATCGCTATCCAAATACTCTGAAAGAGAGGTGCATGTTTGAGGACACGATCACAGTTTGCCTGTGATGCCCACTGCAGTCAACAAAACTGGCAACTGTTTGTTAAACTCAACACTCTCTCACTTGGGCAAAATGCCAAAGAGCACCCAATGCCTATGTTACTGCATCCCATTGGATGACAAGTGAGGGGGCAGGGAAAGAAGGTGAGGGGCCAGGGGAGTTAGGGATATTCTGAACCTTGGCTCTGTAAATTGTAATTCAGATTATAAATACTCCAAAAACGTTGCACTGAGCTAGACTGAAACACAATTTTAGTTGAAAAAGCAAGCACATTGTAAATGATACAGTACATCCTTCATATTAAACATTTCAAAAGAACTGGATGATCGCAAATCAGTGAACCCCACAAGCTGGCTAAACCATCTGTAAAGCAATCTGTTAAAGCAAAGTTACAAAGAGTCAGACTGATCAGTTTATACCCTCACACAGACTACACTGAGCCTGTTGCTATGGAAATCATGAATGAGGATATAAGAAACATTAAACAATGTTTTGAAATAACTGTAAACTAGATCAAGCCCACTGAGTAGAGAACCAACGCACTTCATTTGTGAACAATGGCTGATTTAGAACAGCCAAATAACCTCTGATGATTGAGCTTCTCTGTATGTACACAAGGTAAGTGCAGACCTAGAAGACTCAAGTGCATCGCTTGCAGGTAAAATATTATCTGAGGATTCAGGCACAATGATTCTGCAATGTGATCCAATCTGTAGCTTGCTTGAAATGTGACACTATTTAGTTCAATGTACAAGTTTGTGAAAAAGACCCATTTTAACAAGAGTTCCCCATTCGGGGAAGACTGTTATAGTTTTTAATCCATCTCTTGCTCCAAGTCAGGACTTGAGCTCCTGGGCCAGACTCATACTCCGACACTCCAAATACAGGGCAAGCGATGGATTATCGGAGGTTCCGTCCTTCGGATAAGATGTTAAACCGACATCTTCATTGCCTATTAAGATGGATGCTGAAGATCTCAGGAAATTACTAGAAAAGAAAAGGGGTTTCTTCCAGTGTCCTGGCCAACAATCTCCTAGATAAAATTGGTCATTCACTTCACAGGCAGTTGTGGATCATTGCTGTGGGCAAATTAGCCGCCAAATGCACTTAAAGAATGCAGTCACTACACTTTATAGAAAACCCTGTGAAATGCTTTGATATTTTCACCTTATAGGTGCAATAAAAGAGACAAGGATTATTATTATTATCAGCAGTAGTAATGTATAAAACACACATCCCATTTACTTTACCCTAATGTCAGCTTCTCGCATGTGCATTGCAATGGAGTCACCCAGAGCATCTGAGACACACCAACCTCAGCAGTACTGCTGACAGCAATATAAATATATCTGTCCGAGCTGGTGACAGGTGTGAGTTCAGATAAGAGATACAGGGTAACCATTTATCCCATCTAGCCTGCTCACCCATTACATTATTTCAAATCAATTTATTTTTCTGATCTGATTTCTCTGTCTTTCTCAATCAATACCCCTTTTTCTCTCTTTCTCATAAAACAACAATTTATTCTGCATCTAATACCTTCTGGGACAGTACATTCTCCTATTCACATAATCCTCTGTCTGAAGAAAGGCTTTCTGGATTAACTTTTAACTCATTTAGCTCTAATTTAAAGAGTATGATTGCCAGTGAGTCTAATGGCCTTAACGCAGTTGTGGCCAATCTTTTTTTTCAGCCAACAAAATAAATTCTCTTGATTGAATATTTCTTGATTTATGCCATAGATTTACTATTAACTATAGAGAATGTATCCATAGGCAAACATGGTAGCCACTTTGGGCATAGCAAAGTCCCACAAATAGACAGGAGGTGAGTGACCAATTTATTCTGAACTAGGTTTTAGAATGCGATTAGGACCAGTGCAGGTTAACTCCTCTGATGAACAAGTTTAAAAACCAAAAGAGATCATAATATATATGTTGTCTTATCTTTTGTTTCAGATTTATAATGAACACTTGAATTTTTAGCTACACAGGAGATCCCCATTATAAGGAGATAGTTGGCAGGGGACAAGGGGATTTGAGAAGGGATCAATAAAATTCCACCCTGCCATATAATGTGAGAAGGAGCTGCCGCAAGTCAACACTTGTGCTTCTTAATGTCATTGATCACGATTGTTGACTCCACCTCACGTGTACAGAAAGCCAGCTGGCCATCTGCTCCCATGGCCACATCACACTTCAGATTGTTATGTCACACTTCTAAATGTGTTATTGTGCTTCAAATCCCATTGGAGTGCGATAAGGAGATAAGAAAAATGGTGGTGTCCACAACCCAATATGTTGTAAGGAAACCTGTATTACAGCTGTGTTATTTTGCTCTGCTCAGACTCAACTAACTTAAGTACACAGCTCCACCTGCTGTATTTCTGATGTATGTTAGAGTACTTCTCCGGAAATGGTTTATGGTAAGTTTTTGAAGTAACTCATTATTGCAACCCCACACTCTGACCATCTGATTCTGTAACGCTGATCAAGGTGGGAATAACGATCTAAATATCCCATCTGATGCAGATTGTTACTTAAATTGAACCAATATCAAATTGGAGGTCACACAATGTGTGCATGCTCCGGCTGGATCCATATGAGGTCAGTGTATCCATCAAGAACAGGACACATATATTAACAGATCAGATTTAAAGAACAAGAGCATCAATTATTATAAACACAGGGCTTTCAGCCACCAAGACAAGAGATGTTATTGCACTGACTCCTGGACTCTCAGGAGCCAGTGCAATAGCAGTGTCTAATTTGCAAGAGTTGTGAATTGATTTGTAACTAAAGAATTCTACAGATATTTAGATGTGTCGAAGGAACTCTATTTCAATGATGATCTCAGTTAGATTTCTGGGGCGGTCGGTGGGTTGAAACTGGGAAAGAGTGGCCGGAGGGCGACAGAGACTTTGATTTGAGAATATCAAACATATTAAGTTTTGTTTTCTTGAAGTTTACTGCATAGTTCTAATAATAATCCTTACATTGATATACCAGCTATCACAAAGGGAGGATGTCCCAAAGCCCTTCACAAGATATACTGCAAAGTGGAGTGACTGTGTATATCATGGATGGATGAATAAAGCAGCCAATTTGCTCAGAGCAATGTCCCACAAACAGCCATGAAGTGAATGTCCAATTTTATATGGGGTATTGTTGACCAGGATACTGGGAGAAACTCACTTTATTGGCAAGGCAAGGATAGCATCAAAGGCTGGCCTCAGTAGGATTTGCAGGTTAGGACTATTTTCCAGAGGTATTCAGCTCCCTCTGGACTAATGTACTACACCTGTCATCTTTTTGAATTCTTCAAGACAAAAGTAATGAATTCAAAGGACCCTCTTAAGAAAGTTCCATTGAATAGAAAATTTGATTGAAATACACAACAGAGATTTTCCGTAAAGTGTAGTGACTGTATTTGCCGACGCATAGTACTATGGGATCTGTAACATTCAGGCAGCCATGAGCTTGGTCTCATGTCTCGTCTGAAGGACCCGCATTGGAGTGTCAGCCGAGACTCTGAGCTTAGAGTTCAACATATGATTTTTTTTCTCATTCGCCCACAAGTGCTCAGGGGCACAAACACCTTGGTTGGTGAGATCCATCACAGAGCAAAGGCAGCAGTAATATAATTGAGCACAAACAATGTAACCCCCACCGGTACTGCATATAAAAATATAGGAGTGAGGAATTCTGCTGATCCCACTAAAAACTGCATGCACAGAAATGTCTGCATTCCGCCAATAAGCAGCTTAGATAGGATTTATAAATTAAATTAGAAGCACAACTTATTGTTGCACTTAACTATATAGCGATCCCTCTTTACAACTTGCAAGCCATACCTTCATCTGAATTCACTTCAGCACAAGCTTCCTCACTAGTGGGTAAATCCAGACTCAGTCCATCTTCAGCTGCTTCAAAAGTTATATTCTGAAAAATCATTTTGAAATATTAATTTCACAATTTGTTTTTCATGTGGTACAATAATTTTCATTAAAAAAAATCATTGTCAGGAATTTTTTAATTAAGAAAATGTTATTTAGTCCTGGGATAAAAGTAGAAACCCAAAAAGGAAACGATCAACAGTTTTAAGAGGCTGAAATCCAATCCAGCACATCCAACGTCAGGACGTTTTGGTATATATATCTGTTGGGGAATAGAGTCTAACAGTAAGTTAAGAAGCACCCTTCTGCTTTCAGAGTTATTATACTATATCACCTCTGACACTGATGTCAATGGAATAAACAACAGTATTTCCACAGAACACTGAACAGTATTAACTAGGCATTTATGTTGCTTCAATTTGTACAGTGATAAGTCAGCTTTTCCAAACTCAGCATTACTGACGCTCTCTGCCATTAGGTGACTTATTGTAATAGTGCAATGCAAACTCGACAGTTTCTCATGTGTTTATTGACAGTGGATGGAATCAAACAGTGAGAGACTGCTGTCAGCTACTACGGATGCAAATCCACAACAACCTAATCAAACAATCCCTTGCCAACCAGAGAGATACTGTAAACAACAACACTGGATTTCTTGGACAGATGGAAATCACTGTGAAGAGGAATTTCAGAGGAGAGCTCAGAATCATGTTTGCGACTAACACTAGGAAACTTTGTTTTAAACACAGAAGACAATCAACACCTAGAATGGATTATCAGTTGAGTTTTTAGTCACTATGTCGGGATGTGTGAACAGTGGCAAGACCAGCATTTATTACCCATCCCTAGCTGTGCTGAGAAGCTTGTTAAACCACCGGACTGCTTGAAGCAATGTTGCTCCCCTAATGTTTTGTTAAGTAAGGAAAAGAAATTGGGTTTGATGCCTGGGTTGCTGCTGATTAATCTGTCGATTTTTTTCAGTATACATTTTCGGAATGAATTCTCACAACAGAGTAGCTTCCTAGGCCATACAGTGGGTAGTCAAGAGTCAACTATGTTGTAAGGGTCTAGGATGGCCAAATTTGCTTTCCCTGAAGGACACTGATAAACCATCTGGGTTCCTATAGCTCTTCTGGTTCAAGCTCAAATTATCAAATGTTCTGAATGACTTACAGTTCGAATTCAAACTACACAAATGCCACAGGAGAATTCAAACCCATGACCACTGTATCACAGAACAGATCGATTTCAAGATTTTGACGTTCACATGCAAAAATCACTTCATGCCCTGGCACTATCCCCACCGTCTCTACCCGCCTCCTTTGCTCAGCCAGCTCTGGTCACCTGCATGACCTTCATTCCTTCGCTCCACCATCAGCAGCCGTGCCTTTAGTCACAACGCCCCAACTATGGAACTTTCTGCCTCAATCCCTCTGCATTGATCCCTCATCAAATGCAAAGATTATTTATTTAGAGCGCGCCTTAAAACTTTCATCTTCGACCATGCCAACGGTCATCTCCCCCATATCTCTGTTAAGCCTCTAAGATGCTATCCCACTGGAAGGGCGCTATATAAATTTAAGTTGTTGTTATGCCAATAGCATTACAACTTATGGGAAGGGTGATAGAAGCCAGAACACTAGATATAAGAAACAAATATTTTAGTTTGGAAAAATCTTAATTTGGAAGCAGTTTGAAGGTCTGTGCAAAACTGGTCTCCTTATTAAGACTGAATTTAGGAATTTTTAACATTTTGTGCAATCTTAAATTTTAAAGCAACAGTCTTAAAGCTGAATCCACGAGAAATTCTAAGCTTTTGGAGGTACATCAATGAAGGTTGATTTGTCCATCAAGCCCACAGAATCGTTTTAATTTCATAGCAACATTGATGAAGCCAATATAACAGGATGAGGTACTAGATTTATTTTCAGCTTTTAAAATGCAAAAATAGTACAAACCTGGAACTAAATAATCATTGCTATTTTTCATTCTGTCTAGTCAGTTCAGTTTTGATTTAATGCAGAGCTGGAGATGACTGCAGTGTACAGACAGTGTGATTTAAATTGGGACGGTCAGATACACTAGGTTTCCTTGTTTGGAATTAAACTATGAGGTCTAGACAAGTGCATCCAAGCTTGGATGGGTCTTAAAACCCTTCAACATCTATTTGCTCGCGGACAGAAAGTATTTCACTACATTCTGAGCAGATCAGTCAACAGTCTGTAATGATTCAAGTTTGTTTTTTTAATATTAAAGGAGTCGAGATCATTTTGTCTTACCCCTTTCTGTGAGTTGTCATCTTCTATGTGTTTTCTCAGGAGCTGAATGCGTGTCTCCAGTGACTGCTCTGTGCTGGTTTCCACAGTCAGTACAAAAGCATTTGGTAGATGAAGGCACTTCTGTACAAAGTAATTATCAGCAAAAATCGTAGAGATTCCGATTGAGGGAGTAACTTGGGAATTCTGTGAACTAATAAGGAAAAAAAAACTGAATGAAAAATACTTTTCAATACAAACATTTAATTTTTGGCAGTTTTGAAATAATTATTTAATAGCTCACTCTGAACAAGTCAGACAGCTAGAGGAAATTTATTGAAGGGGAAACCATCCAAAATGTTGTATTTTGATGGCTCTGCATGTAGAACTCTAATAATCGGTGCCAAATGCCAAATAGCTTTTTAATATTACTGAAGACCCATTCAAATAACCAGCTCTTTAAAATATTAAAAAAAACACCTAACACCAAGATCTGGAAGTACATTCAGTTACACACAAACACAGAACAAACCTGAGGCACTGACCAGTGGGATGAGGAGAGCAAAACATAGATTTAGCTCCACGCTCAATAATAGCTTCCAGCAGTGTAAGCAGCTCATCAAAGGAAGATTTTTTTGGGACCTCCTCAAAGAACTAGGTTCTTTTAATCTTAGCTGTATTTTATCTGTCTTTCCAAGTTTTATCAAATTAAATTGATGCTATAGAAAATGCACCACCTGCTTTGGGGTTGTTAAGTGAAGCAATCTGGCTAGAGATCAAACCAAGATATTAGGCTATAGTCCAGCCTTTCACAATGTTAGGAGCTGCATTATTCTCTATTGGCAATAATGTGCCCCCATTATATTTCTCAGTTCCCTTTAACAAGCATTTAATGCAGGTCCAAAAGAGCTTTCTTTCACATGAACAGTCTAAATTAATTGAAAAGTTTCATAAGTGGAATCTTGTGTTACGTGCACTTCAACATAGTTCTCACTTCATTGTTTTTCACCCACAAAATATACAGTATGTTCTGGAAAGCACAGACTTTCAAAGGTGTGATTAGGTGCTATAATCAAATGCAGGGATTATTATTATGTAAAAAAAAGGATGAGTTCCAAATTTTAGTATATAGTTTAGAGATTTTCAGAGCACCTTAATTAGAATTTTCTCTATTCTAGATGCTAGATTTAGTTTTTCTATAAATTTCCATGGGATTTAAATAGAACACAATTTTTCAAGTTGGTACATTGAAAATGAGTTATATTTTCTTCAGTTTAACCTCCATCAACCTTTTGTTCTTAAATGTAGAAATTCTAAAAATTCTTGGACTGTGTTGATTATGAGGCAATGTTATTGTTTTCAACATGGTAGCAAGAATTTGGAACATCAAAATAAAGAGGCTGCTGCACCTACGTTTTAGATTAAGTTATTGGCCTTCAGATTTCTTTTTCTTGCGTTTTGATTTAACGATGAAGATAGTCTGTTTCCATTTTGGAACAGTTGTTCAAAACAACCTACATCAGTTAGTGTAGGTCCTACTGTTAAATCAAGGCTAGAGAGAATTAGAGAAACAGCTATGTTCATGGTCAAAACAGCAGAGATAACAGACCCATGCACAAAGGATTTGAGGCTGAATTAATGCCGCAAAGATAAAACATATTTCAGCGGAAACTTTACTTTATTTATTGAGGCACTCAAACTGCTTGCGTGTAAAAATAAGATACAAAGCTAGAAAACAAAAAAACTCCTTCAGCTGGAAATCCAAGTCAATTCAAAATTAATCAAATTTTCAACAATATAAAAATAATAAACCTTGCATTTCATATAGCGCTTTTCACGTCTTCTCGACATCTCAAAGCGCTTCACAGAATAGACTGTAAAGTGAATTGACTGTATATTTTTGGGCGAAACACGGCAGCCAATTGCGCACAGCAGTGTCCCACAAACAGTCGTGGATTGAAAATGCCAAATTTGTTATTGTTTTTTTTATTTTGGAGGGATTATTATTAGGTGTGTGGAGTAAGGAAACTTGCCCAAGGTTTCGCCCTGCCTGGAATTGAACCCAGGTGTCTCACTTGTAAGGCGAGTGCTCTAACCACTGAGCTACAGGACTCCACAATATTAAACCAATATACTTTTTTCTCTTAATATCTATGAGTTTTTGTGTTGATTAAGATGGCGAATGGAGCAATTTCCATGTTTTTATATCAGTATTAAGCTGAAATAGGATTAGGTGCAGAATAAAGTTCAACTTTTAAATTACAGAGCTAAGAAGCTGGAAGAGGGGAATTCAGAAAATATTTCTTTACACAAAACATTGTGAAGACATGAAACAGCCTCTCTCAAAAGGCCATAGATAGAGCTAACAAAGGCACTGAAAAGAGGGATAGTTGCTGGAATATAAGATAGTAAGGGATACAGATAAAAGGCAGGGAAACGGAGAGCTGCCAAGGGTTTAATGGTAATGTCATAACAGGTTCAATGGACCATATGGCCAAGCTGTCACCTCCATCCTTTGGATGACATGTTAAACTGAGGTCGAATTCCAGATCCTCATCCTCACCTACAAGGCCATTCACGGCCTCGCTCCCTCCTACCTCTCCGACCTACTATCCCCCTACCTACCTGCCCGTACCCTTCGTTCCTCTGGCTCCAGTCTGCTCCACATCCCCCGCCCCAACCGCCCTACCATCGGTGGCCGGGCCTTCAGCCTCTCAGCCCCGAGGCTCTGGAACTCCATCCCCCAGTGCCTTCGCCGCTTCCTCCCTTTCCTCCTTCAAGGCCGGTCTCAAGACCTTTCTCTTTGACCGTGCCTTCAGCTCCCCTCTCGACTCTCTACCCCCTCCTCGCTCCCTCCCTATACTCCCCTCACCCTGACCATTTCCCCCCTGCTCGGGTCCTGACCCAACTGTACAGCGCCTTGGGACGTCCTCCCGACGTGAAAGGTGCTCAATAAATGGAATCTTGTTGTTGTTGTTGTCCTGTTTGTCTGTCCAGGGGGACGTTAAAGATCCCATGGCAATATTTTAAAAAGGGAGTTTATCCTAGTGTTTTGGCCAACAATCCCCCAAATAAAATTGGTCAATCACTCCATGGCTGTTTGTGGGACATTAGAGGCAGATATTGTTTGTCGAGTTTGCCCACAAAAATAGTTATCCAACTCTACAGTATATCCTGTGAAGTACTTTGAGATGTTGAGATGTAAAGATGCTATATTAAATGCAAGGATTATTATTTATTTATTCCTTCCTCCATGCTGGGTGTCTGGCACTGAAGCGAGCTATAATATTATTAAAAGTAAATAGAAACATAGGAACGTAGGAATTGCTCGATGAAAAAAGACTAAGATCCATTTAGTTCGCCTTCCACCATTCTGGTAGTCGCATGCTACAATAATGGAGATGTTGATAGCAATTACTGGTGAGTGTCAAACACTACCATGTGTTCAACACTCACCAGTATCCCATATGAGCAACTTCAATGCTCAAATTCACTCAGAGGCATAATACTTAATGAAAAGGTTGTGCAATTTTTATTGTTGGTCTCCAGTTGAATACATTCAGATTGTTAAGTTTTTAAATAATAACTATACAAACATTGTAGTAGTCCAATGTTCTCATAATACTGTCCAAATAACGGAAGGTTAAATGATGATTGTAAGGGCCGTGAAAAGGAGGAATTGCTTGTACAACTCAAACAATTGTTAAACATGCAGGAATGCTGCAGTTTCCTCTGAGCAGCCCTGTGCTACCTGCTGTGTGTGAAATTTTGCAAAACAATCAGTTTACCGTCTGGAAATTAGCCTGTTGACCCTTACAAGGAACAATGTTAATGTGCTGATCAGAAACTTCAAAGATATGGCTCAGAAACCATTAAGAAGGACATATTTTGAATATACTGAGATGTCAATCATTATGGATGAATTTTTTTGGGTCAGCCACATGTGGAAACTCATCAGTATGCTTAAGAGTATTTGCAAGTATTTGCAAACCATACCATTCAGTTGCCTTTCACTGCTGTCACATGTTGCTATAGTCAGGGTAGACAGGGGTATTGTCAGAACATGCTAAGTATCATGTGTAGTACATTACAGGAGGTGTAGTTCTCAGAATGCAACTTGGTGCTACATTGAGTCTCGTGTCCAGGGAACAAGGGTCTGAATTATTATGTGGTGCTTCCTACTTGCACAATACACAAGTATTTGATAATAACACTCACCAGTATCCCATATGAACTATTCCAATATTGAAATTCACTCAGATGCAAAATACTGAATAAAAATATTGTGCAATTTTTTTGTTGGTCTCCAATTGAATACATTCATATTGTATTTCACAAAGGACAGTCGCTACAGAGATAGAACCACAGCACTGAAGAAGGCCATTCGGCTCATCATATCTGCTTCAGATCCTTGAAAGAGTAATCGATTCAGTCCTGTTTCCTTGTCTTTTGCCCATACCCCTGCAGATTTTCTTCTTTACATATCTACTTAGTTGCCTTTTTGAAAGCTAGCATGGACCGTCACTCCAAGAATGGCATTCCACAGCCCAACAACTTTATGTGAAAAAAGTGCGTCACGAAAAAACACTGTATAAATTGTATCATAAGGCAGCCACCTAACAAAAGCAGTTGAGGTAGGGACGATTTAAATGTCTTCAAAAAAATACATATATACAGGGAACCCTCATCCACAGCACTGTAAGCTGAGTTTAATGTCTTACTGACAGCACTACAACCAAAAAATGGTTAGCTTCCAGGTCGTCAGATCCCACTGACATCACTTTAGTGGCACTTCATGTGCATAGTGCACAGCACGCAGGAAATAAACCCCACTTTCAGTTAACATAATAAAAAATCCTTGCCTTTGATATAGGGCCTTACCATGTCCTCAAAATATCTCAAAGTGCTTGCACTGTGTGTTTTTTGTGGAAGAACGTGGCAGCCAATTTTTACACAGCAATGTCTCACAACAGCCAAGGAGTAAGTAACCAATTTTTTTATTTTGGGATTGTTAGACCGGACACTGGAATAAACTCCTTTCACTTTTCAGATAGTGCAGAGGTCCCTGTGTGTGTGGGAGAGAGGGAGACATTTGTCTGAAGGAAGCAGAAATCTGAGTTGAACGATGTATATTCAAGTACAAATGCATGATAATCTGGGAGAGGAAGGGGCTGTTTATCAAAATAAATTCAGCTAATCTGTATACACGTTAGGTAGAGTGTGTAATGATAACAGTTGTATACAAAGGCCTGTTCTCATTCAATTATTCTGTCCTAAATAAATCCTACTACAATGTAATTAGAAATGGAAATCAGGGATACTTCACATCAGGTCAACACTATTCACTATAATCTCTTGTGAAGGAAATCACTTACTCTTTGAGAATTTCAGCAAGTTCCTGCATCCCATTCTGCAAAGCGAGGCCCACAGGTGTCTCTCCTTCCTCGTTGGACACAATAGCAGCTTGGATACCACCAGGCTGGCACAGCAGAAACTGAGACAATTTAGAAAGGCCCAAACGCACTGAAACATGCAGCAGGGTTTCCCTACAGATCGACTCTGGGAAACAAAGAAAGACAGGCAAACTGAGACAGGTTTTCATTTTTATTTTTTAAAAATATATATATATGTGTGTGTAAAATAATACTCCATCTCCACTGCTCTGAATGTGTGTTTCACATTATGTTAACCTACAAGCATTCTGAGATGCTGCTCTGGGTGATGGAGCTATATAAATGCAACTTGTTGTTGCGTGAAGAACATTTTTCAATCGTGGTTTCTAACTGTTTTTGTTCCAATTTTAAGATTATGTCCCCTTATTCTACATCTCTCTACCAAAGGGAAAAGCTGTAGCTCGTCTATTCCATTCACTATTTTAAACAACTCAGTCAGCCCATCCCTCAACAACAATAACAAAATTACATCGGACCCGAGCTGGGGGTCGGGATCGGGGAGGGTGAGGGGCAGGGGTGGGGGAAAGGACAACCTTAACTACGGGAACACAAGCCAAAATTTACCCAGTCTCTCATAACTGGTAAACCTATTCATCGCAGGTATTAATCTAGTGAAAAACTATTGCCCTCTGACAATAGTGTATCTCTCCTAAGGCTGAGCACCCAAAACTGAATACTATAAATGAGATCTAATCAATGTTATTTATTGCGCAAGAAGCAGCACCAGTGGCAACCTGATGTCCTGAACTTGGGTCTACAGGAGGTGAGCCAGCTATGGTACACACAAATACCATGAAACCAGGTATCACAGCCATTGTAAAGACTGGTTGGAATTTTATGGATACGCAATTATTGCCCAATAACAATGAGGCTCCCAGACACTACCACACGTGAATGGCACTATATAAATGCAAGTTGTTGCTGCTGTTGCTGAGATTCTATTCTATTAACCCCAGATGGGATTTTTATATTAAATAAAAAAAGAACGCCTTTGGTAAGTATGTAGAATCATTATAATAACTGCATATATGCTGTACCTTGTCCTGCCCACTTTCCAAGGACGTTCCAGTAAGGTGGCATCTCTAAGTGTCCCATGGCTGCTGTCATTTGGTCATCTAATGCTTGCATTTCCTCTACAGTTAAGCCATATTGCTCAAGTATAATAAGGTGACTGGTAAGGGCAGTTGTGTCAACATGTTTAACCATAAACTGAGCCAGTTCACATGCTAAATCCTGAATGTAGGTGACATCACTGTGGCCAAGGACAGATATTGAATGCTCCTTTGTGTAGACGCAAACCAAAAATGTTACGTTTTCCAAAGCATCGTGACCTGTAAGCAACACAATTAAAATATAATATTAATACTGTAAAAGAATAATCAAAATCATATGATATATTTCCAAAACTACCAAGTGTGATGGCAAAATAAAGCAGCCATCTTAGAATGATGTAAATGCAGTTCATCAAAATATAAGCTTATTCATACTATTTTCTGAATTCAAATAGTAGAAAAATCAAGATGTTTTAATTCAACTGGTTTATGATTATTAAACAAAATTACAAATTACTTCCCAGAATCCCAACAATGATCTACAATTTACACTGAATTTAATATAAATCTTTGAATGGGTTAATGGTGTCACCCATCCACATGGGAACTTCCCAACAGGTGAACACACTGTGTCATGATAACTGCTGTGGATGCGTCTATACATTGAAAACCCCCCACCTCCAAACTAAAGGTGGATTAAAGGCAAGAAAAGTCTTGTGCGGAGAAAAACAGAGTTCTGTGTAATAGGATCCTCACTCATTTTTGGAACAATTAATACAGTTAGAAATCATAATAGACCAAGTTTGATCCATTGGTCCATCTTTAATCCCCTCCTCACTTCGTAGCATTTCACTGTCCTTCACACCCAGGAAGATGCCTGATCAAAACTCTGGCTTTCTCCACAGCCCAACAGTGACCTGAATGGATTGATTATAACATGATGTGTGGGTCTCCTCACAGGCTACAATGATGGTCAGACAGAATTCATTACACGCAACTGACAGCTTGAGGTTTTAGCGTGGGATTGAAACCACCAACTTTTTTTCTCTCCACTGAATACGTTTATCCTGTGCACAAAGAACATTATGGTTGGTATGTGTAGCCACTCTCCTAAAATGGAGATCACAAGCCAAGTCTTGATATTCCTCACTGTCTGTAGCAGGAATTGAAGAAACAAAACCTAAATTCACATTTCAGATGCTTGCTTAGACTTCAAATGAAACAAACCTTAGGTTAAAAGAAGGTATTTTTACAAGCATTTTCTTCAGTACAGAAAGTGAATGCATGATCCATTCTGCTTGTGTGCACTCACCTGGAATAACTGACTCCAGTGTGTAAGCATTGAGTTGCTGTGCCATGGCCACATGCAATTGGTGTGAACCCTCATACACAAAGAAAAATTCTGCATCATCAGGCAAGAGGCAGGCCTGGTCAAAGACTGCTAACACAGGCAGTTGCCCCTGTGGGAAAAAAAACAAAGATGATTTTATCTGTAATCATAGCGGCATAAACCACTTTAAACAGATTTAAGAATTCACTTCTAAAATCTACTGAATGAGCTGGCTCACTTGTATGCTGCACTAGGAGGTTCCATGCACAAGTGTTCAGATATATAACGCTAATGCAGTAGATCCCGCTTTAATGTGGTAGTCACAGTATATATAAAAAAATACAGGGACTGCATGCACACACTGGCCAGCTCACTTGCACAAAAAACATCCAACTTCCAGATTATAAGGTTGTTGCGGTCATTTATAATCCTTACATTTGGTATAGCACGTTTCATGTCGAGGGGACATCCCAGAGCTCTTCACAGGATAGACTGTAAAGTGCAGTGACTATGCATTTTGTGGGCGAATGCAGCACAAACAGTCATGAAGTGAATGACCATTTTTGGGGGGCAGATTGTTGGCCAGGACACTGGGAGAAATTCTGTTTTCTTTTCAAATAGAAAATGATCTTTACTGTCCATCTGGATAGGCAGACGTGGCCTCGCTTTAACGTCTCATCTGAACAACAGCACGTCCAACAATGCAGCACATATTCAGCACTGTATTGGAGTGTCAGCTACTGGGACTACTCTATCCATAAGGCATTAGTTTGCAAGGTTAACAGGAGAAAACCTAAAACATGCAACTTAAATCAACTGTGCTCTGTTCATAAAGAACATGTAATTTCAATACTGATTATAAAATCACATTCTAATGTTAAGTTGCATTTTTCTCCAGAAAATACTGCATCAATTTCTCCTATAAGAGGGAGAAGAATTTATTTTTCCACATTTTAACTAAATTGAATATTTTTTCCAATATCAGTCTCCATGATTGCCAGCTGGTTTAGAAGTTAAGCATAATGTGCTGAATACCATTGCGGACACCCACATTTTTCTTCCGCGTATCAGGCATCTATTTTTGTCTGAGTTAGGAATCTCTTTCCTCTTCCTCTCTGGCCCAGGTAACAATGAATCATTTCCAAAGCAAAGAATCGAGACGAATAGCCCAGTGCAATTTCCCTTCGTGGTTTTGACTGCAAGTCTACTGGAGAAATTATACGAAGGACTTGCAATGCATGGAAGCTTTTATCTATCAGTTGTATTGAAAGAAAATCAGAAGCAGACTCACTGAATCAGCTGAGTGAGGAATTTGTTCTGTAAAAAGCAGGACAATTTACCCGAGGAGGGCAGCATGAACCCATTCACTTCATTTCCTTTCAACTAACAATAGAGTTGCTGAGCATGTACATTTCAGGAAAGAACATTTCAGTATTAATTCCTGCCTCCAATTCAACACAGCAGTAATTTAGTACAGGCCCATTTTGGGAACTGGATTTAGAAGAGGGGAATTTATATAGGGCAATACCACATTATGCGATGGTGAGATTAAGCCATTTCTTTGAAGCGACAACAATAATAATGTAACAATAGGCATTACACAACAGTTTTTTTTTGCATTTATTATAAATTTTATTCCAAGTTTCTAAAACGCTCTGTTACCAAGACTACACAAGTTAAGTGTAGCAATAGTCTTTCTGCAGTATAAATCTATGAACGTGTACTTTAAAGTCAGTTGACTAATAATGAAGTAATAATGATGGGAATGGGGGGGGTTGGGCAGGAGAGAAATGTAGCAATGGAAAAATACTGCTATTTTACGGCTGACAGCAATCTTTTGATGTAATCTTTTCAACCAAAGTACGGTCAACTATAAATACTTCCAGACACAGTGCATTTAAATCTTGTCATAAAAATTACTAAAATGTTCTAACTTACAACACGCTTATCAGCTTTTTGCATAATTATACTTTGAAGTAGCCTACGTCTTTCAGGACTAATATTGCAGCTTCACTTTAAGCGCCATTCAGAGGTAAAGCTGGCTAGACTTTGTCTCCATCCGTGCTTCCCGCTCGATAGAGTCAGACATGCCAAGAAAAATCTATAATACAATGGCTTCAAGAGAACACAGGAAGACATGCAAAAAACATCAACAAACAATAATGGCACAGCAACATGACTGGGCCAGGAAACTGCTGAGATCTCACTTCCTGAAAATATTTCAGTTGGTTTCAAGGTTTCTATGGTAACTAATGATTAATGCCAGACGGAGATGTACAAACTCGGAAGCTTAGCACCGGCAAAACGAACGAAACCTGCATAAACACTTGAAAATATTTAATACATGGCACCTGCTGTTGGAAACTTCAGGTCTTTATAATTCTTCATCCAGCCTATTAATTGTCCTTAATGGCATTCAAATGAGAGGTTTCTGAGCCTCTCCATATGTTGCCATTACTTGAAACGATCAACCTGTGTGGACTGTAAATATTTTGCAAACTTGTTGTTAGCTCAGTAAAACCACCTTGTCCTATGAATAAAATTAATTATAATCGAGTGGCTACATTATCCACTCATCGCTTGGTTATGCATTTTAACTGAAATCAGTACATTAAACGTGAATAAATAATTCTACTCCGTACTTGCATTTTATATAGCACCTTATCATGACAAAATATCTCTGAATGCCTCTCGCAATGAGTTACTTTGAAGTGTAGTGGATTGATTTTAAGATCCTTGTTCTCGCCTTCAAATGACTTCATGACTTTACCTCTGCAATATCTTGTGATCCCAAAACCTGCCTAATCTCTCAGCTCTGCCAATTCTGGCACTAACCACTTTGGCCACCATCGGTAGGTGAGGTTTCAGTTACTATGCCATCACTCTCTGGAACTCTCTTCCAATGCCTCCACCTCAGCTTTTAGAGCCTCTCCTTGACTGCGTCTTCCACCAGGTTCCCCTAACCTCCCTCCAAGCTCGTTTTCCCACTCAGACTTCTAAAATGCTTCAGGATATTCCACTATGTGAATGGTGATTTATCAGTGTAAGTTATTGGGAAAAATAAAAGTTAATCTGCACCACGATTAGCAATGGGATGAATATTCCATTTTTCTATGTGTGTGGGGGGGCAGGGGGGAGAGATTTGGGGCAGAGAGGAATTGTGGTAAGACCTCCTTACTCGTCTTTCAAATAGCAACATGGGACGGTTAATGTCTATCTGAACAACTAGAACAAACAAATGAGTATTTAAAAAAAACACAAAGTACTGCAGATGCTGGAAATCTGAAAAAAAACAGAAGTCGCTGGGAATACTCAGCAGGTCAGGTAGCATCTATGGAGAAAGGAAAGTGAGTTAACGTTTTGGGTCCATGACCCTATTCTGATGAAGGGTCATGGTCCTGCTGAGCATTCCCACCGACTTCTGTTTTTGTTTTTAATGGGTATTTAGTTTAACTTCCCATCTAAAGGACAAAACAGTCAAACATGTAGTATGTCCTCGGTCAGTTTAGGACTTGAATCTACAACAGTTAAGACACAGAGAACAGAGAGCTGCCAATTGAGCCAAACAGATGTGTTTCTAGATCTAATTCCAGCTTTTGTAAAGCAATAAAGTAAACTAATGTTAGAGACTAATTTTACACTGTGAGGAATCTGTAGCTTATAAGCAAGACTTTCCAATATAACGATTTTTTAAAAATCATACTGAGAATGCAGGTCAAAGCAGACAAAGTCGAAGAATTATCTAAATATACCAAGTGCCAATTTGTTCTCATTTAAAACAACTGGGTAATAAAAGAACATTCTGACAAACCAAACTCACACCTCCTGGGTCGAGAGTAAGTGCCACATCAAATTTGATTCTGTTTTATTGTAGTGTCAAAACCAATAAATATCATTTTGAAGGTTAGCATTAAGTCATAGCTAGCAGTTTGACAATTTTACAAACAGCAAAACACAATGAAATAATTCATGTTTTTTTAAATATAAAACCACAAATAAAACTGAAAAATCAGCATTTTAAATTCTGGAATTAGGGTATGGGCAAATTCTTATGTTAAATGTTTTTTCTGCGCCTGAAGAAAATGCAAAAATAAAATCAATGACAGTAAAAAAATAAATTTGTCCCCCTACAAATAAAATGCCACGTGGAAAACAGACTGCACATTTTCTGTAGTCTATCTTTCTTCAGTTCTAGTTTTTGCTTGGTTTCTCAGTCACTCTTTTATACTGTTTCATTTGTGCATCTTTCTGTTCATTTAAATTAGTTCCCAGCTTAATACAGTATCTCCATCTGCCTTTATTCAATTTAGATATCCCCCTGGCTGTCTTCCTGATTTTCTTGGGAGTTTGCTGAAAAGAGTGATACAGTTACAGAGAAATTAACAGAAAAGGGAAACACAGGAACAAGACAGAAAAACAAATGGAAGATAAACACACTGTATCCCAGCACCTTGAGATGTCCTCCCGACCTGAAAGGCACTATATACATGTAAATGTGTTGTTGTTGCATTCTCAATTCTTTCTTCTCTCCCATTCTCTGGCAAGGAACATAGGAAAACAGGGAAAGGAGGAGATCATACAACACACCAAGCCTGTTCTACCAGTTTATTGGAACTTGGAAGATCTTTCAATCCGAATGACCTAACTTTCACCAGGTCCTGAATACCTCTACTACCCAAGGCAGAATCAATAAGGATGTTTAAAAGAGCAATAGACGGATATCTCTCTTTTAAACATCCTTATTGATTCTGCCTCTACAGCTTTATGAGGCAGAGCATTACATGTCTTCATAACCCTCTTTGTGAAGAAATGTATCCAGACCTCAGTTCTAATTGTCTTGGGTAATTCAAGTCTATGCCACTTGTAATGGATCCCTCCACCAAGGAGAACAGCCATCCATTATCTTTCAATTCTTTTCATTCTTTTAAATACCTCGATCAGATCACCCCTTAACATCCTCTGCTCTAAGTAATAAGACCCTGGTCTATCTTGCCTCTCATTACAGCTAAACCCCTTCAGGCCAGGTATTAGTCAAGTGAACCATCATTGAACTTCATCAAAGTATAAGGAAGGATGGGAAAATCCAGCTGCGATTGATCTTAGAAGATCACCACATCCCTGCTTAGTAAACCAGACTAAAGGGAAGCATTTGTGTTTTGTGCCTGGGAATCTTTATTGCAATTTTGAAAATTACTGTAATAAAAATCTGCAATATCAATTATTTTGTCCCGCCAGGCACTTAAATCTTCCCAAAATTCAACTGATTTGTGAACTTAATTTACCATCAATTTGCTTCATTTTACCCACCAGATATCTTTATGTACATACTCCTGAACTCAATACTTTGAAAGTAACCTCACAGCTTTTCTCTCTGGTTTACAGTTTACAAGAATACATCAAGCCACAGTTTACACTGTGGATGACAGTTTCATCTTTCATTGGTTTGGCAGAGCGGAAAACAATCTTACCCAAACATCACATTTTACTCCAAAATGTGCCGATTCCACTCTAATCTAATCCACTAGACATACAGTGTTAACAAATCAGTTACGTGGAAAGTAGGAACATTGAATACAAAAGCACAACAATAACGCTGAGTTTGTAGAAATCACTGGTTAGGTCAGAACTGCCATACCGTGTTCAGTTTTGTGCACTTCACATCGGGAAAGATGATTTACAAGGATGATCCCAGAGAATAGGGGTTTTAGTTATGATAATAATCCTTGCATTTGATGTAGCGCCTTATCAAGTCGTCAAGACGTCTCAAAACGCTTCACAGAATATACTGTAAAGTGAATTGACTGTATATTTTGTGGGCAAAACGCAGCAGCCACAAACAGTCGTGGATTGAAGTGACCAATTTTTTTTGAAGAAATTATTACCCTCGGAAAAGCGATCCGCCAATCAACTAACAACCGTCCTACTTACTGCTAGGTAAACAGAGCCCTGTGGAGTAAAGAAACTTGCCCAACATTTTTCCCTGCTGGGAATTGAACCTAGGTCTATGAGTGCTCTAACCACTGAGCTACAGGACTCCACAGTTATGAGGAGAGATTGGAGCAGTTGGGTTTATTTCCACTGGAGCAGGCAAGGTTGAGAGGTGACATGATAGAGGTGTACAAAATTATGAGGGGTTTTGGCAAAGTAAATAAGGAGAAGCTGTTTCCACTGGTAGAGAAATCAGTGACTAAGGGCCATAGCTATAAGAGTCACAAGAGGAATGAAAGGAGAGCTTGGTAGAAAATGTTTTCTCTCAAAGTTGTTGGTATGCCCAGCCAAGTAAAGTGGTAGAGACAGAGTCCATTGTGGGTTGCAAGAGGGCAGTTATATGAGAGATAGAAGCTTGAAGTGCTATGGGGATAAGGCAATGGGATTAAATGAACACCTTGCTCTGAGAGTCGGTGCAGACTTGATGTGCTGAATGGCCACCTTCTGTGCTGTAAATTGCTATGATTCCACGAGGGAATGCAAAGTGGAGTCCTGTAGCTCAGTGGTTAGAGCACTCGCTTTGCAAGCAAGAGACCTGAGTTCAATTCCAGGCAGGTCAGGGCGAAACCTTGGGCAAGTTTCCTTACTCCACACGCCTAATAATAATCCCTCCAAAACCAAAAACAATAATAAATTGGTCATTTTCAATCTACGACTGTTTGTGGGACATTGCTGTGCGCAATTAGCTGCTGCGGTCGCCACAAATATTCAGTCAATTCACTTTACAGTGGGTTCTGTGAAGCGCTTTGGGACGTCCTCCCGACATGAAAAGCGCTATATCAAATGCAAGGATTATTATTATTAAAGGGAAGCACTTGCAAGGGTATACAACATTCACTTATTATTATTAATAATATTAAGGATTTAATAGGATCCTTCATAGGATTTTATTATAAATGCAGTGACTCTGTTTTGTAGGTGAACGGTCTAGCCGATTCATGTACAGAAAAGTCCACAAGCTACCTAGAAGTGAATAACCAATTTTATACTCGGGGGGGGGGGGGGGGGGGTGGCTGATAGGGGCGGAATTGGTTGGCTAGGCCACTGGGAGAAACTCCTTTATTATTATTGATTAGATAACAAAATCATAAGAATGTAAGAAAGTACATAAAAATGTCTTCTCTCACGTTTCCCTGATACAATTGCGACATGCAACAGACAATCTACTCCACTATGGATTCAGTCCAACCTAGTCTCCCAAAGGAAAGTTCTGTAATAATGACTTCCTTATGTCTGAGTGTAATCAAGCGGAATATTCATTCATCACCATATCTTCAGAGTCTAGCATTGATCTAATGACCTCCACAGCCTACACCCAGTCTTCAGCAGCAGAGTACTTTACAACCTCAGTATATTTGCCTAGAAATACACTCACTGCACTTTATAGTAAAAAAACTTGTGTAGCGCTTTGAGACATCTCTCATGCTGTGCACAATTGGCTGTTGCATTTCGCCCACAAAATATAGTCAATTCACTTTATAGTATATTTTGTGAAGCACTTTAGACGCCTCAAAGATGTGATAAGGCGCTATATCAAATGCAAGGATTATTTTTACCTTAGCCTCCAAAAGGAAGTGGATAATTATCAGTATAGGGATGAAATTGAGGTTGTAAATTAATAATTAATCTAACTGCTTTTTGTTAATGGTATGTCCCGCATATCCACTACCCCATCAGATATAAACTTGTAATCTCTAGTCCTGCCTCGTCTTTTGGTAAGTGTTAAATTTAATCGCTAGTTCTGTATTTGTGGTCCAAATTAAGTAGCTGCCTTACAGTTGCATTGGCCTCCCATCTTTTTAAACACCTAGAACTTCCTATCCACCCAAAATCCAGTTAATCCAAAACTCGCCGCCCATATACTCACCCACACTAAATTCCGTACCCTCATCAGACCAGTTCTAACCAGCCTCCACTGGCTCTCCATCACCGAACAAATTGAGTTCAAGATCCTAACATTAGTCGTCAAATCCCTTAATTTCCTACCATCTCCCAACTGTTTACTTCCCAATCCACTGCCCAGTATAGGGATGAAATTGAGGTGCACTACCTCTACCCACTCCTCCACTCAACTGTCTCAGGCCTCCTGCTTGTCCCTCGTATCCTCCATTCTACCATCAGTGACTGCATTTTCAATTACTATACCCCGCAACTCTGTAACACTCTTCCTCTATCCCTCCACCTTGCCCCTTCCTTCATATTTCAGTGCGCAAAGCAGTTATTGACTAATAATATAATTTTCCAAACCAAGCGTGGTCATCTTGTGTTCTAGCTTTTAGACCCTTTTGGTGAAAATATCAGACGTAATCCAGACTTTGGCATTGGCTCCATAATCGACTGGTAGATGTTTTACGTTTTTGAAGCATTGCGGGTTTTTGACTTTCCTATTATGAGAATCTGTAGCTTATCTGTTCCAGTCATGTTGGTGATGACCTTAATTGAACCACAGTCTTTAAGTTGGTTACCCTCAATACAGAGTTGTCCCTTAATGCTGTAAGTTTTTGTCCCGAGTACACTTCGAACCAAAGTAGTTCATCCGCATTTTAAATACGGTCCAAGTGATAGTCCCACAGAATTTCCTAGAGTCAGGTCTTTCACTCTTCAAAGCTAGAACGTTGGCGGATTTAGCCTCACCACAAATTTTTTTATACACAAGAACATACTGAACATTCAAGCAACTAAACAACTCATTACTTGTGGTGAAATTTTCCATGCCTAGCTGATCAGTAAAAGCCCTGGCGTTCTCATTGAACACATCACAATTAATTGTGATAGTGGGATTTTCGGTGAGTGTTTGATTAAACCATGTCGCTAATGCATTCTAAACATCTTCATATTTTGCAGTTTTTCTTTTCCTCAGCTGGACGCACATGTCCCTGCTTCTTACTCGGCCTTTATGATCGCGGCAGATTATAACCAACAATGTAGGTTTGTTGTGCTTCACTGAGAAGGTTTCGTTAACTTACTTTTGGACTTTCCATTCTCAATTGCTCCGACTGCGCAATATTTATCCTCCATCACTTTCAAATGAAGTTTCCGTTTCATTCCAGTCATCGTGGTACAGCAGTGTGAACGGCACTCACAACATGGCTACTTTATGGGCCTAACCACCCTAACACTTGCCAGACACCCATGTGTCACACACATACACATGTAATCACTCATGCACACACGACTGACCCACTGACTCACTGGTCACACGCAACAATCAGAGCCTGTCGACGCAAGTGGTAATAACGCAATATACATGGGGACTTTGTCGTCATAAGTGTTTATGTTGAAGTAGACATACATGGTAATTTTAGTGGGTTCTATGCGAGGAAGGAGTGCAATTTTATGTCGACATAAGTGGGTTTGAGATAAGTGGGTAGGGCTGTACAGTATAAAATAATGAATGTAACAATATTCAAGGAGTCAAATGATCTTTAACAAGTCAGTAACCATACTTCATTAGGCATATATTTTTCACAGGGCTATATTTCAATGAACTGCAAATAAAAGATTTGCTTCCCCTGCATACAAGTGATTGAGCAATTCAGTTTTGAAAAATAGAACAATTTTTTGGAATATCCATCAGTTTTTATAATAAAATTTGTTTGAATATTTTCCGGTTGCTGGTTAACTGTGTAAACTGATAACGTTCATTTCTCCTCAGACAAGCCATTTGGGTTATAGTCGTTTCCGCTCACAAAATCCAAAACACCAGCTTATCTGATTGCACTCATTGCCTGTAAAACTTCACTAAATAGAGAGGAAAGTTCAGTGTCTGAAAAGGTTTGAGTGTGTAACAAGGGTGGAACATAATCAGGAAGGAGGGGTGGTCCTTCTGATTTAATAAACCATATGAGCACTTTCTGTAATTCTCGGGCAAATATTCAAATATTGTGTTCTCTTACGATATTTCCAATAGTCCTTAAAAGTGTTGTGTGAGTGTGATGCTTTACCCACATGCAAGTCAAGCAATTATACACAAATCAGTTACAAACACAATAGCTCAACGTGTTGGGAGACTTCACTGCCAAATACTGCAGTAAGACCCAGTGTTTTGCCTATCTTCTCTTACACACTCAACTTCCAATCAAGAAGGGAATCAGGGACCGGGAGAGGATTAGGATGGAGCAGAGACTCATGTGGATTATAAATAATGGTCCATTTTGGTACTGTAACTTATCACAACCACCCTCTTATCAAAAGGCAAAATAAAGCACAGAAACTTTCCCTTATCCAACAGAGAAAACATTGTTCTGAAACAGATCCGTGTAGATTTGCAACTGTGGCAATGTCCACAAAGGATAACACATTTAAATTGATTTGAACTTAAAGATGTTTTTTGTCCTCCACAGGTATTAGAAAATATATCCCTAGACTTTCCTTCCTCTTTAAGAGAAGTTTTCAAATTTTGCTTAGGTGTTTTAAATTTTTACAGTGAATTTTCTAGCAAATGGCATATGGCTCAGGCTTCTACAAACATGCACCAGAGAAAAAACACCCACTATTATATTATAATATGTTATGGTGTTAGCATATCAATCATACTACACTAAGTACTTAGTCATTCCAAAAGGCAATACGTAACAAAGTTGGAAAAAAGACTTTAAAGGTGTACTTTCTGCGGGAATACTTAAATGACCTACTTCATGTGGTTGCGTGACGTTAAATAAAAGCTAATTTGTAGATGACCCAATTTCAGAATAAGGCAGTCCATTGTTTCTTTAAAATGTTTTTTCACATATAAAGGACAGTAAGGTTAGATAAATGATCCCAACAATGACTTTAACAACTTAAAACTCTACACTTTTAGCATTCAATTTCACAAGACAAATCCAACAGGGAAAGTCATCCTATATAAAAAATAAAAGCACCAATGCCTTTGTGTATAAAATAAGTTGTGTCGTAACAAAATGCAGCAAAATTAAACTATCTATACAAACATTACTTTCATAATACACATAAATAGACCTGGGAAAGCATTCCCTACTTCTACAGAATTACCCTCTGGTATCTTTCAGCTGAAAATGCAGCACAATACAGTCGGCTCTTGTAAAACTCTTGTTTGCATCTACTTTTACTTAAGAAATGTTTCAGGACAGATTTTTACCCAATATGCACACAAAAATAAATTCAATAAACTGCACTGCTTCCATGCAAGAGCACACTGCAAGTTATATCAGGTAAATGTTATATCAACACAAACACAGCTTATATTAATAAAAACTCAGCTGGATGGGATGTTTACACAAAGAAATTATTCAAGTAAATTGCACAACAATATTTCATTGCACTCTACGAAAAAATGTATAGATGAATAGGAAAAGCCTTAATATTTATAAATGCAGAAGACATACATCTATTCAGCACACACTAACAGTTCATGGTTTGCTTAGATCAGGTTTAAACAAGCAGTTGCCACATAGGTAGAGACAAACAAATAGCGCAGATACGCAAAATATGAACGCTAAAGTACTTACATAAATTGGCACTTTGCGGTGACTTAGCTCCATTTCTCCTGCATCTGTGTATAGGAAAAAGAAAAGGGTTTACAATTTGTCCAAATAAAGCTACAGACTGGATTGATGCTGGTATCTTTGTACCATATCAAAACATATAAAGCTTTTTTGAAGAAAGAAGAAGCTCTAGAGGATACAAAAGAACTCACAGTTAGAGAGAAGAATCAAGACCTGCAAACAGTGCAGGTAATATCACAGCTCAAGCCTCTTGGCATTCAATTTACCAAACAAATGCACTCTCTCTAGCCTGCTATAGTAACCTAATGTAACACGTGCTCTCTTCGAGGAGAATCAGAGAAGTAGTCTGCAAAGCTTTGTGTCGTTTCCGGATCTGCAGACGATTATATAATCTGAACAGTTAGGGGAAATCACATTGTTTTTTCTCCACTTTAATCATCAACTGAATTTCCAAAAACTCAACTGTGGGGTGGGAGGGGGAGTTGGGGGGGGGGCATCAGTGGAGCACTCTGGCCGCCACAACTATAGGTTAAGCTCCCACGATCAGCCAAGCTCACCTTATTGTAAACGTAAAAAGAGGGCATCATAGGAAAGGAGGCACTCTCAGTATATATACATATATTTGTATGTAGACAGGATGACCAAAAAGTTATGATATCATGACAATGTCTAATAAGTCTTAAAGAAATGATGATTTTTTCTTAGATAATAAGGTCGATATCACGACTTTTTGGTCACCCTATATATATTGGACTTTGACTGTGAAAATACAGGGCATACCCATTATTAATGATAATAATAATAATCCTTGCATTTGATATAGCGCTTTTCACATCGGGAAGACGTCCCAAAGCACTTCACAGAACACATTGTAAAGTGAATTGACTGTATATTTGTGGGCGAACGCGGCAGCCAATTGCGCACAGCAATGTCCCACAAACAGTCGTAGATTGAAAATGACCAATTTATTATTGTTTTTCTTTTGAAGGGATTATTATCAGGCGTGTGGAGTAAGGAAACCTGCCCAAGGTTTGGCCCTGACCTGCCTGGAATTGAACTCAGGTCTCTCACTTGCAAAGCGAGTTCTCTAACCACTGAACTACAGGACTCCACGTTATTAAGCACTTAGCTGAAGCTTGGTTCCACTTTTAAAACATAAGTACCCTATGATTTCCATTCTAAAAAATCACTATCTTCTGAATTGTCAGATCACTACCTATGTTACTTCCTACACCTTGTGACATCATCGTAACCAGGTTGACCTCTATTCTAATTTTGTTAACAGTGAATGATTAGAACAAAAAATTGCTTGCAAAGAGTGTGAATGTGAAAGCTTTAATATGTCATGGCTATGTTCTACTCTTAGTTTATCACAATACTGCATTAATAAACAATTTGAAGGGAATGGAAGGGACTGACCTTCTTTGAATGTCAATAATCACGAGACCAAGACTAGCATTTTGCCCGCAAAGCAAGCTTATATTGTTTTTGTATAAACAAATCCTTCACCATCAAGACCCTGCCAGAACATTATTTCCTGCAGCTAAGAGTCTGCTTAATTGATCTTCCCTTACTTCTTACACAGGAACTAGTACAAAAATCAACACATGATAACAGATTCAATCTTAAATGGTAGCACACCCAGCACTAAGAGCAACATCACAAGATTCATCAGAGCTATTTCCTAAAGACACCAAATAATCTTTCCCTTTGACTTCACACAGAAGAACAAGAGAAACCTACCAGAGTTATTATTTCGTACGCACAGCACTCAGTACTGCAGTATTTAACATACTTTGTCCATGTTGAATGAAGCAGCCATATTGTAGTCTGGCTATAATTCTAATACAAACTGACTCAGTATATGAGCTGGCCCAGTCCAACAAATATTTCCAAGTCATTTTTTATTGAAAACGTTTGATAATAGCACTTCAAATAAAGAACAGGTCAAAGCACTTCACAAAGCTTATGTAAAATGAAGTGACTGTGCAATTGTAGGTGAACAATATAATTCAAAGTTTATGTAGCACTTTTCACGTTGGTTGGATATCCCAAGTCACTGGACAGTTTAGGGTTAGGATCTGGGGTTAGGATACCATCACAGTGCAAGTAGTCAATATATGGCAATACAATAATAATAATATTTGCATTTGACATAGCGCCTTATCACATTGTTGAGATGTCTCAAAGCACTTCACAGAATATAATGTGAAGTGTAATGACTGTGTTTTTTGGGCAAAAGTCATTTGTACAGACAGGTACGGATTAGCCACAAGCTTTCCTTTGGTAAGTACAGGACTTGTCAAACAGTGTCCATTTTTTGGTGAATTATTTGATAATCGATGCCATGAGGCATGCTTGCCTGCAGATAGACCTTTGGGCTTGACAAATCAATTTGGCTGGATCCCATTCTGAATAGTGCATGAGAGCCTCAATGTGGAGTCCTGTAGATTAGTGGTTAGAGCACTCGCCTCGCAAGCCAGAGAACCTGTGTTCGATTCCAGGGCAAGGCAAAATGTTAGGCAATTTTCCTTACTCCACATGTCTGTTTACCTAGCAGTAAGTAGGAACCCAGTTGTTGGTCGATTGGGGAATTGCTTTCCAGGGGTAATAATCCCTTCAAAAAAAACATAATAATAATTTAGTCACTCAACCCACGACTGTTTGTGGGATATTGCAGTGAACATTTAGCTGCCGCGTTTTGCCCACAAAATTTACAGTCAATCCACTTTACAGTATATTTTGCGAAGCGCTTTGAGATGTTTCGAAGATGTGATAAGGCTCTATGTCAAAGGCAAGAATTCTTCTTATTACTATTGATGAAACTTACAAGAATGTTCCAATCATCGCAATATCGCAAAAAAACAAAACTAACCCATCACGTGAACAGGTTTTGCAAAAATTTGTCAAAAATTATACTATGATAGAATGAATGAATCCTGGGCTGCACTGAGTTTGTTGGTCTCAGTTGGGGTTGCATGGGGAGGTTAAATAGGCTGTAGCTTTCCCAGGGTTAAGGAGAGGAACGCCAGCCCCAATGCCAGGAAGGCTGGGGCCAAACACCCTGGTTCCTGCTCCTGATACATCTATTTTACCTCTCATGTTGTTCACAAATGTGGTAGTCGAATGGGAGCGCTCAGGCTCAACTGTGACACTGTCTGCAGTCGAGCACCAACACTCACTACCAAGCCTCTCACCTGAACAATGGCCATTTGGGGGTGGGGTGGGGGGAGATACCAGAGGACCCCCAGTGCCCATGGTGGGGGTGCAGACCAGGTGCAGAGGGGAAAATGCCAATGGGGAAAAAATTCTAAAGATAATTGGAGCACGTGAAAAAAACATTAATATGATCCCATTCTGCGTCTCAGGATCTTCAACGTTTAACAACATAACAACGTGTTTTGTTACTACCTCCACAAGTATATCCCCATACACATGAATACCAAATAGTATTTTGCAAATATCAGTAACAGCCACTTAAAAGTCTGAAGTTCGAGGACAAAGAGTGCTTGGAGGGAGACTGCAGGATTGAAGTGCTCCACTGTTTGCACAGAAAGAAAACAGAGGGAAAAAGTGCTGATGGAGTCAATGTTCTAATTCAAACCATTTTTACGCTTCTGCAACAAGAAAGGCGTCAAAGTAAACAGTGTATTTTGCTACATAAGCAGAAAGCAATGGTTCAAGATGGTAAATAATAAAGTACAGTATTAGTTTCTTTATATATCCATTGGTGAGATTCAGACTTCCTCAGTGACTAAAACCATGAATGGTACATGCATGAAAACATGTTACCATGTTTGAGAGTCTCCAACTGGTGAAAACTTTCACACTCTGCATCCTTCCCCACACCCCCTAGATTTCCAACTCCTGCTCAAAGACCTGCCCCCACACCCACTGCCACCACACAAGTTGGGCATTAGAGTATTAAGTAGAAAATCAAGTTGTTGGCACTACCCGTACCACCTTAATGATAATTTTTCTGTCCCTGCCCTCCATAGCACAACAGGGCAGAAATCCTGCACCGTTTCTATTTATGTGGATTAGTATTATGTTTGCATATTGCAAAAAGTGATATCGTCAAATCTCAATTCAGTGCTGAACAAATGTAATAAAAACCAAGGTGGAGGATAAACAAGGACACATGGAACATGAAAGGCAAAGATTCCACCTTTGACAGAGTGACATAAAGCAAATTATTGTGTATTATACACGTGTACTGCTGCTCTCCCTTGAAATCGTACTGCCATGCCTTCTCTATGAGAATCGTCATAGCTTGTTCACCAAACAACTGACAAGCATGTCTGACTCTTGTCAGATTGGATAACTGATACCAGCATCTCATCCCGAGACATACAATGATCAAAACACCTGCACAGAGAGTGTGAATCCAATGCCACCCTCCTCCAGACGAAAACCATGATATAAAGTATAGAATGATAACTCGTAACAGTTGGAGGTGGAAAGCTTAAGCAGTACTTGCTTAGAAATCTCCGTACATACAGTTTCCAGATAGACTGAACAGGTGAAGGACTCCTAGTTAATCTTATTTTTATTTATTGTTTGTGGGGCCCTGCTGTGCATAATTAGCGACAGCGTTTCGCCCACAAAATACACAGTCAATCCGCTTTACAGTATATCCTGTGAAGCGCATTGAGACGTGTCAAAGATATGATAAGGCACTATACCAAATGCAAGGATTATTATTATTATCATATTCAACCCGGGCCATCTGTGAATCTGGACACCTCAATTAGAGCACTCTTGTACCATGCTCCAGTAGACCAACTCTCTTACTTACTCCAGTGAGGAACATTTAAGGCTTGTTTTCTTTTAAGAACTACTGAAATTTAGATATGCAACAACTTCTGTTTTTGCTTAAGATTGCCTTTCTGAATTGGCAAGTAAGATAAATAAATAGTGCAAAGCTCATAAACTTTGCATACAGAATCAGTAGGGAGAAGCATAAATAAGTTCAGAGGAAACAACGATCCCAAGAAAAGTGTTAGATGCAAGAAAATTCTAATTCCAGGAAAGCAATACTTGTCCCAGAAGGATTTGCTATTCTAGGCACCATTTGATGGAGCCAGAAACTGTGGCTTCTCTCCAATAGACTTTCCAGCCAGAGAGGAGAGAAGGACTGTAATACAGGTGGACCCTCAATGAACCTGAATGACAGATCCTGAAAATGCAGTAATTTTCTATACTAATAAAACGACAATGTCTGTCTGTGCTTCAAGAAGGATCTCAATAACCGATTGCCATAGAGACATGATTTATACCTCATCAGAAAGATCTTGCTTCTAGAAGTGACATGGGCATATTTGTTTTCGGATGCCTCCTATCGTTCATGAGTTATTTTCAGTTCTGCGTTTTTCACTGCAGTTACACCTGGTGGTCACCAAGTCAAAGTGGGACTGTGGCATCCTACGTCACAGAGCATGCACGTAGCCAAGCGTCAGGAACAAAATAAATAACACAGACAAAGCTAAGCCACGGCAACAACAACAAAATGACATTTTAAAGCACCAAGTCCTCCCAAAAGGAATCCTCCCACAGGAGTATAGATAAAGATGAAATGTCTGTCTGTTGTCAATCTACATTCCATATTGGACCCTTTGGTTGCAAGCGAAGCTGCAATGGGTACAGCTAGTTTTAAATAGATGGGAGATAGTTGGAACAAACTTTGGAGGACTGAAGCCATAAAACTACTAAGCAAATATTTCCATGTGATATTGTAGGCAACACTTTCTGCTGGTAACAAAGCCGCCACAACAGAAAATACTGCCGCAGAGCTCGGCTAATCCTCTCAGGAGACACACTGTCGAATGAAGACACTGAGTACTGCGCTATATTTAGTCTTCATTTCAGACAAGGTGCTGCTTGTGTGAGATCTTTATGGTCCAGTCACCATCTAGTTCCAGAAAATCAGAGATTAGATTACTCTGATCAAGATCCAGACTATCAGAGGAATTGCCAAAATGAAGCTTTCTCACTCTGGAGATGAATCCAGTAGAAAATTCTCATTAAATTGTCAGTTTGAAAGCTGCCATAAAACACAAGTAAACGTCAGCACATAGCCACAGAGCTTGGAGCTGTGATACACTTGGGTTTGTCTGCAGACTACTTGTGTATCTAAATAGCAGTAGGGTGTATGCTTGTCCTCCTGACGTGAAAGGCGCTTTATAAATGGAATCTTGTTGTTGTTGTTTACTTCTTTTGATAACCTGGATGCTTTTGCTTCTAGAGACGGAGTGAAACTGCCTCCAGAGGCAGTAGTGCTGCCTTGTTTATGATGCAGGACTGCAACCAAAAGCAGTACAGCTAATTTAAAACTGCCCTCAACATGTACTAGAACATATACAATACAAAATTATATTTGTAAAGCACCTTTCAGATCGGGAGGACGGGGGACATGGAGCAGGACGGAGCCTGCTGAGTGGAGGGAGCGGACAGGTTGATAAAGGGTTAGCAGGTCAGAGAGGGCAAGGCCATGGAGGGCCTTGAAGGTGAAGACAAGAATTTTTAACTTGATCCTCTGAGGAATGGGGAGCAAGTGGTGCCGTGCGAGAGTGGAGGTGATGGGGTCATGGAGCTTGGTGTGTGAGAGGACACAAACTGCAGAATTCGGGATCTGCAGCTTGTGGAGGGAAGAGTTGGGAAGGCCAACAAGCAGCGATTTGGCTAAGTCAAACCTGGTTGTAATGAAGGCATATGTATGAGGGTTTCAGCAGCCTGAGGGGTAAGGCAGTGGCAGAGTCAGGCAATATTGTGGAGATGGGGGAAGGCAGAGCGGGTCACAGCACGCATGTTGGGGAGAAAGGACAATTGAGGGTCGAACAAGATGCCCAGGTTCCTGATTGGCTTGGTGGAGGCGGAGCGTGCATCCATGGAGGCTGATGCTGTCAGTGCCTCAGGTGCGGAGGCGCTGGCGTGAGCCAATCAGGAAGGCTTCGGTCTTCCTGGTTCAACTGTAGAAAGTTGGCTCTCATCCAGGACTTGATGTCTCACAGGTCGTTTGTCAGGACATCAGTGGTCCTGGAGTTGAGGGTGGAGGCAGAGATACAGAGTTGAGTGTCATCCACATACATGTGGAAGTTGACCCCATGTCTGCGGATGATGTCACCAACAGGGAGTATGTGCAGGTTGAATTGGAGAAGACCGAAGACAGAGCCCTGAGGAACACTGCACGAGACGGTGTGGGAGCTGGAATAAAAGCCATTTGTGGAGACAAAGTGGAGCTGGTGTGAGACATAGGATCTGAACAATTCAAGGACAGAACCTTGAAGGTTGAGGTGAGAAGAGATGTAGTGGAGGAGGATAAAATGGTCCACAGTGTCGAAGGCAGCAGAGGTCGAGGAGCATGCGGAGACAGAGATGGACAGAATGTCAATTGTCACCTTGACCGATTGGAGCAGTTTGTAAAGGGAGTGGCAGGAGAGGAAGGAGCAAAGCTGGAAAGTAACAACTCTTTCAAAGACCTTGGAAAGGAAAGGGAGGTTGGAGATGGGCACTAGTTTGTTAGCAGGGATGGGTCCAGGGAAAGTTTTTTTTAAGGATAGGGGCGATGACAGCTGTTGCTAGGGTATGGGAACGGTGCCAGTTGACAGGGAGAGGTTGACGAGGCCTGAGAATAAAGGGGTGAGGAGGTGGAGCTGAGAGGTAAGGAGAGGGGTGGGTAGCGATTGGTTTGAAGGAGCAGGTGGTGGGCTTCATGCGGGTTATAGTCGTGGTAAGAGAGGAGGGGGAGACCGTTTGAGACAAGGAGACAGTTGCCTCAATATCTTTGAACACTGAATCATATCATAGTCTGTGGTGGTTATGAACAGTTTTACACCGAATTGCCAGAAATCCTACAGAAAACTGTGGTTTTGGCAATGAACATCAATATTAGAAGCAATTCAAGATCCTGATGGGGATACGACCATTTGGGGTTTGTATTGGCTACAATGGGATCAGGGTTGATAAACACAAATTGCAATGTTTGATTAGAGTTTGTCCATTGTGTCCATGGATCAAGGAGATGATTGGCTATATGATAATGTAATAAACAAGTTCATTTTGATTTATCAAGAACATGTAAATAACACATACGGAAACCCATTACCATTGCTTAAGAATATTTAAACCAAGCTGAGATTTCCATTTATCCCACCCTACACATGGAAATTGTAGAGTTAGATTGTTGGAATGGAATGTGCACTCTCTCCCTGGAGGGATGCATTCTGCTTACCTATTTCCAGAAAGTATCAGGCACACATTGGCAGGAGGCACGGCTTGGGGACCACAGAGTGTGCATTGGAGTACAGCTGGAGTTCAATTAGCTAAAACCGCAGAGTTTGCCATTGATATCACTGTCTGGCAAGCTATCCGTCTGCTTGCCCAGTTAGGACCGCCCTACCCACTAGGACTTTGGATTGCAGGGTTAACAGGAGCTGAGTGCAATGACTCCCTGACCCCAGTGACTGGTCTGCCTTTCCAGGTCCTGCCGATGAGCCAGGCTGGCTTTGCTATCATCAGCAGTGCCCTGGAATACTGCAGACCCACTTGGCTCAGGAACCAGACTACTGAGACACAATACTGAGCCTGTTCAGATCCAAGGAGAGCCCACTTACTAAATAACAGATGAAGCATGCATCTAAAAAATAGAACATCTTGCCCACAATTTAGAGACTGGTAGGTGGGTGGGACTCAGTGTTGCAAGGACAGTACAAGTGGTACCATTCTCATAAAATCACAAATCACAAAGACAAAGCCTTGTAACTTGCATGGTCATAACAAACTTTTAATATGCTGCAGCCTGTAACAATCAGTGTTTCTGTAATCTAGTTTTCTTTGACTCTTGTTCCAGTTTTGCCACTTCTGTTTCATCACTGCTGCCAACCATAGAGGTTTACGGAATGTTTTGTGTGCGTTTTTTTCTAAACCACATAATCAGACAGAACTGTAAAAGAAAATATAAATATATGGCTTCATCACACCACATGAAAAGGGAGGTTTTACTGAAAAGTAGAGGATGAATTGCCCAAATGTCTAGGATAGTGAGCATGTTCAGCAGATACAAAAGTCTATTTTAAGCAGAAATCCAGTTTTTGACCCAATTTGCCCAGCACTGTACCAATTGTCGACCATGCTAATTAGCAAGATAAAAGTTACCATTATTAGCCAATATTTGGTGGGCACATCTAAAAGGATTTTAAAAGATTATCCACTTTGGAGAGAAAACATGCCCGAGTAGGGAAAACCGCAGGCTTAAGCACACACTCACTATAGGGAGTTACTCAAATGTGAATGAATATTTATTCTCTAAAATATTTCACATTCATTTCCTTCCCACCATTATAAATACACATAGCAGTAAATCATTGCGAGTAATATAGTTTTACAACATGTACACTTAAATAACTAAAGAGGATGGACAGAGCATTCTCGAGTGGACGTTAAAGTTACAAGAAACAATAGCCATCTGCGAGGTGGTTTGAGTGAAACCATAATGTTTTAACGTTTGTGTGTTAATGTTTAAATGAAGACAGAAACCACTGAATAAAAGAGCGGTATGTGGATTGAAGTAATCTAGTAATGCCTCAATAACCACTCCTCAGGCTAAATATGACTTAAATAGAAAGGCAAAAATATAACTGCCAAGAAGACAAAAGGGATCCAAGTAAAGTCATGATCAATACAAAAAGCTTTTTAGTTTGGGTGGATAAATTTTGCAATAATATATCCATTATTCGTATCCACAAAAAAAATGCAAGTAATACCAATCTTAAATATCACAATATAATTTTACAAAATCAATGCAATAGCCTAAATTGAAATTATGTAATTCTAAATGTATCTGTGTGATAAGAACTGTGAAGTGGATAATGGTAACGTTGAGAAAGTTTAGACTAACAATCCTATGTATTTTTTGCTTAGTGAATGCTGCACAGGTATTTTTTACTGCACAGTGCCTTCAGGAAACAAGATGTGCCTTCCATATAATCATGCTCGGTATAAAAAGACACATGAGCAACAGCGCCACGGGAACATGCCTCAATTCTTAGGTTACAAATATGGAGTATTGATAGATGACAGATCAAGTCAATTCGACTAAGTAGCTGGAGTCTGATTCAGTGGCTTGACACCTCCTGCTATATCGTTCAGAACAAACAAAGCTTTAACAAACCCAGTCTGCAGAACATCAGTCATCTGTATTCTCAGACACTGAGCTGTTTGCAGATGTTTTGAACTGAATATACCTTGTTTGAGGTGGACGGCAGTAAGATATTTTGCTGTTCACAGATTTCATTTCTGAAGCAACATTTGCTGGATTTTGAAACTAAAGACTTTATGGATTTAAGTAAGGAGTTTGTTTTACCCATTATTCAGTCGGTTGGCAATACCTTTGAAATTGATGCCTCTTATCACTGACCTAACAACCAGTGGAAATAATTTCTCACTATTGACTCTATCAAAACCCCTCAGAATTTTAAATGAAGTTCAAGATCCTGGTCCTATGTATTCTGACAGACTGCCTGTCGGACATCAAGTCCTGGATGAGGGCAAATTTCCTACAGTTGAATGTGAACAAGACTGAGGCCCTCCTGATTGGCTCGCGCCAGCGCCTCAGCACCTCAGGCTCTGGCAGCATCAACCTCCATGGTTGCACACTCCAACTCATCGCCAGTCAGGAACCTAGGTGGCTTGTTTGACCCTCAACTGCCTTTTCTCCCACACATTCAAGCCATGACCCGCTCTGCCTTCCCTCACCTCCGTAACATCGCCCGACTCCGCCACTACCTCACCCCTCAGGCCGCTTAAACTCTTGTTCATGCCTTCATCACCTCCAGGCTCGACTATGCAAATGCCCTACTTGTCGGCCTTCCCAACTCCTCCCTCCACAGGCTGCAGATAATCCAGAACTCTGCAGCCCATGTCCTCTCCCGCACCAAACTCTGCTCTGTGACCTCATCTCCCCCACTCTCGTCCGACTCCATTGGCTCCCTATCCTTCAGAAGATCCAGTTCAAGATCCTGGTCCTTACATACAAAGCCCTCCATGGCCTCGCCCCACCCTACCTCTGCGACTTCCGAACGCCCTACCAACCCACCCGTTCCCTCCGCTCAGCCATTTCTGGCATGCTCCACGTCCCCCGACCCACCCTGGAGTTGAGAGTGGGGCAGAAAGATAGAGTTGGGTGTCATCTGCATGAATGTGGAAGTTGACCCCATGTCTGCGGATGGGCTCCAATGAAGTGCTGGGGTGTCACTGCATGGAGGTGCTGTCTTTCACCTAGGACATAAAACTAAGATCCTGTCTGCCTGTTCAGGGGACCTACGTATCCCATGGTACAACTCAAACAAAAAGTTTCTCACAGTGTCCTGCCCAACAGTCCTTCACATAAAATTGCTTATTCATTTCATGACTGTTTGTTGGATACTGCTGTATGCATATTGGGTGCTGTGCGCCCCACAAAATACAGTCACTGCACACTACTATAAATCCTATGAAGCGGTACAAGCCATCCTGCTGACTTGAAAGGCGTTACATCCAATACAATTATTATAATTAATCCAAGAAACTTTTTTGGATGCCTTTATAAATGACAACAAGTTCCCTTAAACAGCCTTTAATGAGGAGATTCAAAGTATCAGCCTCTGAGTCAGAAGGTGCTGGTTCAAGCATCACATTGGATCTTGAACTCACCTAGTCTAAGCTGACACTCCAATGCAGTTATCAGAGGTACCGTCCTTCGGATGAGATGTTAAACTGAAGTCCCATCTGCTTATTCATGTGAACGTTAAAGATCTCATTGCACTTTGAAAAGAGAATGGAGGTTGGGACGTTCTCTCGACATGAAAGGCGCTATATAAATGTAATTTTGTTGTTGTTCCCCCATTGTCCTGGCCAACAATCTCCCAAATAAAATTGGTCATTCATTGCACTGCTGTTTGGAGACATTGCTGTGCGCAATTGGGCAGCCACATTTGTCTACAAATACACAGTCACTCCCCTCCAAAGTAAAATCCTGTGAAGCTCTTTGGAACGTCTTCCTGACTTGAAAGGCACTATACCAAATGCAAGGATTATTTATTAACACCCACATAAAGGAATGGTCTGGTATAATTTCATAAGCACATGTATGAACTTGACTTTACTAGAAAGATAACATTGTGTCCCATCACATTGCAACAAGCATACTTTTTAAAAAAAACTCAGCCTAGAATAATACTAATAATCCTTGCATTTGATATAGCGCTTTTCACATCTTCTAGACGTCCCAAAGCGCTTCACAGAATATACTGTAAAGTGAATTGACTGTATATTTGTGGGCGAACGCGGCAGCCAATTGCGCACAGCAGTGTCCCACAAACAGTCGCGGATTGAAAATGATCAATTTATTATTGTTTTTTTTGTTTTGGAGGAATTATTATTAGGCGTGTGGAGTAAGGAAACTTGCCCAAGGTTTCGCCCTGCCTGGAATTGAACTCAGGTCTCTCGCTTGCAAAGCGAGTGCTCTAACCACTGAGCTACAGGACTCCACTAGAAGTCTGATTTTGGGCCAAAACCTTGTTCCCCAAGTAAATAACTTCACCATTCTTATTTCAATTTGTTTTCCTTGAGCACAGATCATTTGATGTCTGTCAAACAAGCTGACAGACATCAGCAGACTGGGAGTTGCAGCTGGAGGAGAAGTAGATTTGGGTGTCATCTGCATACATGTGGAAGTTGATCCCATGTCTGTGGATGACATCACCAAGAGGGAGCATGTGGATAAGGAAAAGAAGGGGGAAACAAAGATGGAGCCGTGGTGAACAAAAGCAACAGGAAATGGGAGTGGATGAATTTCCTGAAGTTCTGAGTTCAGAATATGAAGAGTGAAGCTGAATGAAGCTGAAACAAACTGGGTGTAGTCAAGTAAAGAAAAGTAAAGTAAAGTTGGAAAAAAGGGGGAAAAGTTATCAGAAGGAAAAATACAGAAAAAGAATCAGAAGAGCATCTGATCTTCTAATAAAACGAAACATAAGTTTAAAGAAGAAGAAATGAATAGGGAAACAAACCAAACCAGAAAGTGTAGTGGAACAAGACTAGAGAAAAAAATAAAGGAATGGAAGATATAGGCTCTTGTTTTAAGAAGTTAAATGACAATTAAAGAGCCAATTAAATAAAAGCAGCATGTATAAAAGGATCCTGGGCAGGGGACCCAGAATGTGTGTTTATGGTTGGAGTACAGGATTGCTGGGAGCAGAGAATAAAGGATTCACTTAATATACCAGGCGTGTGGATTGAGAATCATGACAGACCAGTCTCTCATATTCTTGAGAAAATTTGTTGAATATGTTTTAGCTAAAATGTACCAGCCACATTGACAATCTCACCTGTAGGCATGTGGCTGCTTTTGCCAAGAAATAAAGCTTTGCATTTGTAAGCTAACAATGGGCACAGGAAGTTGAAAATGTGGCTTTCTGCCACGAGCTGGCAACTCATTGCTATGTTGAGCCCCGTCCTGCCTGAGTGGGAAAAACAACCAATTTCCATAAGTAAAGGAACTCGCACAAAGTAGTTCAAGCTGCTATTTTGAAGTAGTTCAGGCAAATGGGACAATTTAGCTAAAAATCAACAAACTTGAAAAGTATCATCTTGATGGATGATACAGCTGGGAATAGCCATTCAGATTATTCCCCTTAAAACCAGCTTCCTTGCATCCCTATCCCAGCCACAAGCTAAATGAAGCAACCTAGGTTTCTCAGTGTAAAGTCATGGCCAGTTTATATTATAACTTCACAAATATTAACCAGAAATTATTTCCATTGGTCAGCAGGTCAGTGACTAGGGCCATGAATTTAAGATAGAAACAAGCAAATGAGGAGGTTAGGAGAATCTATTTTTCCTCACACAGAGTAGTTGAGATATGGAATGCCCTGCCAGGAGGCATGGTTGAGACAGAATCCTTATTGGCTCAATTGGAACTGGATAAATAGCTTAAAATGAGTCAGCTACAGTGAACAGTGTAAGGGCATGAAAATGGGACTGAAAGGATTGCTCTTAAAAGGACACAATGGGCTTTCTTCTAGGATGTAAATATCTATGGTTCTAAAAGGGAATTTTGTTTTTCTGAACACATTAAGCTCAGGTTATATAAACCATTCAGCCCAACTAGTCCATGCCAGTGTTTATAAGTGTTTATAAGCCACACAAGCCTCATCCTCTATGCTATATACGCCTCTATACCCTCAAGTACTTCCAATTTGATTGACAATTTAAAATCGTGCAAGTTCAGAACTCATCACAATCACCTTAGGATCAAACAATAATGATTTCCAAGCCTGCCTCACTTCAGTGTGAACAGTGAGCATTCCTCCTCCCATATTAAACGAGCATGTGTTTTGTGCTGCTCACCCACATCTAATCATATCCTATAGGTCTCACTCTGGAGATGGTGCAAAGTGAAATACATTGGCCAGGACTACACTGTTCAATCACCCTCCAAGAACAATACAAATTTACATTTATACAGTGCCTTTCACGTCAGGACGATAATAACACCACTTGCATTTGATTCAGCACCTTATCACGTCTTTGAGACATCTCAAAACACTTCACAGGATATACTGTAAAGTGAATTAACTATTTTTGTGGGCAAAACGCAGCAGCCAATTGCACACCACAGTGTCCCACAAACAGTCGGGCATTGAGTGACCAAATTTTCATTTTTTAATTTATTGTATTTTTGAAGGGATTATTACCCCCAGAAAAGCAATCCACCAATTGACTAACAACCAGGTTCCTATTTATTGCTAGGTGAAGCGCTCTGAGACGCCGTCCGGCGTGGAGGGGCTATATAAATCCAAGTTGTTGTTGTTGGACAGAGGCATGTGGAGCAAAGAAACTTGCTGAATGCACGACTGTTTGTTAGACAGTGCTGTGCGCAATTGGCTTACCGTATTTCGCCCACAAAATATACAGTCAATTCAATTTACTTTAATTTGCACCCATGTGCACTCTACTTCATGGATCCAGTGCATAATCTTATCTGACCCAAGTGTCTTTCAAATCCCAGTTGCATGCTCTTACCCGCTCAGATTTTCCTCACCTGCAAAACATTGTTAACTTCTGTCACTTTGTCTCTCTCCGGTCACTGAGAACCTCATCCACACTGATCACATTTAGACTTGATTACATCCAGCTCTTTCCTACAGAAGCTGCAGACTCTCCAGAATTCTAAAGCCCGAATCGTCTCCTGCAACAGGCTCCTGCACAAGCTTTTCAATCCCATTCTCGCCCGACTCCATTAGCTCCCAATCCTCTCAATTTCAAGATCCTCGTTCTTATTTCAAATCTCTCCATAGTCTCACCCTACATTACCATTGAGACCTCCTCCAACCATGCAGTCCCAGACACAAACAATAGCCCACTTCATGTTCCATACCCTATCTATCATCGGTGGGCAGGCTTTCAGCAACTCTGCCCACTCTCTGGAACTCCATCCAGAATCCCTCCATCTCACTCCCTCCCCCTCAAGGCAAGTCTCAGATGACCTCTTTGTACTTCATGCTTTCAGTCATCTTCCCTCTCTCCACACCCATCAACACCCACTCTCAGCTCAGATGCCCATCCAGCTCTATGAATCGCTTTGAGATGTCCCCCTGATGTGAAACACACTATTATTATTATATAAATGTAAATTCTGTTACATGTAGTACACCCCAGGTTAGAACAGGAATGGGGCTGCCTTGTGATGCCTTTTATAGGCAATAACCTGTCAGCACTTTAAGTTCACACATAAATAATAGCCATTAGGGTTTGGAGGCATGAGAGCTCTCTTCCTGTGGAACCATAAATCAGAACAAGATGTTGTCTTCAAAAGGGTATGGGAAGATTTCTTTTCAAAAAAGGACCACAAGGCAATTGTCTGTCATTTTAGTGAAGTCCCCAGTTGATTAACAAAATTCACACAGTCCCTGCAATGGAAGCTATTCTCGATTGTATTTTTACAGTTTGTCAGAAAGCCAGAGAAATTTTCCTTACACGAACATCTGTTTCCAGTTAATGTCGTTGCAAAACAGATTCTGATTAGATGCAAGAATAGGGCCAGTCACACCGTGGCACATTATTATACCAGCCATTGGCAATTAAATTTTTTCCTATCTTTGCTTTGCTATTTACAGTTATTTAAATTGCAACTAGTCATCCTCTTTCCTTGATATTTTGACTAGATGCAATGACCCCATCGCAGATACATTGGACGTGACTCAATCAAGGAGAATTTGCATTTTAACAATAATTTATGTATCATCTCAAAATACTTTACAGTAATTATTGTCAAGGAAAGAGACTTAAAGAATTATTTTTATAGGTAAATGTTGTAGCTATTTTGCTTGCTGTAAGGTTCCGCAGAGAGTCTGCACAGCTGAAAGTAATCTGGAGGATTGTTGGCCAAGACCCTAGAAGCAGCTCTCTCTCTCTTTAACAAATCGAGTTATGAGATTAATAATATCTACCTGAAGGACGGGCACCTCCTTAACATCTCTCAATCTAAGGGCATCAGTTCTGGCAATGCAGCTGTCCGCCAGTACTGTGTTGGAGGGTCAGTCTAGGGTTACAGCTTGAGCCCACAACCTTGACCCAAAGGTGAGAGCATAACAAACTGGTTACTTAGCATTTGTATCAAAGGTAATTAACTTGCCTGAGTAATGTTAACAGGACTAAAATTATACAACGTTGTTAAATTTATTGACATGCATTTCCGTGTAATAAAGAACTGAATGAATTAACATAATTCATGACCTTTCTATAGCCCCCTATCTGTAAACTCCGAGCTAAGCTAAGATCCGTTCAACATGGGTAGGGGGGGGGTCTGAAGCACCTAGAAAATCGTGTTGATACCACTACCTGTACTGCTGCTTTAGTGACCTTTCGCAGTCTCTGCCACTCCATAGTAATAATATTTGATATAGCGCTTTTCACGTCTTCTTGACGTACAACAGTACCGAAATCCTGCACCGCCACGAATAATGCCACTGATTTTGTATTCTGTTTGCACATTGTAAAAAGTGTTAGCATCAAACATGTATTCAGTAAAGCAAAGCACATGGAAAATGCAAGTCTAAAATGCAATTTCCACTGTTGCCAGCATGATGTAAAGCAAAGTCTATATATACAGACGGTTGCTCATTCCCTCATCACTTCAATATGCGATTCTTCTGACTATAATTTCACCCCTTCTTTAATTTTCCCTCCACTAATCGAAGTGGATACAAGGTAAAATTGTTGATTTGGTGCTAAAAACAAGAAGCATATCTTCCCTCTGCCCCTGCATATTTGTAGGCAAATGTGGCAGCCAGTTTGCATACAGCAAAAGCCCCACAAGTAGCTATGGTTCAATGATAAATTTATCTGGAGGATTGTTGGCCAGCACAATAAGAGAAACTCCCTTCTCTTTTGAATAGTATCATGGAAATTTTAACATCTACCTGAACAAGCAGACAGGACCTTTTCATGTCTCTGGTACTACACTGGAGTATCAGCCGGAACAATGAGGCCAAGTGCCTGAACTTTGTGACCCACAGTTGTGACCAACTGAGCCAAGCTGAGAGTGCGGCAGATAACTCCAGTTATCTACCAAACAAACACGTCTGGAAAATGTTTTTTCTATGTAAGCCATGCATAGAGACTACAGAATATATCACTTTGATATTTGCCTTTTCGACTGCGTGAGAATAATGCAATCAAATAAGTTTCCAAGGACATTTTCATATTCCCTTATTTCTAATTGCTTGTTAGGACCATGAATGTATAAGGGTTGAATGGCCTCCCTATATGCTATGAATATTCTAGGTTCCTATGAATTTTAAAATTTATGTCAGGTGAATTGAAGAAAATGCCATTCAACCCATCAAGCCCACTCTCCCACAGAACACTTAAAACCTATGCTAACACAGACTTTAATCTTCTGGGAAATGTTACTCTCCAACCCCAAAGATCATGATGCAAAAACTGCAGAATATTCAGTCATCCCCACATGTCCATTTTTCAAAGTCAAATAACCTACTTATATTTATATCAAGTATGACTCTTATTACTTGAAATTCTCCACAATATTATTTTTCTAATGAGAACAAGTTCAGCTCTGTGAATCTCTCCCCATAAGAAGCTCTAAATCCTGGAATTATTCTCATTTTTCTCTGAACTCTTTCCAACATTTCAATATCCTTTTGAAGCTAGAGTGCCCAAAAGTTGCATTACATTTAAATCCACACTCCTTAACCAATCTGCTTAACTGGTCCAGATCACCTCAAACGCTACTTATCCTCCTCATATTATTCAACTAGACATGCAAATTGACACTTGCTCTTTGCATCATAAGCAAATTTTATAGAATTACAAGAAGTGTTGCCTCCAAGTGATTTACGAACAATGCAAAGACCTGCTAGCAGCTGCTGCCAGGCGGAATGGTTCTCATTAATCCTCACCACCTGCCTTGTGTTGCTACTTTGGTTTTCAACCTAACAAGGTCCTTGGGGGGAGAAAAGGGAATGGCTCAATTCTCACAAAAGTCAGGTATGTATGTTACAGCAGAAAAACTGTCTTCAAGAAAACAAACCAAGACTTGTGCGACAAGATTATTTTAAAGTCCGGGACGCTACCTCACCTGAAGGGCGCTATATAAATGCAAGTTGTTGCAGGCGACCACGATAGCCAATTTTGCACATAGCAATGCCCACAAAAAGCCATTAAGTGAACCACCATTTTTTTAAATCTGGAGCATTGTTAACCAAGTCAATAAGTCAAACAGTGTCATACGTTTCGAAAAAACAACAACAACAAATTACATTTGTATAGAGCCTTTCACATCAAGAAGACGTCCCAAGACACTGGACAATCAGGGATCCAAACCTAAGCTGGTGGTTGGGATCAGGAGGAGTGGAGGGCGAGGAGGGTAGGGGTAGGATGGTGACCAAATGCACAGTCAAAGAGGAGGGTCTTGAGACAGTTCTTGAAGGAGGCAAGGGAGAGGTGGGGGGGCGAGGTGGAGGGACTGTGGGATGCAGTTCCATAAGGTGAGGACAGACAGTCTGAAGGCCTGCCCACCAATGGTGGGGCGGGCAAGGCGGGGGAAGTGAAGCAGGCTGAAGCCCCTTGGGCAGAGGGAGCGGACAGGTTGGTAGGGGGTTAGGAGGTCACAGAAGTAGGGATGAATGAGGCCGTGGAAGGCTTTGAAGGTGAGAACCAACATCTTGAACTGTATCCTCTGAGTGAGCCAGTAGAGCCGGGCGAGGATAGAGCTGATAGGGTCACCTGAACAGGCAGACGGAACCCTTGGTTTAACATTTCATCTGAAGGATAGCACCTTCAACAAATCAGCCCTCCCACAGCACAGTACTGAAGTGTCCAGACTGTTTTCAAAGTCCTAATGTGCAGTTTGAACCCACACCCTTCTGACTCAGAGGTGAGAGAACTACCAACAGAGCCAAACTGAAATCTCAGGAGAAAGAAGGGACTGACAAATGGTTGGAAGCCAGGATGTGAGGCAAGCTTGTTTGGTCTAAAAGCTTTTGCCTGTTCCTAAAAAAAAGTCTATGTCATCTGGGAACAGTTTACAACAAAAGTTCACAAACAATTAGTAGTAAAGAAATATCAAAATGCCCTTGGAAATTTGTTTGATTACATTGTTCTCTTACACAGACAAAGAGGGAAATATCAAAGTGATGCAATCTGTAATCCATACGCATTGCACACATAGAAAAAGCATTTTCTAGAAGTGTTTATCCAAAATTCTCTCTCTGCAACTCTATAGGTGTGCCTTTTTTGTGAATGAATATAATATATTGGGGAAAAATACATTTCCATAAATCATTAAGACAATTGAAAACCTGTGTTTTGCCAAATTAACTCATATGTTCTGTTAATGAATATCTGTGTTGTCTCAGTGTGTGTGGATAAAGCTAAAATGCTATATTTGTACCCTAAAAGGGATTTCCTTTAGTTCAACAATCAGTGTTGTTAAAACAATCTAAATGGGGTCTGGATTGTATTGAATTTTTTTAAAAAGTACGAGGAAACCTCATTATAGGACGTCTGGGTCCAATATCTCAGGCCCTGTGTTATGTGAGGCATGAGAAAATGGCCAACTTCAGGTCATCGGGTTAATGATCTCACCTCATGTTCGCTGCACATGTGCACCATATGCAAGAAGCACCGCTGATATTACTTCCTCTATGAAGTGACGTCTGTGGAGCTTCTTTCACAATGCACAGGACGCAGGAAGTCACATAAATAGTAGCAACACAATCTGTCAGTCAGTCGTCTTTTATCACAGGTAACCAGCTTATTCAGCACTGGAAGCCAAGTATTCAGTTAGCATAGATTCACAGAATCAAGCCAGAGCTATATTGAAGGGTATTCTAACAGGTGTCTAAAGGAACGGGTATAAAGGAATATGGAGAAAGGCAAAGGAATGGGGGTAAAAGAACTGCCAAGACCTAATAAAATGATGGCATAGGCTCAAAGCAGTGAATATCTGAGACCTGCAGAATAGCGTCACATTTTTGATTACTGTATTATTTTTGAACCAGCACTAAACACACTGANTTTTTTTTCGCTGGTCTCTAAATGATGTAGCAGAAAAATGAGATTTAGAACTTGATAGGAAATACCACAAATATTTCAGAGCCATTTACCAGTGGTTACAGGACCAGACATTTTAAACCTACATGTTTATTTATCACAGTCGTATCTTTAGAATTTCTATAAAAAGAAATCTATTTAACTGGCACATTCACAGTGCTTTTTAAAATGTTTTCAGTTTCAAAAGCCACTCAACAATGGTAGAAAAAGCATCAAGGAAACAGTCTTCCTGAACTGCTCTTTGAGTGCCCTATTCCTCCATGCAGCTGCGGTGAAAAAAATACAGCAGGAGTTAGGGACTGGAATGTAGGAAAAGCTTAATTATGCCTTCACGTAGACACTCAAAATGTGCAAGTTTTTGCACAGTACAACATTTTAAAAGTGCAGAAAACATTGGTCATGTGGGGGCTATTACCCCCAATAAAGTCGGATTTTTTCACATAAACATGTTTTGCTATTGCCTCAAAACCCTGCCATTAAATATTTAGGTGCTCTAGCCAGACCAACTGCATAGTTTTTTTTAATACGTTAAACTTGGTGCAGATGCAAAAAGGGAATCCATGCCAAAAAGCTTTATTAATGTCCTTCACAGCCATAACACAAATGCCAGAATATTTTTCGGGGGGAGGGTGGGGGAGAAGAGACGTGGTGCAAGGAGAGAGTTGGTACAAGACTCAGAGAATTGGCACTCAAAAGATACCAAGCCCGAATTTTCTTAAAAAGGCTTTTTGGATGATAGGGAAAGGAAAAAGTTGCACAATACAATTTAGAACAAGGCGTTTTGGTGTAGCCAGGGCACTCAGCCATTAAGTTAGTTTTCATCCAAGGCTCACCTAAAAAAAATCTCAACTACACTAAGGACTCATTAAAAAGATCCAGGGTCTCTTAAAAAGATGTGATAAAAATATCTTATTTCAGATCTGTAAGACTGCTGCACTTATTTTCAACCATTTCAACTAATTTCTAAGGAATCCTATGCAGAGTTCAGTGGTGAAAATTCAAAACTAAAAGCTATTGACATTGTCGCCAATGTCACAAGCTTTCCAGCAGTCAAATAGGAGGCTTGGACTCAGCAATACAATGATGCAGCTCAAACAATTTGGATAAAAATCTTCCCATGCTGTTTCTGTTGTTACAGGACTGATTGATCATTATAGTATTGTCAAAGGGGCACTTTCCATGTGAATGACACCTTACATCATACTTCAAGCAAACACTTTCACAGCTAGATGAGACAATTTGAAGATGTTCAAATGCTGGTTTAGATGTCGCCCTTTTTCTCTATTTTGTTTGATGATATTTAATGTAATATTAACATTCGCTTAACATCCTTCTTCTTGGGGCACTCAATTTGCACAGTATGCTCAGGATCCCTCTGACAAATATATTCTTTTTAAATTACCTTGCACCAAAGGCCACAACTCTGTGCTAAAAATATATACTCGCACTTTGCACACATCAGAAAGGGTTCCATAAAATTTAGCATAAATCTGAAACAGCTGTCCTCAGTAATGTGAAACATTATGCAATCCCTAATAAAATTGTGTAGCTGGAATTGCTCTGTGCCCATTTCCATCAAGTTACCTCTCGCTCCAAGCAACACAACTGAAGTCATCCAACTCCTTTGGTTTGAGGGACCACTGTAGCAGCCCATAACATTAAATCATTTTCCCTGGCAGCATTTGACTCTTAAGAAATACACAATTGGGAGCCAGGTTTTAAAAAGTTCAACACAAAATGCCAAGTGTTTTTGAGATCAATGTCTACTTGACCTACCAATGCAACTTAAATTTTGTTGTATTTAAATCATTCTGCAACTCAAATCATAAGAAATATATACTTACCTTCTATGATTGGTTCATTAAAAGACTGGGAGTTAAATTTCAGAAACTCACTTTTATGCTGCGATTGCTACTTTTATACTGCGCTAACTGGGATGTGACCCAAATGAAGAGAAAATCCTGCCCACTATGGTATGATAGGTTCAGTGTAAAATGATTGACACTCTAGACAGATATGAAGTAGTCATGCCTGAATTGGGTCACTTGCAAAGATAATTAGCAACAGAAGGTCATTTGGTCCATCAAGCCTGCTCCATCACAGACTCGATCACGGTCCGTGGACCAAAAACCTCCCCTAAATACTCCTTCCTGAATAATTTTACTACCCAAGTACTGATCCATCTCGCTCTTAAAACCATCAACTGATTTTATTTCATCTAAAGACTTATTCCAGATTCTTATTAATTTCTGCATTAAGCAATTTTTCTTCAGCTCGGTTCTCATCTATTTTCCCTTAATTTTAAGGTTCTGTACATTCCTAACGAATAGATTCAGAAGGAAAAAGTCCCTCACCATTTATTTTGTGAAGCCCATTTCATAAGTTTAAAATTCTTGGATCAAACTACTCTACAGTCTCATTGGCTCCAGAGAGTAGATCCCCAATCTATCCAGCCTTTCACCACAGTTCAGGCCCACTCTCCCCATCCCTAGTAACATTTTCGTGAATTTGTGGTCTCTGCAAAGGCAATACATCCTTCCTGTAATGAAATGTCCAAGATTGCACAAAGTGCAGTCCAAGTGCAATTAACTTTGGGATATACAATATCAAAAAGCACTATTTATGCTGAACAATTCAAATAGAAAAACTATTTCTGCTTGCAAAATAAAGCTATGCAACCATGCAAAATATTTATCAAGTTTCCTCTACAACTAGAATAATGAGAATACACAATGGAATATAGAGGAAGCCCCATTTTGTTCTTGTAAGGAAAATGTCACTCCCGAGTCAGAATGCCTTTCTCACTGTAGAACAGTCACAGTATTGTCCAGTCTTATTCCACTGGGCATGGTCTAATCTATAACGCACAGTTAAAGTAACAAAGCACTGCCAATCAGGCAATTAATAGCAATGAATCACATTAAAGTGGACTAGATATTACATTGACTGATATCACTCCAAGGATCTGAGAAGTTTGGAAAGCAATACATCAGATGAAATTTCTAATTCTCTTGAATAAAAACTTAGAAATCATCACTCACTGATGGCTTTTTGTGCAAATCTACTGCATGATCTTATAGTTAACACAGATAAGAAACATCCCAGATTTGATGTCTGGTGCTCATTACAGATCTCACTCACAGTAACAGTTGGGAGTGCTATAACTGACTTGTGTTCCAGGGAAGTCATAATAACATCATAATAATTTGTAATAACTCTTACATTTAATATAGCACCTCATCATGATCTTGAAAAGTCTCAAACTGCTTCATAGGATTTGTTGTAGAGGTAGTCCCATAATCAGCCATGAAGTCAATGACAATTTTTTTTCTGCACGATTGTTGGCAAAGAGAACAACTGGGATTTATATAGCACCCTTCACGCAGGGCAGCACTGCAGAGCAATTAACGGTGGTGGAGCCTGACTCCAAGCTGGGGGAAGGGAGGAGGTGATTGTAAGCATGGCCAAAGAGGAAGATCTTCCATCGTGATTTAAAAGAGGGGAAGGAGGGGGCAAAGTGGAGGGTTTGAGGGAGAGAGCTCCAAAACTTTGGGGAGAAGTGGCTGAAAGCGCAGCTATTAATGGTGGAATGGAGTGGACGAGGGACAAGCAGGAGGCCAGAGCCAGCCAAGCGGAGGCAGCAAATAGTGGAGTGGGAAGAAAGGAGGTCAGAAAAGTAGGAAGGTGCCAGGGTATGAAGGGATTTGTAGATGCGTAAGAGGATCTTGAAATTGATCCATTCTGTGATAGGGAGCCAGTGCAGCCTGGCAAGGTGTAGTTTGTGGGTAGTGGAGTTGGGGAGACCAGTGATAGGGCATTGGAGCAGTCGAGGGAGGTGACAAAGGCATAGACGAGGATTTCGTCTGCATCGGGGATGAGATATGGTCGGAGGCAGGCAATGTGACAGAGGTGGAAGAAAGCCGTGTTGGTTAGGGACTGGATGTGGGGGAGGAAGGACAGCTGGGGGTCGAACCCAACTCCCAGGTTACCTACAGGTTTAGTAAGTCTTCGGGAAATGCCGGGGAGGTTGAGGAAGTCAGAGCCACAGTAGAGAAGACATTGGCAGGGCTTTCATCTTGACGACATTCAGCTGCTGGACGTTTGTGCTCATCCAGGCCTTGATGTCTGACAGACAAGCTGACAGAACTTCAGCAGACCTGGAGTAACAGCTGGAGGAGAAATAGATTTGGGCATCATTCGCATATATGTGGAAGTTTACCCCATGTCTGAGGAAGCATGTAGATAAGGAAAAGGAGTGGGGCAAGGATGGAGTCTTGGGGTATTCTACGGGTGACTGGGCAGGAGGNAAAAACATTGGAGACAAAGTGATGACAGTTGGTTAAGTATGACTCGAACAAGTTAAGGGTGGTCCCACTAAAGTGGATGAGGGAGGAGAGGTAATGGGGAGGATAGCGTGATCGACTGTGTCAAAAGCAGCAGAGAGGTTCAGGAGGACAATGAGGCAGAGGAAGCCCTGGTCACTGAAGAAGGACATCATTAGTGACTGTGCAGGAGTGGGTGCTGAGAGACACAAGACAGGAAGAGTTTAGATGATGATTGAAATTGTCCATTATGAGCAGGCATTCAGTGCAGAGACAGCAGGATGAGAGGAGGGAGGAGATGTTCGAAAGGAAAGTTCAAAATAATAATAATAGCGCCTTATCATGTCATTGAAACGCCTCACAGAGTTTCACAGAATTTACTGTAAATTGAATTGACTGTATGTTTTGTGGGCGAAATACGGCTGCCTATTGTGCACAGCAATGTCCCACAAACAGTTGTGGAGTGAGTTCAAAGTCCTAAGATAGGGCTTGAACACACAGCCTTATGATCTAGAGGAATGAGTACTGCAAGCTGAGCCAGGTTCACTCCAAAAAGAATAGTCAGGGTTCTCACTCCAGGCTGCTATCTAGCGACTCCTTCTGGAGAGCGTGTGGTAAGATCAGGCTCAGTTGTAATGCTCTGCCTTGCTTCTCACATACAACCTTTTCCCTTTTAAATAGACTCCTGACATTCCCCTTCTAGGCTCACAGAGGTAGATTGGCTATTTGGGCAACATAAGTAACAGTTAATAGTGGCAATAGAATCGTCCTAACATAAGGCACTCTCTTCAGAAAATTATTGGGGGAAAAGGAGAATACATTTTAGTGTTGACAAAAGACAGACAGGACAGATCATAGAACTCTGGAGTCTAGAGATGAGCACTTGTGGTTTACCATACAATAGCAACAAATGATATTTGTATAGCGCCTTTCAGATGGGGAGGATGTCCCAAGGTGCAGGACAGTCAGGGATTTGGACCTGAGCTGGGGTTTGGGATCAGGACAGGTGTATGGCAGGCAGGTTAGGAGTAGGATGGTGACCAAAGGTGTGTCAAAGAGGAGGGCCTTGAGACAGGCCTTGAAGGAGGTAAGTTCATCCTACTGGGATGCTGCTGTGCTAAACTCGTCTCCCAGCAATGTATTCCTCAATATTTTACAATCGTAGAGAGATTACATGAGGAATTCTATAGTTACCTTTACATTGTCATGTGGTACCCATAATCTGCAGAAACTGGCAACATGCCTCGCGATAGCTGTCTCAAGAACAAGGTTTTGTTTTACAGGACAGTTCATTTTTTGTGTTTTCTTACGCGTATCTCAGACTGCAAGCAAGTGGCACAGCCAGCAGCTAGCTACAAGCAAGTCATAAGATCCATATGGAGCATCACACAAGCATGCCAGCGATGACAAACAAATAATACATGTAGTTCATTCCCACGCTTCCGTATTTGTACTGTGATCAGTGAAAAATTGCATATTTAACACAAGCAAGAAAATCTATGGTCGACTTCTGACAAAAGGACCTTCCTGTACTTCCAATCATTGCAATCTGGCAATAACTTTAATGACTTTTAGACTGTTCTTTGAAGGCTAACTCATGTTATGTTATGATTGATTTGAACATTTAACCCTCTAGATGCTTAAACCCATTGCTGAATTTTGAATAAATGCTCATGCATTTAGTTATTCAATACCCACAGATAAACAGAGAGATACAGATAATCCTAATGGTTTCAGTCATGCTCATGATGTAGTACCAAGATCAAGGGACATAATAAATGTGTTTACAGAATTTGGGATTATTTTTAGAAATCCTCAAGCACTTGAGGAGAAAACAAGCGATAATTTTGTTCAAAGAAAACAAATTCAGACAGATCACAATTACTAAGGATCTTGTTACATCTCTTAAAAGGAACTAATTAATTAAAGAACTGGGAAATGGGATTAGAAATTAACTCCAGTGGAGGGAGACCACATCAGTACAAATGCTGTGAGTCTGAATAGTGAACACTGGAAACTTTTTGTCTATAAATTTGGTAATCTCACTTAGATAGAGCCCCAGGATAGCTTGTGTAGGAGGTGAATGATGGTAATGCAATAGGAGGCACACGTTTCATTATCTGTTGTGTTGTACAATTTTCACTTCCTTTTGCTTTATTTTCTGATCTATTTCCTCACTAAACTTTAAGCTCAAGTTTTTGGCCTGTACTTTCCACATCTTTTAAAGAATCAAACTGAAAAACTGAAAGATATTCCAAGGAATTATTTAAACCACGCCTTCCTGGTTAGGAGACATTGAATCCATGACTGTCTGTGGGACACTGCTGTGCGCAATTGGCTGCTGCGTTTTGCCCACAGTATATCCAGTTAATTCACTTTATAGTATATTCTGTGAAGCTCTTTAAGACATCTCAATGACATGATACGGTGCTATATCAAATGCAAGGATTATTATTATTGCACATATTTAGGGCTACAAAATAACTCATAATGTGCATTGCAATAACACTGCAAAATATTGTACACCTATATATTATATGAACAAACTATAATAGCCCTTTGATAAAATGATAAAATTTTAAATGAAGTATTGAAGAATTATAATCATTTTATGTTTTCAATGTTAAACTGTCTTTTTAAATCTGTATTAACTTTTTCTGTTTCATCAATCAAATTCTTCAGTTTTCTTATTATTCTAGTGATTTTATTCTTATTATGCCCTTACATTTAAATTCTTTATTCCTTTTAAATGTCAAATCTTTTAAGTACTTTGCCAGCAAAAATAATGATGTTCCAAAGTGATGCACTGAAAAATATTTCAATCAACAATGCATCAGTTTGGTGTTCTATTATGAGGCACAGTAATTTGTAAAATGACAGTTCATGCCCAAAATTCTTCACCCGATGACAATTTTCACCTTAGCCATCCCATCAGGGAGAGACACTGAGCAAAAGCAGCACCTATGACGATTTAAAGGAGAATATGTGTATTGTAGGTAACTCTGAAGCTCTCCTAAAACTTGACTCAAAAAATAATATTGACAGATGCAAGCAAATAATATTGACAGATAAAAACAAACAACAAACAAACAACAATAATTTCAGCACCCTGGGATGTTCTCCCAAAGTGAAAGGTACTATGCAAATGTAATTTTGTTGTTGTTGCTGTTGTTGGAAATGGTGTTGTTGACATATAAGATGACAAAAAACAAACAATTTGCATTTAAGAACATTCAAGATGTTGATAACTTGGATACATAAACCCAAGTACTTTCTCCGCAATACAAGGCTTTGTAATTTTAAAAATCAATTCTTAAATGGTTCATTATCTTTCTTTCTTCCTGCTATTGCAGTGAGTTGTATCAATTGTGACATCAGAGAAAATGCAGATAAATAGGAAGAAAGTGATGAGAAATTGAAGAAAAAGAATGACAGTGAAAGGCAAGGATAAACTGCAAAATCCAGCAAAAGATCAGGGAAGGAGAAAACAAGGGGGTGAAGCAGAGCTGTGGAGTTAAAGAGGGGTCATATAGATTTTTAAGAGCACGAAAAGCATGGAAGCAAGAGACAATTAATTCCCTGAACCTCAATCTTTCTGCAGCCCAGATCATGTACAATACACTTCACCATGGACTCTATCTAACCCATGTAATCTCCTGGGTAAGAGTTCTGCAAAATTTCCCACTGCCCCCAAAACAATAAAGCAAAATAAGAATTATATGATTATTTTAGCTGGTTGACTTCCTTGGCATGTCATTTCCTTGGTCCCAGGAGTTCATTAACCATGTTTCCACAAATGAATGAACCAATCATCTCTAGCTATACATTTCACTTTAAGCCTCAATTCGGTCTCCTTGGAGAGTGGAAAACCTTCCACAGTAGGATTCATCACGTATCCATCACCAACATTTGCATTTAGTCGTTCCTGTTGCTACTTTTATCATGGAAATTCCCATTACGAATAAATGGTAAAAAATGTTACCTCCTCCCCAACCAACACATAGTGAAATTTATAATAATCCCTGTATCCTCTCTGAATACCCACCCTACTGTCCCCTCATCACAGCACCAAGCTGTCTTTCTTTTAAATGAGTTCAGTGTCCTGGCCTCAACCACCCCTGGCAAACATTCCATTCATCCATTACCCTCTGTGTAAAGAAAAACTTCCTGGTATCTGCCTTTGCCCTTTAGAACTCTAAACATATGTCCTCTTATTTTACTGTCTTGTTGCATCCTAAAGTATTGTTTTGAGTTTACTTTTTCAATCCCAATTAAAATTTTATACACCTCAATAAGGTCTCTTCTGAAATATCTTCTGTCAAGACTGAAGAACTGTCCCTTGTTGCTAATACCTCATTCATCTAAC